>NC_041226.1:84368585-84442079 GCF_002837175.3 Physeter macrocephalus
CTAATTATTAGAGAAATGCAAATCAAAACTACCTTGAGGTATCACCTCACATTGGTCAGAATGGCCATCATCAGAAAATCTGCAAACAATAAATGCTGGAGAGGATGTGGAGAAAAGGGAACCTTCTTGCACTGTTGGTGGGAATGTAAATTGATACAGCCACTATGGAGAACAGTATGGAGGTTCCTTAAAAAACTAAAAATAGAATTACCCTACGACCCAGCAATCCCACTACTGGGCATATACCCTGAGAAAAGCATAATTGAAAAAGAGTCCTGTACCACAATGTTCACAATGTTCAGCACTATTTACAATAGCCAGGACATGGAAGCAACCTAAGTGTCCATCGACAGATGAATGGATAAAGAAGATGTGGCACATATATACAATGGACTATTACTCAGCTATAAAAAGAAATGAAATTGAGTTATTTGTAGTGAGGTGGATGGACCTAGAGTCTGTCATACAGAGTGAAGTAAGTCAGAAAGAGAAAAACAAATACCATACGCTAACACATATATATTGAATTAAAAAAAAAAAAGGTTCTGAAGAACCTAGGGGCAGGACAGGAATAAAGACGCAGACGTAGAGAGTGGACTTGAGGACACGGGGAGGGGGAAGGGTAAGCTGGGACGAAGTGAGAGAGTGGCACTGACATCTATACACTACCAAATGTAAAACAGATAGCTAGTGGTAAGCAGCTGCATAGCACCGGGAGATCAGCTCGGTGCTTTGTGACCACCTAGAGGGGTGGGATAGGGATGTGTAGCTGATTCACTTTGTTATACAGCAGAAACTAACACACCATTGAAAAGCAATTATACTCCAGTAAAGATGTTAAAAAATAAAACGCCAAGCATCTCAAAGAGCCGAGAAAGTAGAGTCGCATAGGTGTTTGCCCACGCGGCCCACACATGTATCACAGCCGTGTATCACAGCCCCCTGTGTCGCACCCCCCGCCTATGCATCCGTGCGCGTCACGCCCACGTGTCGGTGTGGACACGTGCAGCACATGGAGTAGCGATGGACCCCCGCGCACCACACGCCTTTGTGTCCGCACAACGGAAAACAGTGGTTAGATGCCACGAAGTAAGTGGCAATGCCTTAACCGTATGCGTGTTGTTAGGCCCGAAGGCCTCTTCCATCCTTGTCAAGGGGAGTGCTAACCTTCTCTCCTTTCATACAACACGGCTCAACCTTCGCGCGCTCCGAATTTAAGGGGCCGTATGCTCGCCACCTTTCGCTTACGGCGACTTCGGGTTCGCGCCTGAGACACGCTGGTGAAAGCGGTCGCATCCAACGGGCAGCCGCGAATAAGTCCTTTCTAAGTCGCTATATTATTTTAGCGCCATGAAAAAACTTCTTTTTCGTTTTCTAATATATTCATAAAACCAGCCAATCAGAGGCTGAGAGGAATACTCGGAAGTCCGAGCGTCCTCAGGAAACTAGATTCCCCCGGAAACAAAACAGGGTTGGCGCGCACTTCCTACAGCGACACGCCTCGCGGAAATGGCTCGGAACTTTCTGCGGAAATGGAAGTGGTTAGTAGCGAATCAGAGGACGAGGAAGGAAGAGCCGCTCCACGGACATCCGGACGCGGCCCTGCGCTTGGAACTGTGGGTGCGGCGGGAGCCGGGGCGCGGTGTGCGCATGCTCCCAGCCTACGCCACTCGTCTTCCGCGCATGCTCTTAGCCCGCTCCGCGTCATCTTTGAGCCGACGGTTCGAACCCCGGGGCGGGATGGAGTCTGCGCGGAGCCGGCTTCTGCTCTTCCCTTCCGTCCTTTCCCTAGAGTTTTAAGATTTAAATCCGATGCTTCGGGTGCTGGCCGTCCCCGCAGTGTAGACGGTGGGGCCATGCGGCCCCGGGCCGAGGCGGTGACTCCCCACGGCTGCGGGCGCGTGGTTCCCCGGCCGGACGCGCGTGTGCGCTGGGCTCCGTGCGGCGGGGGGCGACCCTCCGATGAACCGCGCGGGCTGAGAAAGGCGTGTGTGCGTGTGCATGTGTGCATAAGAATATGTGCATATGTGTGCAGACACGCCTGCGTGTCCACAGTGTCCGTGCACGCCCAGGCGTCCACGAGCGCGCTCGTCCACACCGTGTATGCGCGCACAGACAGCACAGAAGGGCAGTGGACAGAAGGGGTGGCCGGTGGGTCCAGCCAAGGGACGCTGAGCTGGCTGGGGTGGACCCGGCCTGCAGGAGGCTAGCAGTGTTCCCCATCCAGTTCTCCTTTGAGAAGTTTCCGATCAGCCTGTTGGTTACAGGTGGAGAGCTAACCAAGTGCGCACGGGAGAGCTCTGCCCGGTTTGCAGAGCATCGTGGGAGAGAAGAGCCGAGGGCGTGACCAAGGGACAGGCAGGCAGCCACCGGGGACTGGGTCAGCTGGGAGTGGGTGTGCGTGTGCTCTGGGCAAGGCCCTGACCTGCCCTGTGTCGGTGCTCCCAGGTGCAGCACGGGGCCTGGGTGTCACCCTGGAGCCGGTCAGTACAGTGGGCAGCTGCAAGGGGCATCAGTCCTGTCTCAGTCACTGCTCTGTCCAGCTGCCCACACCGTTCCAGCGGCCGGGCTTCCTTAGTCCCAGACCTGCGGAGCTGTAACTCTTCACTTAGGACAAGCCGCTGCAGGCCGTGCTCAGCACCCACTGTGTGCCAAGGCCCCAGTGGCCCTGCGCTAACGTCCTCCCGTTTCACGCCCCTCCGCCACGAGGTTGGTGCCATGAGCACCCACGCTTGATAGCTGAGGACACAAGCCAGAGTGGTTGGGTGACGTGGACATCACACCTCCAGTGGGGCAGCAGAGGGGTTAGAGCCGGGCTGCGGGGTGAGGGTCGGGGAGTCTGCTTGTGCCAAACTGTCCTGCTCCACGGCCGGGACTTCTGCGCACAGCACCTCTGCCTTGGGCCTCCTGGGACCCTCTGGTCTGGGCACATGGGAGGGTCCAACCAAAGTGGCCCGGGGCCCCAGTGATGTCACCTCTTGCCCATCGACAGGCCACATGGGTGGGGCCTTGCCCTTCCCTTGAGTCTGCAAGCTCCTGGTCCCCATTGGCTTGGAACAAAGGGGCAGCTGGCTCCTCAGGAACCCCAGACCAGGCCTCTCAAGCTTTAGGCTGACTCCAAACCACCTGGTGTTAAAATGTAGATTCCTGGGCAGAGTCTGAACCTGGGGCGGGGTGGGGTGTCTAGGGGCAGGCCTGGGAATCTGCATTCACGAAGTCTTTTGGGCCCCCACCTCCCGCCCCCCTCTTGACGGCCTGTCTTTGCTCTGGGTGGAGAGTGGGTGACTCCATTTCTTCCAGACAACTTCAAGATGATGACACAGACTGGGGAAGAATTTGCAGAATAAGGTGGAGGCTGCCTGTGAGGGAAGGTGGCCAGAGGGTCTTCGCAGTGTTGAGAGGACCAGCCGGGAAGGACCCGGGAGGAGCAGCTCCCTCCCGGGACTGGCGCAGACGTCGGTTCCTGGGCTGCATTTATTGAGGCTGCTTTTCCGGGCGTCTGCTGGTGCCTCCAGGACTCCCGATCATCATCGGGCCCGAGTTCACCGGGAACGGAACTCACTAGACCATCCCCAGGGGTTGTTCCTAAAGCCCCCCGCGTGGGATCAGGGGCTACACCCAGAAAAGTCCCAGAAGTAAGAGAAGGCGAGATCACCCACCTGACCTGCCTGTTTTGCAGAAGCTGAGGGAGAGGAGGGGCTTGCTGAGCGCCCCCCGCCCGTTGTTTCTTGGGTGGTTGGGGGGAGGACCCAGACCCAGATGGTGGAAGTGTGGGGTCCCCTCCAGCCCTGGCGAAGCCCCAGGCCTGTGTGAGCCTTTTCCCTGCAAGTGTCCTGGTGGAGATGCTAGATTAAATACCGACGCCTGGTTAGATTGGAATCTCAGGTAAACAGTGAGCACTAAAAGTGTAAGTATGCCTCAGATATTTTATGGGGCGTGCTTATACTAAAACGTATTCATTGTTGCTCTGAAATTGTCCTGGATTTTCATTTGCTAAATTTGGCAACCCCAGGAACAGGGGAGGGGGCGCTCTTGTCATCTGCCTGGGAAGCAGCCCCTCCCAAAGTGTGCTCCAGGGACCACTATGCAAAAGAGGGAAGATGCCCTATGGAATAAAGGGAAGGTGCCCTATGGAAAAAAGGGAAGGTGCCCTATGGAATAAAGGGAAGGTGCCCTATGGAAAAAAGGGAAGCTGCCCTATGGAATAAAGGGAAGGTGCCCTATGGAATAAAGGGAAGCTGCCCTATGGAGTAAAGGAAAGGTGCCCTATGGAAAAAAGAGAAGGAGCTTGTTTGGGGAATTCTGTGTTGAACCAAGTTGCAGAGTCATTCTCCACCCCCCCTTTTTAAAAAAAAATTTATTTTATTTATTTTTGGCTGTGTTGGGTCTTCATTGCTGTGCACGGGCTTTCTCTAGTTGCAGCGAGCGGGGCCTGCTTTTCGTTGCAGTGCAGGGGCTTCTCATCGCAGTGGCTTCTCTTGTTGCGGAGCACGGGCTCTAGGTGCACGGGCTTCAGTAGTTGTGGCTCGCGGGCTCAGCAGTTGTGGCACGCAGGTTCTAGAGCGCAGGCTCAGTAGTTGTGGCGCCCGGGCTTAGCTGCTGCGCGGCATGTGGGATCTTCCCGGACCAGGGCTCGAACCCGAGTCTCCTGCATCGGCAGGCAGATTCCCAACCACTGCGCCACCAGGGAAGCCTCCCCCACCCCCCTTTTTAAAGGAAAGCCTGCTGGGGGGCCATGGAGCTTGTGAAAATGAGGGCTGGAGGGGGGGGGTCATTTAGTCATCCATCTTGGCTCATGGGCTGGTGGCATGCAGGTCTGTGCAGGAGGGAGAAGAGAGGGCCCAGGGGAGGGAAGAAAGCAGAGGAGGAGGGGGAGGAGGAAGGCCAGAGACAGAGGGGAGGAGGCTGAAGGGCCTCAGTGGCTCTTGGGTCCATCCAGACGGGCCAGGGTCCACGCCAGGGCACCCCCTGGTGGCGGCCACCGGATTTGCCAGCACAGAGCTTGGGTGGTTGGCTCTGCAAATCCAGCCCCGTTGCAGTCCCTCAGTCCACTTGTAGCCCTGGGGAAGCAGTCCACAGTGGGCACTGAGTCAACGACTTCAGGCGGAGATCCGGGTTACTCAGAGCCGAATAACCCTGCTCCTGCTCTGAGTATAACACTCGTATTTCCAGGTACAGGTGGCCTTGGAGAGCTTGAGTTTTCCAGCTCTCTGCTGAAGTCTGCACCTGATCTGGAGAAATGTCAGGGTCAGGAGTCAGGCAGCTGGAGGAAGTCTGAGGCCAGTTTGGGCCCCCAAATGTGGCCAGTTCCCTTTCCCAGAAACCCACCTGCGGGACGGCCCAGCTCTGCCGGCTTTCACAACTCGGGCTTCTTGACACCTGCGCGGAAGGGCGGAGCCATCGATGGCAACGCTCTTCCCACCGCCAGCACCGTCCTGTAGAGCTAGGGATTTGGTGGGATGCGAGCTAACTCTTGATTCAAGGATCCGTCTCGACGCATCTTACTGTCAGCATCCGTGGGCCGCGTGGGGTGAGGGTGGGCGGCCATGGGGGAGCCTGGCCCCCGCCCCGCTCACCTCCAGCTCACAGACCTCTGCCTGCTGACCGGGCGGCCCCTAAGCCCCTTCCAGCTTCCTGGGAGGTCCTCGGCTGGGCCGGGGAGAGCAGTGACATTCCCAGGAACCGTGACAGCCGCTGAGGGCTCGTCGCCTTTTGGAACGGGGGAGCTTGGTGACCCAGGAACCTTCTGGGGCCGTCACGAGCCTTTCGGAGTGACTGCTGGGGCTCACAGCATCAGCTTCGAGGCCATTGCTAGCGGCCGCCGCCTCGACTTGGGGGCCTTTGGAATCGGGGAGGCCCCTGCCTGGGGGTACCCCCGTCCACTGGCTCCTGTCTTGCTGGCCTTGGAGTGGTCGGTGGGTTGCCCCCTGGGTGGTGGGTTTCTGCCCCTTGCCTGTTCTTTGCTCTCTGTAGGAAGGGACACCCCAGGGCTGGGCATCCACCCCGGGAGGTCCCTCCCGTGGGAGCAGCGCTGGGTGGGCGGGGAGCTGGGGCTTTCTCCTCCACCAGGGGGCGGGGTTGTACCTCTCAGGGTCTGTGCCGCCGTGATGGAGCTGGGGCACCAGGCCCTGGGGGAGGGGCCTACATCTCACCTTCCCTAAACCTCAGCTCAGCCCCTGGAGCGGAGCCTACTTTCTTGTTCAGAGTCTGGCTCTCTGTGGCCCTGGGCAGGTCACGTCACGGCCGAGCCTCAGTTTCCTCCCCTACGGGACGGGAGCTCAGGGCCTGGCTCGCAGGGAGGGTTCAGTAGAGGGTGGCTGTTACTGTCCTATTTTCCAGGTAGAGAAACCGAGGCTCAGGGCGTTTCCAGGCTGCCTGAAGGTGGTACCCCCAGGTACGGCAGGCAGTGCGGTCTGGAGCCCAGGCTCTTGGGCCCCCAGAGGCACCAGAGGTACCGGGAGGTACTGCGAGGTGCTGCGGGCTGGTGGCCGTGTGGGGAGACGTCAGATTTGTGCGGTTCCTGACATGCACCCGACACACAAAATCTCTATCCATGTGTAGCCTGGACAATTTTCCTGGCGTTAATTCTTTCAAACGTCCGTTTCTTTTCTCATTATACATGGTAAACCTACTCGTTGCACGTGCATTTAAAACCACGCAGGAGCAAAATAACCCTACCTCTTACCAACCAACCATTTCGATCAGCACACTTTTTGCATATTTTTTTTTTTTTTTTTTTTTTTGCGGTACGCGGGCCTCTCACCGCTGTGGCCTCTCCCGTCGCGGAGCACAGGCTCCGGAGGCGCGGGCTCAGCGGCCACGGCTCACGGGCCCAGCCGCTCCGCGGCACGTGGGACCTTCCCGGACCGGGGCACGAACCCGCGTCCCCTGCATCGGCAGGCGGACTCTCAACCGCCGCGCCACCAGGGAAGCCCCCACTTTTTGCATTTTTACTGGTTTCCTGTTTCCTATAAATTACTGTGTTGTGAAATAGGTCTGCAATGACTTGAGGTATACCCTAGGTAGGACCAGCAGTAATCTTTTTTTTTTTTTTTTGTCCAATTTCAAAGCCTCACAATTTTTCCCGGTGGTAGAGGACTCACCTAGAGGTCTGCTGTGCAGAGGAGGGAGGGAAGGTCCAGATAAGGGGACTAACTTTCCAGATTTTTCTCTGTGTGTTAATGGGCCCAGATGGTTTAAGACAGGATATTCTTTGCAGTGCTGAGACCCTGCCCCTCTCGTCCTAGTGTTTCTGAGGAGGAGGTGTATCTCTGTGCCAAAGTACAAAGTTAGTGCTGTTTCTTTTTGTCCCCAAGAGCTGTTAGGAAATTGATGCTGTGTCTTGCCGTTGATGGCGGGAGGGAGAAAATGTGATCTTTGAAACCTGCTTTTTCCCTCCGCGGTGTCTGGAGCCTCCGGGCAGGCAGGGTGGCGATGTCCCCCAACCGTCCCTCCGAGGGATGCCCCCAGGTCGCTCGGCCAAGCCCAAAGGGAGGGTGATGACGGTCCAGGGGGTGAGGCCTCTCCTCGGGGGCTGCTATTAATAAAGTGACCGCTGACCCCCGGATGTGTGGAAGGAGGAGGGGACCGAGCGTTTCCAAGGCTGGCGTTCGGCCGGAGGCCTTTCTTGCGTGACCGTCCGGCCTCCCGGGCGCTCCGGTTCTGCCCTGGGCCCCGCGGCCCCGATGGACAGGAAGCTCCTCGGGGACCAAGCACGGGGACTGCGCTTCCTCCAGGATATAAATGTCCCAGGACCAGCTCCCTGCAAGCGTCCTGAGGCCCCGAAGGAGGGAGCCTCAGGCCCGGGGGGCCAGGCAGGACCCAGACACAGGTCACCCGCCCCCCAGGAGCTGGCTCACAGCTGCTCCAGAACTTTCTCAGGCTGCCCCGCTACCCGGCTCCACTTACAGGCCCCAGAGGCAGCCTGGCAGAGGGTCCTGGTTTATTTCTCTTCTCATTCGGTCATTTGTGGGACAGAAGAGGGGACTGTGTCCACGTGCCAGGAGTCCTTCCCCTCGCTGGGGAGACAGGGAAGACGTGATGGGGGCAGTAAATGGCGTTTGTGTGTCTCGTGTCCTCTGCCTCCGCGTGCCGTCCTCCCGGGCCTGGGCCCGGGCCCTCGGGTTTCAGGAAGCAGAGACAAACGTTTAAACGAGCCATTGCCGGAACAACTTGGCCGACAAGAGTCTGTGCGGGCCCACATCCCGCGCCTCGTCTGGGCCCAGCGGCGCGGGGTGCTCTGTCTCGGTTTCCTCCTTGGTCCACGCACAGCTCTGCTGCCCCCGCCCCATGGGTGAGATGCTCACTCCGGGCCCCGCAGCCGGGAGGAGTGGCGCTGGCAGCCATCCCACTATGGCCCCTGGCTGGGCATCTGGGCTCTTCCCAAAAGGCTGCAGGGATGTAGCCCCTGGGGCCTGGGTCTGGTCCCTCCGGTTGGAATCTGGAGAAACTCTTGCTGGAGGGAGAAGCAAGCGCTCCCAGCACTGTTAAAAGGACCCACGTAGCCTGGTGTGGATAATCACCAGTGACTGTCATCACTCTGTCCCCCAGCAGGCCCTGTTCTGCCCCCCTGGACGGCGAGTTGGGGTCACGGAGCCCTGGAGGCCTGGGACGGAACACAGTCTTCTTAGCTCTTGGCCCTGGTGGGTCAAGTTTGGCAGGGGTGCTGGAGGACTCAAAATGATGAAACAGGGCTTCCCTGGTGGCGCAGTGGTTGAGAGTCCGCCTGCCGATGCAGGGGACGCGGGTTCGTGCCCCGGTCCGGGAGGATCCCACGTGCCGCGGAGCGGCTGGGCCCGTGAGCCGTGGCCGCTGCGCCTGCGCGTCCGGACAGCAGTGAGGGCCCCGCGTCCCGAAAAAAAAAAAAAAAAAAAGCTAAAAAAAAAATGATGAAACATTTACACACCCTTCGCTTGGGGCACCCAAACTCACCCTTAAGAGTGAGACTGGAAAGAATTTAGCTTAAAAAAGGCTGCCAGACAGAGCATGGCTGACCCAGGAGGAAGTGGCAGGCGCCGGCTGCCTGCCCCTCTCCCGCTCAGGCCGATCAAAGCCGCCCTCTGAGTGCAGGCTGCAACCGGGTGCTACGCGGAGGATTTCCACCCCTGGGACCTGGGCATTGCTTTCTCCAGGTGACAGAGGAGAAAGCTGAGGTTCAGAGAGGACCCCCAGCCAGAAGAGAACAGAGAGGGATTTGAAGGCAGCTTCGGGTAACTGCAAAGCCCGGGCTAGCCCCTGCTCTCTACCAGGGGAACGAGACTTCTACCAAGAGCCAAGCCCCCAGCCCCACACGGGGGTCTGGTCCCACCCCCTGGCCAAATACTGTGGGATGTCTGCTGGAGTTCTCCCCCAGGGCTGGTGTGCACAGCGCCTAAAGGCTCCGAGAAGTCCTGAGGGAAAGAATTCTGCTCCCCGTTGCCCGCCCAGCACTTCCCAAAGGCCCGTCCCCACGGAGCAGCGCCAATAGCACCCCGTCGTGGATCTAGGGCTCCACAGACACGCGCTGGGAAGAGTGCTGCCCTGTAGGGAAGGAGGAGGAAGGCTGTGAGCTCCGCGAAGCGTGGGGGTGGACTGGCCTCTCCTGCCTGCGTGGTCCTTCCCCGGGCGGGGCGGGGCGGGGGCAGGCCGGTGAGGACGGGACGGCCCAACCGGTTGCCCCTGGAACGCCCGACGGCCCTCTGTAGGAGCCTCAGGGCCCTGGGGCGAGACCTTCCCCTCTCTGCACCCCTCTTCTCGACGGTGAATGGAGATGGAAACGGTGCCCACCTTTCGGGGGAGACGCAGGGGAAGACCCCGGCCAGCAGTGGTTGTAGATGCTTTTCATTCAGAGGACCAGCGCTTGTGGAAGATCCGCCCCGGCAAGAAGACACCCCCCAAAGGCACACGACCCTACCTTCTTGGCGCTTCAGGCCCGGCAGGGAGCCGGCAGTGAACAAGTGACTCCTGGATTAGGTCCGCGAGGGTTCCAGGGGCCGAGGGAACTCGTCCGGGGGGCGGGCGGGGAAGGACAAGACCTGGAGTCGGAGTCAGGGTTTGCCCGGGAAAGAAGGAGAGGGCTTTGGGGTGAAGACACCGCCGGTGTAAAGGCCCTGGGGCAGGAAGGAGCCGCGCCCTCCAGGACCGAGAGGCAGGAGAGCCGCACAGGGACACCGGCGGAGGCGTCTGGCAGGCTGCAGAGGCGGCAGGGGGAGGGGCCGGGCAACAGGATCGGATTCCCCAGGGCAAAGCGGGCAGCAAGGAGGAGGTGGCCCAGTGAGTCACTGCAGTCGTCCGGGGGGGGGGGACGTGGGGCTGGTCTGTCCTGGGAGCGGTGGGCTCTGCCTCCGTGCTGCTCCCGGCGTCAAACAGCGCCTGCCCTGCCCGTCCATCTTGTCCAGGGCCCCAGGGTGCTGCACTTAGGGAGGCTGGCGGGTGCTCTGCCCTCGCGTCCCCTCGGGGAGGTGGTCGGCCCAGGGCCCTCTCCCAGCAGCCTCTGCTCCTCCCAGCCAGCCCCACTGGCCCCAGATGCAGGAGATGCTACTCTGGAGAGGGCTGAGGAGCGTGTGTTGGAAATGTGGGGGTGCGGTTCTGGATACGCACTCTGGATGGCAGGGGCCCAGGCCTGGACGGTCA
Organism: Physeter macrocephalus; assembly: GCF_002837175.3. NCBI lineage: Eukaryota > Metazoa > Chordata > Mammalia > Artiodactyla > Physeteridae > Physeter > Physeter macrocephalus. The sequence continues at coordinate 84,379,197 of NC_041226.1, forward strand.
CCGTGCCGGGCTCGGAGGGGGTGCCCTGGGGGTGACTGAGCGTCAGCATAAGGCTGCCCTGGGTGAGGGAGCTGGGAGTCACCGCTGCAGCCTCTGCCCTACTTGCGGCGTCTCCCTGTACCGCGATGGTGGTGGGGGCAGCGGTGTCCACTCCCGGGCCCGGCTCCGTGCCAGCTCGGGCCTCCCCAGGACCACGAGGCAGGCGGCGGTCTCCCCTTTATGGGTGAAGGAAGCAAGCACAGGAGGGGATCACGGCAGAGTAGGGGCGGGTGTCATCTTTTGGGCCACGTGCCCTAACCCGGACTTTCTGTGGACGGCGAGGGCTCAGCCCCAGAGGCAGGCGTGACTGAGAAGGTCCCACAGAGGGCGGGGCCGGAGGGGTAGAGGTCGGGGGGAGGCCTGGACACTGCTGGCCCGGCCCAGCTCATTGAAGCATCCTGCCCTGACCTGATGACTCTGCTGTTGCCCCGGCAGCTCTGCTATTTCTGGCCCCTCTGAGCCTTGACCCGATCACGTCCCCAGCTCCCTGCAGGCTCCACTCTCGGCCCGCTGCCCACAGAGGGGACAAGAGCCACGTGGGACCCCTGAGCTCGCTGCAGAGACAGGGAGGTGGTTATTGTGTGTACCTCCCACTAACCAGGCCAGATGTCGGGGTGCGGCCAGAGCCTACAGTACAGGCAGGAAGGCCCGGTTCTGCTCTCCGGGGCTCTCTGCGAGGCTGGAGCAGGGTCGTCTTCGGCTCGGACTCCGGGGTCCCACCCACCGGGCTGCATCCCGCTGTGTCCTCGGTGGGGTGGGGAGGGGCAAATGAAGCTGTCTGCCTGAGGCTCCTGCAGCTGCTGTAACAAAGCACCACAGACTGGGGGGATGAAAACCACAGAAACACGTGCTCTCCCATGGAGGCTGGCGAAGCTGTGTAGGCAGCTGGGAGGCAGGATGGTGCACTGGCCCTAGCTGAGGCTGGGTTTCCGCCTTCAGGCCTGAGGGCAGGAAAGGAGGGCTGGGGCCAGGCTGCAGCTCTGCCCAGGGCCCCTCGGCCCCGAAGGTGTGGCCGTGGGCCTTTACCTCACCAAACAGGCTGGCAGCTGCCCCGGCCCGCAGCCCCCTTGGCCAGCAGTGAGCGCCACGGTACTGCCCCAGGCTCCCCACAGCCCTGGCTCACGGACCGGCTGGCTGGCTAGCTGACGTGCCGTGTCCACTTATCCCTCCCTGCCCGAGTCTCTTGTTTATTTAGCCTGGAGTAACCCCTGCGTTGTCTCTGCTCAGCTGGGAGCCAGCATCCTCCGCACTTGGCCCGTGACCTTGGGATTCTGGGCCCAGGGCTCCTCTTCCCTTCCGGGCCGGTGTCCAGGGTGGGCCTGGGGGACCGGAACACGCGGCCCTGTGCTGACCACACCAAGCAGCAAAGTGTGGACTGAGCGTGGCCGGGGCCTCCTCCCCCGCGTCTCCTCCTCTGTAAAAGGGGGTGACCCCGCCTGCCGCCAGGGGCCCCGAAGGGTGCACGGTAGGTGTGACCCTGAGTGCAGCAGGCATTTCTGTGGGAGCGAGGGCACATCTTGGGGCTCGGGGACGCGAGCCAGCCCTCAGCTGGGGGCTCTCGGGAAGGTCTCACGGAAGGAGAGGTGAGTGGACGTCTGGCTCTGGTGGGCGTCACCTTCCAGAAGGAGGAGACTGTTTAAAACACAGGGAAAATGAGGAAGGTACACAGGACAGGAGGTGGACGGGGTTGAAATCAGCTGGGAGGTCAGGGAAGGCTTCTCCCGATCCAGCTTCCATCGGAAGGCGAGGACAGAGCTAGCCACACGGTGATCTGGAGAAAGGGAATCCTGGGCTGGCACGTGCAAAGGCCCTGGGGGGGATGAGCCTGGTGGATGAAAACAGATGAGGCTGCAGGGGTGGAGCTCAGGAGGGCCTCAGGGCCTCCTTTGCTGCCGTCTTTGGGCTCAGCCACCTCTGATCCTGACCCCAAGCTCTGAACGTCCTGGCCCCCATACTGGGCTCCTGACATCTGCCACGTGGCCCTGAATCCATCAACCCCCGGGGGCTCATCATTCCTTACACCTCACCTCGCGTCCCCCGGCTCAGCTTCCACGTCTAAGCGTGAAGCTTAGACGCATCCACGTGCCTGCCTTCCCTGCTGCCACACGGCCACCTCCCCTGGGATCTGCCCTGGTCACCCCTGGGGCATCCCCTCTTTGACTGCCGCCTCCCTCCCAGGCTGTTCCTCTGCTGCCGCGGCTGCCGTCACACCCAGAACCCCGTCCCCACCCCCCCTTGTCACCCCATTCCTCCGCTCCCCTTACCCAGGGGCCCCTTAAGAGGCGTGTTCCCCTTGCAGCCCTGCCCCCTTTCGCCCAGGAAACCCTCCCGCCCCCCCCCCACCCCGAGCATGGCTCCGCCTTCTCCAAGGGTCACCTGTGCAGACCCCCATCCTCTCTAACTGGACCGTCTTTACCCTTCCTTCTTCCACGTGGCTGCGGAGCCCTCCCTGCCGGGACCCCTGCGGTCTGCGCGTGTGCTTGGCCTCAGGTGCTGGTGGGTCCCAGTCTCCGCCCTCGGCTGTCTGCACTCCTTAGAGGCGTCGTCCAGGCCTCGGCTTCTAGTCCCTTCCGTGGGCCGACGACCCCACAGCCCTCTCCCTTCAGCTCCTGCACCGGGGTGTCCGCGACACGTCCAACCGGGAGTCCCCTGGCCACCCCGTTGCCTGCCGCCCCCAGACCAGTTCCCCGCGCCGTCCTGTCTCGGACGGCGGCCCCTCGTTCCCTGACGGGAGAAAACGGAGGAGGGAGGAAGCTGGTCTCCACGCTGGCTCTGGACTGAGCAAGTGAGGGGCAGGCCCCCGGCAGGCAGAGGGGGACTTGGCCTTGACCTCAGAAGCACCTGTCCGCCGAGGTGTCCCTCCCGGACGCACGCTGCCCTGGGGTCACAGGAGTCTCACGACCGGCCCGGGCGGCGTGGGGGGCCGGTGCGGATGCCGCTGGAGGGGTGCGCCTCCAGCGGGGTCCCCCCTGCCTTTCCAGCTGCGACGCGGGAGCGGCGGACGGACCGGCCGCCTGCCCACCAGGTCCGGCTCACGTGCCGGGGCTGATGCGCGGGGTTCCAGTGCCAGGTCCCGAAGGCGGACCGTCAGTTCCCGCGCTGAGAAGGCGGTCGGTCACCTGGCGGTTTCAAAGGCCACTGCTGCTGTCGTGGCCACGGCTGCCTCCAATTTCACCTCAGAGACCCTGGGGCGGGGGGAGTCAGGTGTCACCCCCTCCCCAGGTGAGCTCCGAGGCCCTGTGACCTGCTGAAGGTCACGCGGCCGGCTCCAGGCCAGGTGCCTTTCCGTGGCCCGTTTCTGGGCTCTGAGGAGAGCTTTGGAAAAGAGCGAAGTTTCAGCATTTAGTTGTGTAAAAAACCCCTCAGATATTCAGTATACAAAAAATGAAACAGAAAGAATAGAAAAGTGAAAAAGAGAGAATCGGTTCTACCACGCAGAGACCACAGCATGTTGGTGTAGGTCTTTGTGCCTTTCGTGTGTGTGTGTGTGTGTGTGTGTGTGTGTGTGTGTGTGTGTGTGTGTGCGCGCGCGCGCACATGAAAATTGCCCTGTTTCCTTCCAGGACAATAAACGGGGAAACTGAGTACCTTTTCCCTCCATCTCGTTAATTTTAGGTATTAACAGAACGATCACTGCCAGTTCGTGAGGGGTAATCTAGAGACGTCTTCTTTCTTTTAACTCTTGAATTTTGTGGAGTGAAACCCTTTGAACTGCTTGTTGACTGTAAGTGAATTGGTGTTCCTGTCCTTTGCCCGTTTTTTACCTGATGGGGTAACCATCTTCGTGACGTGCTTGTAGGACCCTTTTCTATACTAATAATAGAAAATCTTTTCCAGCCGTATATGCAGCAAGTACTTCTCCAAGTTTGTCTTTTTCGCCCTTTGGCTCCGTCTGTAATTTGTCTTTGAATATTAACGCTTTTCTGGAGCCGTTCAAGTTGCTCTTTCCTTGACGGTGGTCCCGCTGGCGTGCGTTGGGTGGGGGGGCCTTGGGGAGGGGGCAGCCCCTGGCCGGGCGCCGTCCCTGCGAGGCTACGGCGGGAGGGGAGGACAGTTCTCTGAGACCGGAGCCCGCGCTCCTGGGGGCTTTCTGCCGGGGCGGGGTGGGGACGTGCCCGTGCCATCGAACTGTTCCTGGAAACGCATTTCGTGGTGGGACAGTTTGGGGTCATCCCTTTTGGCTCCTGTCAACCTAAACAGGACATTCTGTGCAGTAACAGAGATTATGCTTTGTTTGTTTGTTGGAAAATCAAAGATATGTGAACGGGTGTGGGTGTGCGTGCAAGCGTGTGGAGGGGAGCGCAGCAAGACTCACCCAATTAGCAGTTAAAAAAACGCCTTTTGACCGTCCTCAAAAATCCACTTCCTTTTCAGTGCAGAGCGCCGAGGGGGCCGGGCCCCTCCCCGAGCCCTCAGCCCTCCCATCATGGGAGAGCCCTGCCGGCGGGGCGCGGGGGGAGGCTGGGAGGCAGCGAGCAAAGGGAGGGTTGGCCGCGGCACCGGCACCCAGGCTTCCCCTCAGCATCCGGCGGCTCCCCCAGTGTAGGCGAAGACAGGAGTCCTTGAGCCGTGTCCAGCACATTCTGCCGTGTCAGGTAGAGGTCGCGCTTGCTCCGGACAAAGGCTGCTTGGCTGACAGGCTTCCCAGCACCACGCCCTGGTTCGGGGCCACTGCCTGTGTCTCTCTTCAGACCCACTTTACAGATGGGGAAGCTGAGGCCTGGCGATGGGGCCAAGATGCCCAAAGTCACAGAGCCGGTGGGAGCCTTGGTAGGCCTGGGTCCCCGCCGCCCTGCCCCACACCCGCCAGGGCCGTCTCTGCCTCATCCCTTGACTGTGTTGGAAACAGACACCCTCTTGCCACTCAGGTGTGGTCAGGCTCACAGCTCCAGGTTTTGCCCCCATGAGATGGGGAAGACGCCTCCAGCCTCGGGTCGTGACGGCAAGGGTCCCATCAGACGGTGAGAATACCGTCGCTGGCAGACAGTTGGTGCCTAGTCGATGCTGGTGATGACAGAAGAGAGTAGAATTGATTTCACGTTGTGGTTGTTTTTACATTAATGATTCCCGTGAGGCTCCCGGCCTGCGGGGGGAAGGGATGATTTCACGCTCTCATGATGGGCCTGTTGGGGCGAGTACCCTGCCTCCCCAATAAACCTTCGGCCAACCGAGAAGCGGTCAGATGGCCAATCTCCCAGGGATGCCCTAGAGTGGGCCCACCTCACACGTCCCTGTAACCTCCCTAGGTGATGAGATTGGGGTCCTGGCACCAGGTCCCTGGACTCCTGGGGACGAGGGGCCTCGGAATAGAGCACTGGCCCTGGGGTCCTGAGGCCTGTTTTCCAGTCCTGGCTGTCCTCCTCCAGCTCAGCCTTGGTGTCCTCCTCTGTAAGATGGGTCTGCGTCCCTCGCCGTCAGTGAGAAGCAGGCAGACGCCGTTTCTGTGTCAGCCCCACGGGCATGTGAACGGGTGTGGGTGTGCGTGCAGGCGTGTGTATGCAGAGCACCTCGACACTTCCCTGCACTTTTCACCTGCCACTTCCTGGTTCTCTCAGGCCCTGGGAAAGAGGCCAGCTGATGCTCCTGGAACCATCGCAGAGTGTCTGGGCTTTGGATCACTGAACCCAGGAGGTGTTCCCTCTGGACTGACGGCCGGCCTGTCTCGGATGGGCGTGGGCTGCTTCTAATACCTGAGCGCCTGCCTCATTTCCACCAGCCCAGCCAGCAGACGGGCAGCTCCGGGCCAGCCCAGAGGCTTTCCATCGGGAGGGGCTGGGCGGAGGCCACGGGAAGCCCAGCGCGGGGGCTCTGGGCCCCCTCACCGGCACACAAAGCCACACCTGTCCAGAGCCCAGGCCCTGTCTGCACTGGCCAAGGGGCCACATGGGGACCACTCAGCATGGAGGCCCTGGAGCCTCTGGAGGGGTTAGACCCAGCCAGGTGGGCAGTGAGAGGGTGGCATGTGAGGCAGTGATGTCCCCTGGCCCAGCATTCTCAGACAGGAAAGAGGTCACCCCAAAGTCCTACAGGGGGTTGGGCGGAGCTGGCCCTGGAGCCAGGAGTCCTGGCCCCCAGCTGGTGCTGGATGCCGAGCCAGGAGGAAGTTAGAAGGGCCCAGAGCCCAGGGCCCCCCAAACACACCTCAGGCTGGGCAGGGGCGGGCAGACAGAACCCCACCAGTCTCCAAAGCTTTAAGGCACTCAGAGTGTTTGATTTTCTCCCCATTCCTCCCCGCCGGGAGTCCAATTAATCAATAGAAGAATTCTCTGGTGTTGTACCTCTCCGAGTCCCACAGGCTGCTACAAGATTGATTAACACAAACATCAATTTCTCGGGCTGCACGCCTCCGAAAACACCGCACTTTTTCAGACTGAATTGCTACTGTGCGCCCGGTGTAAATAAAGGAGGGGGGTAACGCAGAAGATTTGTTACTGTGCACGGGCTGCTGTTCCCTCTCCACCAGCGCTGTTGGCGGGAGGTGGGTGGCAGGGAGAAGGAGGGGAGGGAGAGAGGGAGAGGGAGAGAGAGGGAGAGGAGCTCAGGGGAGGGGAAAACCCAGGAGGTGCGATGGGGTCGAGGGATCGGGGAGGCAGGTGTCATTGGTTGGTTTCTGGTGGTCTGTGGAGGGGTGGCAGTGGAGGGGGGCACTGCTGGCCTTGCAGCGGCAGCCGGTGGGGTGGCCTGGACCCTGGCACTTGGGTCCTCGCTCCCTCCTTCCTTCCTGCATCCCTACAGAGCAGCCCTTCAGAACAGGCTCAGCAGGCTCAGGCTGGGCCCCAGGGCGTGCAGGACCCAGAGGCCTTGCCAGGCTCGGCCTGACCATCAGAGGCCAGCAGGGTGAGAGCCCAAAGCAAGGAGACTGGAAACCGGGGACCAGGCACAGGGACACTGGCCCCGCGGACAGTGGGGTCGAAGGCCCAGAGCCCAGGAAGCTGCTTCACGCGGCCACCCCTTTGCCGTGACCAGGGCCTGCCTGGTGCCCTCCCAGCCGCCTCCCGCACGCCGGTCCTCTCCCTCGGCCTGGTCCTCAGCTGGCACCAGCTCAGCTCCCAGGGTGCCTCCAACCTCTGCGCTCCTTGTCTCTGTGGCGGAGGCACCACGGGACCCAGAATGCAAGTTGCAGACGTGGTAACGTGATTTTAAATTTTAAATTTCCAGCAGCTGCATGAAAAAAAATAAACGGGTGAAATTAGCTTCAGTAATGTTTTGTGTAACATATCGTACCCCACAGACGATCATGTCAACACGTGATGACTAGGAAACAGCGATCCGTGCATCTGCTGTTCGGGCTGAGTCTCTGCGGGCAGGGCCACGTTTCACATCGCAGCATCTTTCTTCGGGCCGGCCTGTTTCAGGTGTGTACTGACCAGCGTGGCCAGTGGGCCGTGGTGGACGGTGCGGCTCTGGACCACAGTGGCTTTGGCCTTCCAAGCGTGGGCGCCCCGTTTAGCCCTGGCGACCACAAGTCAGGGAGCTAGTGGGTCCTCCCTCCACAGAAGAGGGGCCGGCCCAGTGCCCGGCACGGGGTGTGGGGGGGTGTGGGGGGGTGGCGACTCCGTTGTTGAGGGCACGAAGGAGGCTTGTGCAGAGAGAACCCAAGTTCAAGGCCAGAATTCCAGCTTCGGTCGGCTCCAGGCAGGCCTCCTGCACCCTGATCGCGGGGGCTCTGGGGCCTTTGAGGGACCGAGAGCAGGGCCTGCGGCCGGGTGTTGGGGATTACTATTATCTTCGTTGTTATCGTTATTATTATTCCCGTTGGAATCCCTGACACGCCTCCCCGACCAGTGCCCTCAAGTAGAGCTCAAGCCCCTCCCCCTTGCCCTCCAGACCCCGAAAGCTGCCACGCCCTCCGTCTCCCTCCTGTTCCTTCCCCCTTCACAAGGTCGACTTCAGCTGTGCCCTCAGGACCTGGCTTCCTAACAATCTGGTGACGTCTCTAAGGGCTCCCCGGGAGCTTGAGATCTGGGGTCCTGCCTTGCTCCTGGAGGCCCTTTTCTGCTGACAGAGAGGGGCCTCCCGCCCCCCCGGCTTCCCCCAGGCCCTGCCTCCTTGGCCCCTGCGTGTCGGGGGCTGCGGGGCCCTGGGCCCAGCGGGAATCCACGAAGCTGGGAATCTCAACTTGAGTCAAAAAGTGTGAGAGGCAGCGTGGAGGTTGCGAGGGGGGGGGGCTTGCCACTGGGGGCTCCACGCCCTCCCCGCCCTCAGCCTCTCACTCACCAGATGTTTCCTGAGCACCGACCTGTGTCCAGGGGACACACGCGTTGGCCGTGCCCCAGGTGGCTGTCGGGGCAGAGGAGAGAGCACGTGGTGACGGCACTGAGGGAGGGCTGAGCTCGCACAAGAGCCGGGTCTGTGGAGCACCCCTGCAGGCTTCCAGGAGGAGGCGGCTCCTGAAGCTTGAGTGTGAGTTACGTGGGGGGAGGAACCGGGCCAGGGTGAGGGGCAAGGGGCCTGGGGCCGCAGGCGGGGGCTGGAGGCTGTGGGGCCGGGTACCTGGGGGTGGCGTGGCCTGGCCCAGGTGGCCCGAGGAAGCAGGAGGAGGGGGAGCCGGAGGGAGGCTCAGAGGCAGACGCATGGCCCACGAGGGTTCCCGTTACCTCCCCTCAGCCCCGAGGAGCCTCCTGGGCAGAAGTCTTCCTCTCGACTTTAACTGAACGCACAAGGAACACGCACACAGCGGTAAAGGCTGCCTGCACGGGGAAGGAAGGCTCCCAGGGCCGCTGTCAGGCTCAGACACTCTGGCCCCTCCTTTCCGAGCTCAGCGGGCCCCCGCCTGATGCACCTGCCTGTACCCATTTTCGGGACTTTCCGGGCCCTGGAGGCCTGAGCAGCGCCTGCAAGTCCCTAACGTCCCACAGTGAGAACAATGCAAGGTGACCCAGCGCGCACCTGCCCCCAGCCCCCCAAGAGCCCCCGGTTCTAAGCCTGCCTCCCCGATGCCCTCTGACACTGGTTACCCCTGGGGAATGGAAATTGGATGGGGTGAAACGTTTGTTTATTACTGTCCTGATGGATTTTTGTCCAGTGAGCTGTATTACGGTTTTTATTTAAAAACCATTGAGAAAATTGAGGTTTAGCTCGTATACAGTCAAGGGCACAGCTGGTAAGTCTCCAGCTCTCTGAGATTTTACATACTCTTCCTGTACAATTTTTGAAAGGTAACAGAATGTAGATCTTATTTATTTATTATTTTTTGGCCGCGTTGGGTCTTCGTTGCTGCACGCGGCCTTCTCTAGTTGCGCGAGCGGGGGCTACTCTTCGTTGCGGTGCGCGGGCTCCTCATTGCGGTGGCTTCTCTTGTTGCGGAGCACGGGCTCTAGGCGCGCGGGCTTCCATAGTTGTGGCTCGAGGGCCTCAGTAGTTGTGGCTCCCGGGCTCTAGAGCGCAGGCTCAGTAGTTGTGGCGCACGGGCTCAGCGGCTCCGCGGCATGTGGGATCTTCCCGGACCAGGGCTCGAACCCGCGTCCCCTGCCTTGGCGGGCGGATTCTTAACCACTGCGCCACCGGGGGAGTCCGAAACGTAGATTTTTAGAAGAGCCTCTCTGAATCATCTCGGCTGTGCCGGGTAGGAAGGAGATAACGCCCCCGACTAGCCTCCCTTTGCTGAGAACTTGACTCCCCCACCCCTCCAAGCTGTCCTCACCAGGAGTGAGTGTCTAGGGTAAACAGGTGCAGAAACAGGCCCAGAGAAGGCGGGAGTCACGGGCGGGAGGAGACCAGACTCAGGCTCTGGACTCCCGATCCCGTGCTGTCCGTGCAGCCGCACCCTGGGTCTCGGGTCCCTTCCCCAGGAGGCGCCCCGAGGACCAGGACCATCAGCCCCGTTGCACAGAGTATGCGGAGCACTGTCAGCCAGCACACAGGCACGCACACGTTCAGTCTTTCATTCAGTCATTCAACAAACACCCGGAACCTGCGGTGGTGCCAGGCACCGTGCCGCCTCCTCTAGACGCAGTGGCTCCTTAATACCCAGCGGTGTGGGGATTATTGTCCCCATGTTGTAAGAAGAGGAAACCAAAACTCAGAGAGGGTAAGAGACTTGCTCAGGGTCACACAGCCAGAGAGTGATGGGGAGGGGAACTGAGCTCGGGCAGGTCTCCTCCCCAAACCCCCAAATCCTTTGCCTTAAACTTCCACCCTCTCCACGGCTTGGCCCCAACCAGCAAGACTTCTGTCACTCCCTCAGTGCCATCGGGGGATCTCCGGGCTGGGGACAGTCCCTCTGTAGGAGAAGGAGCTGCTGGCAGGGCTGGCAGGGTCTCGCTGTGAGGTGGGCTGTGGAGAGGGCAGGCGGAGGGGCTCCGGGCTGCTGCGTCTCTGCTGTTGGGTCACGTCTGTGCTCAGAGGTCTGGCTTACCCCAAACCTCTGCTCCGCGGAGGGGAAGCAGGCCCAGAGAGGGGGCGCATACTGCCCCAAGTCACACAGCAGCCAAGCTGAGCCTGGCCTGGCGCCCGGTAATCATGGCCTGGTAATCACAGGGGTGTGTGGGGGGCGAGGGTCACCCACTGCTCGTGAGCTTCGAGTGGCATCAGACGAGTGAGTCAGGCCCACTGCGGGCTCGGCGCGTGGGTGGGCAGGCAGGCGAGCGGCAGACGGGCAGCAAGCGGGCGGGCGGCGGGCACTTGAGTTAAGTGTGGCTAATTTGGTACAAGAACACGGATGCCACTTGCAATTTCTGCTTCTTGGAGAAACAGGGAACATTATGAGGACTGTTCCAGGCGCAGCAAGAGGGGGGGCCCAAAGGGGCTGCTGTGCACGAGGTCTATAGAGTGTGCGGGTTGGGCAAAGGCACCCAGGCCCCTGCAGGCACTTCCCCTGCCAGGGCGCTGGGGCGTGTACCTGCAGCCGGTGGGAAAGGCAGACTTGGCTCCAGCGTGCTGACACGTCGGGGTGAAGGCAGAGGCCGCGGACTCTGTCCGCCTGTGGCCACGCTGGGCTCACTTTGCACCCTGAGGCCGGTCCCCGGGTGCTTGCTCTCTCTGTGTCTCTGAGTTTCCCTCTCTTCCCTTTGAGACAGGCTGGGACCTGGGACACTTTGTTGCAGTGTTTGCACCTGGTTAAAGGGCTCCTGGAGCAACAAAATACAAAGAAACTATAAGAGACTAAAAATAACTGCGCGCTGCACAGTTGGGGCAAATTATGGACAACAAGATACAAAGAGATCAAAAAGCCCAACTGCCCAACTTCTGAAGAGCCGGGAACAAAAGCAGGGGGTTGGGAGCAAAAGCAGGGCACCGCCCATTGCCCCCCCCCCAACACACCACCACCAAGGGGGTGGGCAGACCTCCTAAGCCACGCCTCCGGCCCCACCCCTGGACACACCCCTACCCTCACCCCATATAAGTAACCAGACGCCCACCCACCACCGCCAGCTCAGCGAGTAAGGGAACCTGTTACTTGTTCGTGCTCCCCGCTGCTGCAGCAGGGGCCCCAGTAAAGTCTTGCCTGAATTTCTTGTCTGGCCTCTGATTAGTGTCTATGGATTAAGGAGGCCAAGAACCCTGGTCAGTAACACCTGCCTTGCATGGGGAGAAACAGGAGGGTCCTGGAGGTGAGCGTGGTGTGAGACACTCGGCAGGGACACCACGTAACATCCTGGCCTGGGAGGGGCTCGGCTGGTGGGACAGAGCCAGCCCCCAAGTTGGGTGTCCGTGTCTGTGCCTATTGCTGGGTCCCAGCTGGCTGCAGGCTGAAGCTGCCAGTTCAAGACTTGGCATTTCTCCTTAAAAACATCCGTGCCCTCGATTCCAAAATACAAACACCCACCTAGGTTCTAGACTGGAAGGAAAGAAATATGGAGCCTGTGGGCAGGGTACGTCTGAGCTAGCCTGGGGAACTAGATGGTCTCAGGAGATCTCCACGAACCAAACAGTCAAGACCTGCAGCTTCTGCTCTGACACAGGCCCCTGCTGGCCAGGTGATCATAAAGAATATGCAAAAAGAATAATAATTCTCCCTACTTTGAAAGGAATGTTGCAAACTCGGGAGATAATGTTTAGGGACTGCTGGCCTACCGTCCCTGGTGTATAATGAGGGCTTCTTTTTTGTTTTTTTTTTTTTTTTTCTCGGTACGCGAGCCTCTCACCGTCGTGGCCTCTCCCGTTGCGGAGCACAGGCTCCGGACGCGCAGGCTCAGCGACCACGGCTCACGGCCGCTCCGCGGCACGTGGGATCTTCCCGGACCGGGGCACGAACCCTTGTCCCCTGCATCGGCAGGCGGACTCTCAACCACTGCACCACCAGGGAAGCCCTAGTGAGGGCTTCTTGCCTGCTAGCATCATATTTGTTTGGGCTGGTGGATAAGGAGCCACAGAGGTGAGAAGTCCCTCATCCTGGAGCATGAGTTAAGTGGCCCTTGGGTACCAACTGCTGCCAGAGCATCAGAAAGGCTGAGGCCCTGATGCTGCACCAGGTGGGATGCCTGAGAAGGGCTGAGCTGGAACAGGGTATCCGAGAAGGCCTGATGAATCCTCACTCATTTTCTCTCCTTTGAACAGCACTTTTGGGATTGGCCCATGGCAATGTGGAGTCTTAGCCAGGATACTGGATGTGGAATTCCAGAGTCCCAGACGGTTATCCTCTGCTTAGGTGTTACCCAACTCCTGATGACCCCATTCACCCAGGGCCACACAGCTAGTCTAGGGGAGTGGTTACGGGCAAGGGAAATGACCAAATATTTTGGATTGAATGAAAATTAAAACACAACAGATCAACTTTGTGTGATGCGGCTAAAACAATGTTTACAGGAAAATTTATAGCTTAAATTGATTTAAGGAAAATTTAAATATTTATTTAGAAAATTTATTTATTTATTTAGAAAATTTTCTTAAAGGAACACTTAGAGTTAAATGCTTATATTAAAAAAGAAAATCAGTGATCTAAGCTTCCACCTTAAGAAACTAGAAAAAGAGGCAAATTCAAAGCAAACAGAAGGAAGGAAACAGTAATCAATGAGACAGAAAACAGAAAGGCAGCAGGAAAAAATATTGAATGAAACCAAAGTTGCCGCCACAAAAAGATTATACATAATTGACAAATCTCTAGTTAGACGGACCAAGAAAAAAGACAGAAGGCGCAAATTACCAATACCAAGAATGGAAAAGGGGACATCACTACAGATCCTATAGATATTAAAAAGGATAATGAAGAATATTACAAGCAGTTTTATGCCCATAGAGTCTACAACTTGGATGAAGTAGACAAATTCCTTGAAAGACATAAGCTATCAAAGCTCACACAAGAAAAAACAGGCTCATATATGTGTTAAAGTCCCATTAATACTAAAGAGTTGGATGTTAAAAACCTTCCAACAGGGACTTCCCTGGCGGTCCAGCAGGTTAAGACTCCATGTTCCCAGTGCAGGGGGCCTGGGTTTGATCCCTGGTTGGGGAACTAGATCCTGCCTGCATGCCGCAACTAAGACCCGGCACAGCCCAAATAAATAAATAAATAAATAAATAAATATTAAAAACAAAACAAACCTTCCAACAACAACGACAAACTCCAGACCTAGAGGACTTTTCTGGCAAATTCTACCAAACACTTAAAAAAGAAATAATACCAATCATACACAGTCTCTTCCAGAAAATAGAAAAGGAGGGAACAACTACCAACTCTTTTTATGGAGTCAGCATTACCCTGATACCAAAACCTGACAAAGACATTACAAGAAAAGAAAACTATAGACCAATATCCTTCATGAAACTGGACATAAAAATTCTTAATAAAATATTATCAAATCAAATCCAGCAATATCCCAAAAGGATAATCCATCATGACCAATGGGATTTATCCTAGGAATGCAATTCTGGTTCAACATTCAAAAATTAATCAATATAATTCACCATATCAACAGATTAAAGAAGAAAAACCATATTTCAACAGATGTAAAAAGAAACATGGATAAGCTCAACATCTACTCATGAAAAAAAACTTTCAGCAAATCAGAAAGAGAAAGGAATTTCTTAAATCTCACAAAAGGTGTCTACAAAAACCCTATACCTAACATCATAATTAATGGTGAAATACTGAATGGTTTCCCTCTAAGATCAGGACCAAAGCAAGGGTATGCAGTGTCATTACTCCTATTCAGTACTGTACTGGAATAAGCATTGCCAGTAGAATAAGGCAAGGAGAAAAAATATATACACAGATTGGAAAGGAAGATATAAAACTTCTTCTGTTTGCATTCAACATGACCAGAGTTTCCTTATTTAGGAAGGTGGGGTTTTTTGGTTTTTTATTTAAAACAAATTTTTTTTAAATATATATTTAAAAAAATTATTTATTTTTGGCTACGTTGGGTCTTTGCTGCTGTGCGCAGGCTTTCTCTAGTTGTGGCGAGGGGCCGGCTACTCTGTTGCGGTGCACGGGCTTCTCATTGTGGTGGTTTCTCTTGTTGCAGAGCAAGGGCTCTAGGTGCCTAGGCTTCAGTAGTTGTGGCTCACGGGCTCAGTAGTTGTGGCTTGCAGGCTCAGCAGTTGTGGCTCGTGGGCTCTAGAGCACAGGTTCCGTAGTTGTGGCGCACGGGCTTAGTTGCTCCACGGCATGTGGGATCTTCCCGGACCAGGGCTCAAACCCGTGTCCCCTGCATTGGCAGGCGGATTCTTAACCACTGAGCCACCAGGGAAGCCCTGTTTTTTCTTAGCTGACTAAATTCATGTAATGGTCATAGGACCACTCAGTTTTTCTATTTCTATTATTTTCTATTTCTTCTTGAGTTTTTTTTGTTTTGATGAATTATTTTATGAATTAATTTTAAGAAATTTGCCCATTTCATCTAACTTCATGTATTTTTCAAATGTATAGGTATCTTGTTCATTTTAAATAGATGTTAGACATCTGTTTATGTCTTTGTAGAACCTAAGCGTCGTTATCTTAGAGTCTTTGTCAGACTGCTATACAAACTTAATTTCTTCTTTCTCCCATTTCTTCCTGTGTTTTTCAAACATTAGTTTGGAGGCTCATTTTGAGTTGGAGGACTTGGGGTTTTGCTTTCACACTCTCTCCCTGCCTGACCAGCCCTGACCAGCTTTGTGTTTGTCTACCAGCCCCTCGCCCCGAGTCCAGAACCAGGTCTGGAGGTGATGTTTAGGGAGGGTTGTGACACAGGGGTCAAGCAGATCCAGTCCTGGAGGCAGAAGGCAGCTGGGCTGGGCTTCTCCCCTTGGGCTCTGGCATCAGCTTCGTCTGCCTCCCTCACTCCCATCTGCACGGCATGCAGCCCCTCTACAGGACCACCTTGTGTGGGAGCTGCCCTGCTCTGTTCTCGTCTCCTTCTACAGACCTGTGTCGGGCCCCACCTGGACCGAGGTACCTGCTCCCTGCAGGGACTCCCAAGAGTCCGGACACCCCACCCTGACTTTGTGTCCCTCGTTTCTGGAGAGGTTACCGTGTTTTTAGCCCACCATGTGTGTTGGGTCACCTCCTTTGCGTGGCTTTTATCACTGGATCAGTAGGATGGGAGAAGGGTGCACCCATGAGCTATTTTGGTGCCCCCTTTGTTTTGGAGTGCGATTTGCTCCCTTTGTCTGTCTTGGCTTCTCCAAACCAGAGTAGATAGGGTGGTCTGGCCCTGGAAACCAAAGCCTTTTAGAATGTTTCCTGAGAAACACAGCCACTTTCCCGTGTGGTGAATCTGCCCCCCCGACCCTGAGATGCAGACATGGCCATGGGCTTTGAAGTCACGTTTTTCTTCCCTCTACATGTGTCTCTGCCTTTACGAATTTTGGCCTGGGTGGCATGTCGAGACAGTGATGAGATCAGTGGCCTTCTTTCAGTTGCCTTCAGACTTAGGGCCTCCTGGTCAGTCTCCCTGACCGCAGCTTAAATATCACTCCTGAGAGAAGACCCCCCAGCCACGTTTCCCCCTTCAGGCTCCCCCCTGCACCCCATCTTTGCCTTGGTGGCATTTGGTGGCCTTGCAGGGCAACGGCCATCATCCGGAAGGCTGGCCCTTGGTGCCAGACCTGCTGGAGAGACCAGTCCACCTCCATCAAATGGGGTTCTGGGTGTTTTGAGCCCAGACTCCCCCGGCCTGCTCACCATTGTCTGGTTCTGCCTCTGTCGCTGGGTAATGCCTGGAATAAGACTGAGTTGGTTCCCTTTTATCCAGCGCTGGGCATCCGGCCGCACAAGTCTCGTTCTCTGAGGACCACGTACGGGTGCTCCCTGCTTCTCCAAAAGGAAGGCGAGGCATCTCCAGCTCGGAGTGTGCGTGCCCCGGAGGTCCCTTTCAGGGGTCCAGGGTGACTTCCTGTTTGAAGATCTGCTAAGTTTATGGAATTTGAGAAACGCTCTGTTAATAAAGGCAGAAGTAACCTTTGACCCACCCTCCCCCCTTACATCCTGTAACAGGAAGCCAGCGATTCTGTCCCACCTACCAGAGGGGCAAGAAAACATCCCTGGGAGGAAGGCCGTTGCCTTTTCACCCCATCCTCTATCTGGAAAGTTCTGTGCCCTCTTCCCTCGGGGGATGAGTAAGACAGCTGTGTGAGGCCTCGGGATTTTAAAAATAAGGTCCAGAGCGCTGCAGAGACGGGGGGCTGGGGGCTCCCCTCTCTCAGGGGTGCCCATTAGGCGATGGGGAAGCTGGTGGATCGGCAGGGTGCGCCCAGGACTACCTGTCTGGAAGGAAGCCCGATTCTCTACCAGGGCGAGCTGGGGGAGAGGCCATCAGTTTGAGAGTTTTATTTACCTTGAACTACTCAGGCAAGCAGACACATTATTTAGGGACTAGAATAAAAAGCCATTCACTTTACTTCAATTGACCGTTTAGTTCAATTTGTGTGTTACTGCAGGTAATCACTCCAGTAATGATGTGCTATAATCCCCACTGATTGGGAGCTGGCCCCGGCTCTGTATTAATACCGCGCGCCGCCTATACTAATTACCCAAGCGTTACCATGGTTATTTGCATGGACGCCATGTTAACGACACTCTGGAAACATAAGGCAATAGCGGATTTTGAATTAAATCTTTGTGTTCTCTTAGAGCTTAAAAGTGCATTTCACATCAAATAATCATGAATAAAATGAGATCATCTTGGCGGAGTTGCCAGGAAGCTGATTTAACTGAAGGCAGAAATGTGACTTTACCCTGCTCAAGAATTAGCGCCTCCCAGACGTTGTTGGGTTGCTAGGCGACCCCGCGAGATGACATCACTCACACAACCGTGCTGCCCTCGGTGGCATCTCTCCATGTTTCTAGTGCCTCCGTGGAGAGGGTGCACATCATAGAAACGACATTATTTTTCTCCCGGATGATGGGTATGAACGGTGGGCAGGATTCTGAGGGCCGCGCACAAAAGGAATTTGGGAACGCCCGTGCGACTCTGTCTCGGGGCGAAAGATGCTTTATTTCCA
This sequence comes from Physeter macrocephalus, assembly GCF_002837175.3. Taxonomy (NCBI): domain Eukaryota; kingdom Metazoa; phylum Chordata; class Mammalia; order Artiodactyla; family Physeteridae; genus Physeter; species Physeter macrocephalus. The sequence continues at coordinate 84,396,600 of NC_041226.1, forward strand.
GCAGGTTACAATCATGGGTCCAGATGAAAAGGTGTGTGTCACTGTACATGTCTGAGAGCTGGGTCAGCGGTGGGTCCATCTTCTGCCCGTGAACAGGCAACGAGACGTGTGTACAGGTGTCGTGGAGGCAAAGAGGTGGCGGGGCCCCCGAGCTGGGGAGTGCACCCCACCCCGGGCCTTGTTGGCCCCGGTTCCCTGCTCTAGCCCAGAACCAACACCAGGAGGGAACAGCCCGAGCGAACACACGGCTGCCTTGCGTGGTGCTGAGCACCCCATCGTGGGGGGCATCCAAGGGGAAGCTGGACAATGAGAGCAGAGAGGAAGAGGAGAGGTGGGGGGGGGGTCGAAGGGCATGTGGCTGGCCCGGCTGACCCCCGCAGTCTGCCCCAGTTGCCACGCGCTCTGGCTCCGCGGCCGTGTCTCGGTGCTCTCGCTCCCAGCCGGGCTGGACACACGGTCGAGGCCTCTGGGAGCTCGAGGTCTGGGCGGGGGGGGCAGAGGTGAGCGGACCCCGGTGAGGAGTGAGCCTGACCTGCCCCCTCCCAGGGGAGGGGGGCGGGCGTCCTGGAGGGGCTTTAGGAGGTCGAGGCCGGAGCGCGGGCCTCCTGGGGAAGGATGGGGGCTGGACTTCACCTGAGGGCACTGGGGAGCCATGGGGGCTTCAGCAGAGGAAGGCACACAGCTCAGGGGGAACGGCTGGGTGAGTCTAGGCGCCAAGACGCAGCCGGTCTCAGGTCCGGGGCAGGACACGTCCAAGGCCACCCTCACTCTTGCCTGGTCCTTGGCTTCCCTGCACGTGGGCTCGGTCCTAGCAACTTGCAACCGAGCTCACTGCCCTCCCCGCACCTCTTTTCAAACTCCTCCTCCTCACTTCCGGCTTCAATCGACGAGTCCGTCATCAGAAAGGCTCTCATTCTCAGCCTTCCGGTCCGCAGCACTGGCCCCACCTGTCCTTCTCCTCCCTCTGGGCAGGGCCTTCTCCGTCTCCTGGGCTGGTCCTTCTGGCTCTGTCCCCGCTGGGAGCACGGGGGCTCAGCCCCATCTACGGCCCTCCCCCAGGGCCTCTCCCAGCCCTTTAAATGCCATCCATGTGGGGATGGCTCCTAGGCGCCAGTCCACCCTGAGATCCAGAACTGTGTTCATTCAGCCACCCACTCAACGCCTCAATGTGTCAACCTCTTACAACCTTTTTTTTCTTTTTAAAAATTAAAAAAAAATTTAACAATGTTTTGGCTGTGCCACACAGCATGTGGGATTCTAGTTCCCCAACCAGGGGTCGAACCCATGCTCCCTGCCTTTGAAGCGTGGAGCCTTAACCACCGGACTGCCAGGGAAGTCCCGTGTCTCTTACAACCTTGACTGTGAGGTTACCTAGCAGCTCATAATTGGCGTGTCCAAACCAGAAACCCGCTCTTCCCCGTGTCCGCCCGCCCCTTAAACGACAGCATCATTGTCCGTCAGGCCCCGCTGACCCTGCCGCACCCTGGTGGACACCCTGAGACGCCGTCCTCTGTGCACCCTCTGCCCAGCCGTGCCCCTCCATCCCACCCCAGGGCCTTTGCACCTACTGTTCCCCCACAGGAGCCGCTCCCTCCCTCCCTCCGCTCAAGGGGCCCACCCCTCCCTGCCGTTCTCAGTCCCTGCCCCTGCTTGTTTGCTGTGTGACATCCATCACACTCACCCGAAACCATATTCTTTATTTACTTAGGAGACATCCATCTCCCTCCTTAGGGTGGAAATTCTGCCCTGCTCACGTCAAAATAGGAGCTGGTATGGTGGTGGCAGGTGAGAAACCCAGGATGGCCAGAACATGCTGCTTTCTAGGGCTTGAATCCCTCAGCACCCAGAACAAAGTGCAGACAGCCATCTGGGATCGAACAGTGGCTCACTTCTTCCTTTACCGAGTCAAGACCCTCGAACAAACAAAACAAACACCCAACTTCGACCCGCTGTCGCCACGAGTTCAGAAAACAAAGGACGTCTAAACCCCCAGAGCGTGAGAGTCACATGGGGTCAGAATAGAGGACGGCCCGTCACACGTCCTGTTCTTGTTGGTCACTGATGGTAAAAGACGTTGGCACCACCAGAGCCCGGTCTGGGGACCCAGGCTTGCGAGGCTCTGGGTCTAACTCAGCCTCGCAGAGGTCCTGGGAGTTGGGGTGGCACCTGGGGCCCCGGGCTGGCTGCTGCGGTGGCGGTCCTGATGGTGAGTGAGCCCACGGTCCTCGAGTTGCCGCACAGCTGTGCACACGGTCCCAAGGCCTCCGGCAGCTGGAATGGGCATCCCTCGTGGATTTGGAAACTAAGCCCTGACACTGTCCCCTGTTTCATCACCACGAGGCCCATGAGCACATCGAGATCGACATTCACGGGCCTGAAATGCTTTCCAGGGGTGAAAGCAAACCCAGAAGTGCTGACTCTCCACTTTCTTTGCCCTATTTATATGCAGCTTGAACACTCTCGGGCCAACTCGCTCCTAAAAACCTGTGTGGCTACTTATTTAGCAAGGAAGAACTTGGCACGCGTGGGCTTATAAGCAGGGCCAAGATCCCCGGAAGCTTACTGTGAGTGGGATGTTCCTACTGGATGTTCCTCGGGCCTGGGCCTCTGACACACAGAGCAGGGCCACCTGCATGGGGGCCCCACCCTCCGGGACTTCCCGGGTCTCTCCTCGCTGCGTCTCAGGCAAGCTGTGCTGCTCACGGGCGATGTCCGTCCCTCCCCGGGCTCTGGCCCGTTGCCCTTCCTGCCACGAGCCAACCCAACCACATGGACAAACGGAGGCCTCCCTCGCTGGGAGCTGCCTGGGTTGGGCCGGGCGAGGTCCTTGGGTCCATGGCAAACCACAGAAGCCTCGGAGGCCGAGTAGGAGTTGAGACTGGCTTGGTGGACAGGAAGTCTTGGAAGTTCTGGAGCAGAGGTGCGGGTGAGTGCTGTTCTGCTTCAGGAAGAGAACCGGGGTGGGTTTGTGCTGGGCGGGCCGGGGGCCAGGGCCCATGGATGGCTGGAGGAGGGTGGGGTGAGGCGTGAGGCCCCAGCTACATCATTAATGATCGTGGCTCCTTGCCATGGGGCATTTCTCCAGCCAGGCTCTGTACCCGCTGCTTTACCAGCCTCGCCTCACAGAAAACATACGTTGGGGCACAGGCACCCATTTTACAGATGAGGAAACTGAGGTTCAGAGAGGGGACGCCACTCAGGAGCTGGCCATTAGCAGAATCTGGGCTCCAGGGTCTAACTCAGGAGGTGGGCCAGAGAGCGGCCCCTGAGAGAGGATGCCAGAGATGACCGTGGAGGTGCCTGAAGGGGATGGGGGCATTCTCAGAGGGGTGCAGGTGACCCGGGCTGGGACGTGGTCGCCATTCATAGTGCCCTGGATTGGTAAGAAGGCTCTGAAAACAGGAGGAGAAGAAACACTCCCCATTCCTCCCTGCTTCCCTCCAGCACGGGGGGCTCACTCCTTCCTCTCCTCCGAGAGGTTCAGCCCCATCCCAGCCTCCTGCCTTCACTGGCTTCACACCCAGAGACCAGCTGGCCAGGAGATGGAGGAGGATCGATGTCACTGCCAGTGTGCACGGCAGCAGCGTCCCCCAGCTACCCCTGCCCTCTGGGTCCTCAGACGGCCCCGGTTGGCCAGGTGAGGGTATGTCCCCTGGCAAAGGGATGACTCGACTCCGTTAGTTGCTGCGGGGCACCCGGCAGAAATTGTCAAAGGTGGGTCGTTCTGGACCAAACATACAGCCCACATACAGTGGACGCTGCCAAAACCCTGCGTTCATCTACTGAACGGAGGCAGGGGTGTCCAAGGCCCACGTTATAAATCGCATCTGCCCTCTGCGTGGGGGACGATTAACAGCCCTACAGGGCTCTGAGCCTGCACACATGGGGCTGGGGAGCCTGATGTCCTTGCAGCCTGGCCTTGGACTTGCCCTCTGGGACGGCTGCCAGCTGTGTTTGCGGGGAGGCTTTTCTGTCCTCTGATGCTTGTTGACACCTGCCGCACGCCAGGTATCCTGGGGCTGGCGCAATGTGGTGTCCAGAGCCCGTTTCAAACTTCGCCTCTTGCAGGCTGCGGGCTCTTCCCAAGTCATTTCACCTATTGGAGTCTCGTTTCACTCGTCTCTAAGTGGGGAGGCCGTCTGACTCCAAGCTGCCATGAGGCTCTTGAAGGTTATGGGGGAGATGTAGGCAGAGCAGCTGGCTCAGCCAGGCTGTGGGAGCCCTCCGTGAGCGATGGCTCACTTCCCTCTCCTCCCCCACCCTTGCCTTCCCTTCTCCCTTGGGCCCCCGGGAACACGTGGGTGCCTGGTCTCCAGCTCCACTGTCGGGTGCAGTCTCACTGCAACCCCAAAGTTACCTAGTAGGTCAGCATTTTTGAGTACCTACTGCGTGCAGTTTTCCAGGAGAAAGAAAGACTACAAAGGGGAGGTTCCAGGGACACGCCATCATGGGGGAGGGGGTCGAACCATCCAAGCTTTCTTGTAGAAGTGAGAGCACATGCTGTGTGGGTGAAGGTCCCCAAAGGGATACAGAGGGATGTGGAATGTGAGTACTGGTAGACCAGGAAGGTTCCCTGGAGGTGGCAGGGCGCCAATTTAACCCTTCATGCCTCAGTACTCCCATCAGGAAAATGGGACTAGAGTTCCACGCCTTTCTAAAAAAGACTGGGAAATAATAGAAATTATTATTCTATTATTCCACTCTGGGCACAGTGGTTAAGAATCCGCCTGCCGATGCAGGGGACATGGGTTTAAGCCCTGGTCCAGGATGATCCCACATGCCGCAGAGCAGCTAAGCCCGTGCGCCACAACGACTGAGCCTGCGCTCTAGAGCCCGCGAGCCACAACTGCCGAGCCCATGTGACACAACTACTGAAGCCCACACGCCTAGAGCCTGTGCTCTGAAACAAGAGAAGCCACCGCAACGAGAAGCCTGCACACCGCAACGAAGGGTAGCCCCCTCTCGCCGCAACTAGAGAAAAGCCCGCGCGCAGCAACCAAGACCCAACGCAGCCAAAGAAAAATAAATAAAATAAATGAATACATAAATAAATTTATTAAAAAAACAAAAACAAACAAGGCAGTGGAAGGTGGGAGGTGTTTACTCTCACGGTCAGCGTGATGATTAAGGGCATGGATTCTGGAACTCATTATCTGGGTTTGCATCCTGGACCCCCGGCTTGGGAGCTGTGTGACCTTGGGAAAGTCACTTTATCTCTCTGTGCCTCTGTGTTCTGGTCTGAAAAATGGGGCTGATGATAGCTTCTGCCTCCTGGGGTCGCTGTGAGGGTTAGAGTGTCACAGACGTATGGCCCTTAGGGAGTCCAGGCCCCCAAGGAGGACCCGGGCCTGTCGGCCATCGTCACTGGGTGTTTTGTTTTCTCTCTCTCTGCTCTCAGGGCGGGACTGTCCCCAGGGAAGCCGCTCAGGTGTATTCCCGCTCAGAGAGTGGGGGTTGACCTGGAGTGACAAGGAGGTAGTGAGCCATCAGGACGGTGGCCCTTCTGAGCTACGCTTGCAGCAGGTAAAGCTGAGTGCTCCCTCCTTCCCGAATCCCAGGAGAGGCCGAGGAGGAACAAGTACAAAACTAAGAGGCAACAGGAGGGGCGAAGGCCAAGGTTCCCAGTAAATTTCCTGCAGGTAGCTGGCCTGGTCCATCAGCCCTGGACTTGGGTGGGAGGGGGAGCCCTGGCCAGAGGGTTCAGTCTGGGAGAGGCCCCAGCCCAGGGAAGCCACAGTCCTGGGTCTGGCTGGGGGGCGTTGGATCTAAAACCCCTCCCCCATCTCTCCCACCCCTCCCCCGACCTGAGTCCAGGGCCTCACTTCCCAGCTCTGACCGTGATGCCGTTGGCATCTCTGGATGCTCTGGGAAGCGCTGTGAAGGTGCAGGAAGGTCCCGCAGCCCGGCCCAGCCAGAGAGAGTGGGGGGCAGGCCCACTTGCTGTGGACCCTCTCCTGGCCCTACGTCCATTGGCTCCCAGCAGGCCCTGCCCTGTTCAAGCCTGGGCTGGGAATCCCCCCCGGGCCGCACCAGGGTCAGCCTGGGGTCGCTGTGCTTGGTGCGTGCTTGCAAGGGGGTGGGCGCCCGGGGCGCCTTTCGTGAGCGGAAGGGGGGCCGGGAGCCTCCCCAGCTCGGGCCCTGCCCTTGACTTTGGTGCTTGGATTCTGTGTAGGCCTGGAGGTGGGTGCAGACAGACCAGGGCGGGGGGGCTCTGCTGGGTTAGGCGCCCGCTGCCTGGGGGAGCTGTCCGCCCAGAGGGGCCGACGTGGTTCAGGGCGGGGAGGTGACGGAGCGGGGCCTGGCGCTGAGCCCGATCTCCTGGGAAAGAGCTCACAGACGCAGCTCAGGGTGTGAGCGGGCCCACCCCCGGCCCAGGCGGAGGGTCTACACCCCAGCGGTGTGCGCTCCTTTTGCTGCATGATCTTGGGGGTGGGGGGCGTCACGTCAGCCCCCTCCTCTGAAAATGGGGTGAATGGCAGCCCGGGGTCACGGGGTGCTTTGGGGACAGGGAGGACACACAGTAGGTGCTTCAGTGAAGCCGTCGGTTCTTACTGGGGGAGCCAGAGGGGGGCCGAGCTATTCGAGACAGGGAAACCGGGGCCGGGGCGTGGGTGTCGGAGGGGGCACCTTGGCCCAGGCTGGATGGAGCGTCCCTTTGTCCCTGTGCGGTGAGGACAAACCCCTGCGGGCCCCTCCCCACCCCCATGACAGGTGTTCACGGCCTTCCTCGCCCCGCTGCCCTCCGCTGAGGGCCCGCAGCTCCTCCTCCCAGCTAGGACCCAAGGTCCCTGGCTGTGGGGATCTTTGTCTCTTCGGGGGTCCCCGGGCCCCACCACGAGGGCGCCAGCGCGGCCGGGTGGCCTGAGGTGGGAGCAGGGCGGCCTGCAGTCGGCGTGGACAGATGGACAGATGGACAGAGGGCGGCCGCACAGAGCCCACCCCCTCTCTCCCCGCTCCAAGCCACAGCCGTCCCCTAACTCCTGATTTTTCATTAAAACAGCAATGGGCTCCGAGCCGCCAAGGTCACGGGGCTGCCGGGGGAGCTGAATGCGGGCCATTACACTGGCCGCTAATGTCCCTGCGGCCCCGGAGGGCGCCATCAAGCACCAGGGACACTCCAATTTCCGCCTGTCCCGCAGTGATCGTATCAGGGCCTGAGTGATCTCTTCTCTGGAGGGCGGCGGAGAGGCACCCAGGGGCCGTCCAGCCCCACCGCCCCTCCGTCGGGGACAAAGGGATGTGCGGCTGGCCGGAGGGGCTGGGGAACGGCTGCAGGGGCCTCTGCCCGCGCCCCTCCCTCACCTGAGTCGAGTTCGTGCTCAGTTCATCGGCGGCCAGGCAGCGTCATTCATTCCATCCCTTCCAGTGGGAGGGGCCGGGTGAGGGCGGGCACAGCCCCTGTGTGCCGCCCCCGCGTGCCGCTCCCGCGAGGAGGTGGTGGAGGTGGGAGGGGTGCAGAGGGGGGAAGCAGCCCTCCCTCAGGACCCTCAGGACCCTCAGGACCCCAGGTCCCCTTTGTAGAAGGCCTGAGACTCCGGGTGGCCTCGTAGCAGACGCTGACTTGCCAAGTGCCGGGGCGCGCGGGGGCGGGGGTCCGATGGCCCCGGGTGAGTACCAGCCGGAGACTCGGGGTCCCCGAGCCTCGCCACCCGCCAGGGATTCTCAGGAGCGCGCAGGCGTCAGCACACAGTGGCCCCAGGGCTCTGTTCCAGAGCTGGTGGCTGTGAAGCCTGTTCTGGGCTGAGAAGCAACGTTTTAGAACTTGGTTAAGCAAGAACTAGAAACAGCCGAAGGTCCTTCGTCTGTGGGGAACAGATCACCCGAGGCCACGCCTGCGCAGAGCATGACCGAGCAGTGGAGAGGCTGCAGCGCCAGGGCGCGCGGCGCGGCTCGCAAGGCCACGTGCTTTCCGGTTCCACTCACACGGCCGCGCGACAGGCGCGGAAGGCGGTCGACCGCTGCCGGCAGCTGGAGTGGGGGCGCGCGGACAGCAAAGGGGCACGGGGGAGTTGGCGGGTGATGGCGCGAGCTAGATCGCCATGCTTACGTGAGCGCACGCGTTTGTCAGGACTCTCGCGTGTGCACGAGGAAGGGTGAGTTTTCCCGTGTGTGAATTTATACCCGAACAAAACAATGAAGAGGATTCTTCCCCCTTGTACCAGACACAGTCGGCACCTGGGATGGGTCCAGGCCGCCGCACTGCTCAGAAACCAGTGACAACCCGAAAAGGGCCCGCGCCATCGTCCTTTGGTCCCTTTGCTCCTTTCCGGGCCCGGAGCCGCGCTGCTCCTTGTGAGGCTGGGAAGGGCTTCTGGGGCAAGGGCGGCCTGGCTGCCATGGGGGGCAGGAACGGGGCCCCAGGCCCCACGACCCCCTACCTCCTGGTCCTCCCTGGCCTGGGAGAGAGGTGCCCCCTGCGAGACAGAAGGCAGGGCTCTTCTGCGGACGTGCAAAAACAGCACCCTGGCGCGTTTCACCGAACAGGCAAACCAACGAACCCACAGAAGATGCAGGTGCCGGGGAGGGGTGGAGGACAGAGCGGAGATCTCAAAGCCACTCAGCTCCTGGGCTTTCTTTCCAGTCAGATGGTTGGGAAGATAACAGGCTAATGAAGCATCAGGAGCTCTCTTGGGGAGGGGGGCTCCCATGTGCCCCTCCATAACCGTAACTGAGATTATAGACCCTCCCGGGAGGGGTCGATCCCTTATTTCCCCCAAAGGAAGGCCCGCCCTCTCCCTGCCTCGGCCTCCCCAAGAGCCCCGGGCGGGTGGGCTGCGGCCCCTTCATCTCTCCCCCTCGCCCTGACAGCCCCCTGTGGGAATTCTGTGCTGGAGAAAATAGTTCCTGGGAGTGGGGCTCCCTCCCTCCCTCCCTGGAGTCATGAACCTTCACCGGGGCCCAGATAACACACACAGCTACTTACATGGGGGTCCTGCGTCTTCAATATTGTATTATGCCATCGGCCAGGTTAGCCTGGCCACCTGTAACTGAGTTACTTTCTCCCGAAAGGGGATGGGGAGCCCCCACTAGCCTCTCTTGAGGAAAGGGAGACTCTCACTTCCTCATGGCTCATTTCGTGGCAACACACATTTGATGAGCACGCACTGTGTGCTGGCTCCGTGCGGAGGGGGCCCAGGCTGGGGAGCGGTGAGGTGGACACACAGACACTCTCACGCTGTCAGGGGAACATGAGGCCGAAGGAGGTAGCCTCTTTGCCGTGTCTGTGTGCTTGGGTCTGGGTGCGTCTGGGACGTTCCCATTTCACAGATGAGAAAACTGAGGCCTGGAGAGTGCAGGGAATTCACCCGAGCTGGGGCTGGACGCAGTCTGTGCTGCTCAGGTTCTCCATCCACCCCCTGCCCAGGCCACTTCCCAGACCAGGTGTGTCAGCATGCCGGGCCAGGCCCTGGGGACCAGCGTGTTGTGATGCTCCCGGGCGGTTTGGTGGGCAGCCTGGACCCTGGGTTGACCTGTTCTCCCTCGTCAGACCCGTCCCTTTGCTGTTTGATATAAAAATCATAGGAGAGATAACTCATCTCACACATAATTTTAGAAAAATAATCAATATAATGTCCCGACTGTGACATAAAGGAGGAATAGCAGGGAAATCACTGATAATAAGATAATCTGTGTTTCAGTATGTAGACACCCAGCCCATCTCCTGTAGAAGCTGCAGCAAGTCCCCACACCGGCCACAGCTGAGGATGCAGTAGACACAGGTGAGGTGTGTGGGCCTCCAGCACCTGCAGGTGTGTCTGTCTGTGACGTGATTTTCCCAGATGGTAAATTCCAAACAGAACAAGGCACGTGGCCTTCAACTTACAGGTGGACACTTTCCTGAAAAATTCGGCAATTGCTAAATACACACAAAGGAGGCTCAGGGCTCCCTTTGTATGCTTCTAGCTCGGGTCATGTACCTGAACGTCTGGTGAGACCTTTAGAAGTTGTGTGTAGTTACCTAAGGAGAAAAGGTGTGTGTGCGGGGGATACATTAGGAGTTTGGGATTAACATATACGCACTACTATACATAAAATTGATAACCAACAAGGACCTACTGTAGAGCACAGGGAACTCTACTCAATGTTCTGTAATAACCTATATGGGAAAAGAATCTGAAAAAGAATGGGTATATGTATATGTATAACTGAATCACTTTGCTCTACACCTAAAACTAACAACATTGTAAGTCAACTCTACTCCAATATAAAATAAAAATTAAATTAAAAAGAAAGAAAGAAAAAAGAAGTTGTGTGTGACTTGGAACAGTGTAGTCAGTGGAGCTGGTCTGTGCGATGGTGGGCCCCTGTTTACTGAATGTCAAGGGCGCCTCTCCCTCGCCACGGTCATTGAGACACGCCCAAAACAGCCTTACTTGAATTTCCAAAATGCCCCTTGGAGGTGGAGCGCTTAGCTTTTAACCATCACGATGGACCCCTGTGACAATAAATGCTCTGGAGACTGAACAGAGGACGTCTTCACTTGCTGCGGGGGGGGCTTGGCGGGGTCCACAGAATGGCCAGCAGAGTATCCACAGGTCCAGGGAGCAGGCATCGGCGTGGGAGATCACAGAGAGGCCAGGGCTGGGACCAGGGTAAGGAGAGCAAGGCGCTCACCCCAGGCTCTAGGAAGCTCCGCCATCGAGAGAAATCCTGCTTTAATGCAGTCCTCTTAAAAATCAAAATTAATGCAAAAAGGCCACGGTGAAACAAATACCCAGTTCTGAAAATACCCAGTGTCACTGTCTTTTCCTGTCACCTCCGGCTCCGACGTGGCCAGGCAGGCTGCTCTTGGGGACGCTTAGCTCTGAAGGGATCCCCCCCGGGCAGGGGGTTCATGTGCTTGGTGCGGGCCCACTGAGCCCCGCCGCGGGTGCTCAAGCCTTCCAGATCCTTCACGGCCATGCTGCCAGGGGCCGCTCAAGGGCAGGGGCCTCACTTTGTCTGACAGACCCAGAACCCAGCGGCCTTGGCTGGGAGGAGGGAGTCTGGTTGGGTTTCCTGGTTGATGGAGACTTACCGGAAGGTGCGGGGCTTCGGCCCTCGAGAGGGCGCACAGTGACTCCACGCATAAGGCGGCACATCTCTGATGCTGTTACTGAGCCAACTGCGCTGGGCTGGGTGGTGCAGGCCCATTTTGGGGGGCTTTGCAGCCTCCTGGCCCCTCAGGAGGGCACCGAGGAGGGAGGCCCACTTGCTGGGCGGGGTGCCCCGCGGAGCATAGGTGCCAGGTGTGCTTGGCCAGCTGGCCACACCCAGGCCAGTGGAATCCAGGTCTGGGCTGGGGGTGAGGCATGAATGTTTTTAAACCGCCCCAGGGGGCTTCCCTGGTGGTCCAGTGGCTAAGGCTCCGCGCTCCCAATGTAGTAGGGGGCCCGGGTTCGATCCCTGGTCAGGGAACTAGATCCCGCATGCCGCAACTAAAGATCCCTCACACCACGATGAAGATCCCGCACGCAGCCACGAAGATCCTGCGTGCCACAACTAAGACCCGACACAGCGAAATAAATAAATAAATAAATAATTTAAAAAAATAAAAAAAAAAATAAGACGTCCCCAGGACTGAAAGCCAGTCAGGACCTTACCTGGCCCGTGGACCTCTGAGTCTGCGGTAACATATTGTTTTAGTGTGGGTGTCATCACCGCTCTCCGTCCCCTTCCCGGGAGACCATAAACAGTGTGGTAAGCAGAGCAGCTTGTTATACTTTACATCTATTCCTTTCAAAAAACCGGACAGAGAAAGACAAATACCATATGATATCGCTTATATGTGGAATCTAAAAAAATGACAAATGAACTTATTTATGAAACAGAAACAGACTCACGGACTTAGAAAAGAAATTTGTAGTTACCAAAGGGGAAAGGGGGTAGGGGAGGGATAAATTAGGAGTTTGGGATAAACGTATACACACTACTATACATAAAATAGATAGCCAACAAGGACCTACCGTGTAACACAGAGAACTATACTCAGTATCTTGTAGTAACCTATAAGGGAAAAGAATCTGAAAAAGAAGACGTGCGTGTGTGTATGTGTAACTGAATCACTTTGCTATACACCTGAAACTAACGCAACACTGTAAACCAACTATACTTCGATTTAAAAAAACAGTAAAAAAAGAACAGAACCTCCAACCCCAAATGCCTTCACCACCTGTGCTATCCTCTGTCGGAAAGCTGTCATTCAAGATTAGCAGGATTACGCCCATTTCACACGCCGGGCGGGCACTAACGTTCTTGGAGTCTTCACCTGTGCCGGAACTTTCCAGGTGTGTGCGTTTTCAGTGCCCAAACCCGGAAGCCAAGGGGCAGAGGAGCAAAGCCCCGGGCCCGGGCCCCTTGCCGGGAAGGGTGAGTCACAGCCGGAGCCTGGGTCTCCTCCCCCACCCCGCCCTGGCTGGGACCCCCTCCGTTCTTCAGGATGAGACCTTTGCGTGCCCTTTCGACGTCACCGAGAGCCCGAGAGGACAGCTTCTTGCCGCGACGCCTGCTTAATCTGTCTGGCTGGACCCGCCGCCCGGTCCTCACCATGGTTATTGCATTTCGCGCCGAGTGGCTTGGGTTTACTGGGTTATTGGCTCATTTTTCATTTTGCATCTGTAGTAACCAGACTCGGAAATGAAAAGCAGTGCAGCACCTGAGCCTGACGACGGAGGACTGAGCCTGAACGCCTGGAAATCTGGCAAAAGGGCTTTTCACGGGCAGAGGCGCGGGGGAGGGAGGGCGGCTTCCGACTAGGCTGACCTGGGGTCCAGCCCAGCGTGGCCTCGTGGCCCGGGGCGGCGTGGCCGCGGCCGTGGCTTTCCCGGCTGCAAAGTGGGAGAGTAAGACCCACCTTGAGAGTTTTACGGCACGTAGTAGGTATTCAATAGGTGCAGTTACGATGACTGCTGTAAGATGTTACCACGTTATTTTAGAAGTCATAAAATAACGGAACTGTTTCATTTGGGGGCTCTCTTAGAAAACATAAATGTGAGAATGAACCATGAGAATAGCTTCCTCTGCGATATTCAATTACCCTTCCCTCGCTCCCTCTCTCTCCTCCTGCAATTGGATTATTTCCGTGCCCTCACAGTGCCCTTGTGCCAACACGTCGGAGGAGTTATACCTGCAGATCTTCTCGGTGGTGAGGGTGGTCTCAAGACCTCCTAAAAAACTCCTCTCATTCTTGAGATTCACAGGCGGGCCGAGTGATGGAAAAAGAGCGCTAGTCTGTGGATGTGTGTCATTCCGTCCATTTTATGGACAAGAAGGATTAAATAACGAGGCCAAGGTCACAATTCAGCAGCCGGGCTGGGATTCAAACTCAGGTGTCCCATCACAGAGTGTTTTCCGTTTCGGTATCCAGTCCTCATTCAACAAATATTTACCTCCCTCGGGGCTCAGCGCTGGGGAGATGCGGCGGGGAAGCTGTCAGGCCCCGTGGAGGCTGAGGCAGGAAATAAACACAGATCAAATCACAGAACAGAATGACTGAAAAGCTGCCGAGGGCTTTGCGCGCACGGGCCTCAAGGGGACACCTCAGTGGCTGGGGGTGGGGACGGGGCTTCTGCCGGTGGGGGGGTCTCAAGGAGGTGACCTAGAGAGGGGATGGAGCCTGCAGGCTCTGGACAGAGGGGGGCAGCGAAGGGCAGGGGGCCTGGGGGTGGCAAGCAGAGTCCTGCTGCTGTAAGGTCTTCACCGCAGGCCTGTGAAGTGGCTTTTGCCCTGTGCTCGAGCTGCCCACGGGGACTGGGTGCAGGGCCAGACAGTGTGTGGCTCCCGAGACGGGCCGTCCAGCCCCGTCCTTCCATGGCCAGGTCCCAGGGTCTTTCTTGGGCATCCGGATCTGATAAAACCCACTCCTTGGAGAAAATGGCAAGCCCACCTCAAGAAAAGCCAGGTGCTCTGCAAATTACTCTCCTTCTATCCGTGTGGGGTTCTTATGAGCAGGAAGGGATCGCGGGCATTTTTCCATAACACCTGCCTGCGTTTCAAGGGCTCACTAACCCGTTAGGGCATTTATGAATTTGAAGATTTGCAGATTCCTTGGCAGGTATGTTTCTTGCCAGTCAAGCGACACTCTAAATACTGGGCAGAGCTGGGCACCCGTGGCGGCACGGTCTCCCTGAGCCCTGGGATCCCACCAGGCGGTGCTGTTGGGCTCGCTGAGCCTCGCCCGGCCGAATGCCCCCCGTGGTCCTTGGGCACCGGAGTTCCGCGAGACAGTGTTGCGCTACCCTCTGAACGTGGGTGCTTCCACGTGGCAGGAGGCACACGGCCTCTCTTTATCCTTTCCCCTGGTGGCCAAAAGCCCAGGGGGCTGTCCAGGGAGTGGGGCCCAGTGGGGAAAGCCCAGGACCCACCATCGTGGCAGCCACACGTGGCTGGAGCTTCTTCCATGGCTGCTGGGCCAGGCAGCCTTCTCTCCGGGCAGGGAGACTCACACCGTGGGCCCGGCTGCCTGCGGGGCGTACACAGCACAGAGAGCCACAGCCCCGGGCTCCCTCTCCCCGGCCCCGGGCTGGAGTTAGGATGGGAAGCCTGGGAGGAACCCGGAGAAGCCAGGAGAGGGAGCATGGCTGGGGAGGTGGAAGCAGAACGCCCCCAAAGTCGGGGGCAGGTGGGGCTCTGCCTTGACCCCCGTGGGTTTCCCACTGTGCAGGTCCCCGGGGCTCCCAGGGCAGGCGCTCTCCAGCAGGTGCAGCCAGTACGCCTGAGAGCTCGTCCTCCTCTCTTCCTGATGCACCCCCCATAAGTTCCCTTGCGTTTAGCATAGCCCTTCCAGCAGCCCCGGGTCGCGGGCCTCTCCACCGCACCTCGTGGGACAGCCAACCTGCGCCCGCCCCGCCTGCCTGCCGTGTCTGGCCTCCGCTGGGCGCCGCCGGCCGGGCTCCAAGCTCCCAGGGCTGGACAGGGCGGGGCGGGGGTCGGGGGGGACCCAGCAGCTCACTCTTCACAGGCTGAAGGGTGACAGGAGGCCCTGTGTCTGGGGTCTGGCCCCAGCGAGCATTCCATGTGTCATGTTTGTCAATATAAATTTAAGAATTTTTTTTTTTTATCGAGGTGAAATTCACATACCATAAAATTAACCATTTCCAAGGGGACAATCCGGTGACATTTAGCCCATTCACGCTGTTGTGCAAACACCGCCGCCTCTCTATCTAGTTCCAAAACATTGTCGTTACCCCCAAAGGAAACCCCTCCCCCTCCCCCAGCCCTTGGCAACCACCAATCTGCTTTCAGTCTCTGAGGATTTACTTATGCTGACACTTCATATAAAAGGAGTTGTACCACATGTGACCTTTCATGTCTGCCTTCTTTCACTTAGGATGATGTTTTTGAGGTTGATCCACCTTGTTTTCCCAAATTTCCTTCTTTTTGATAACGTTGTCTGAAGCACCAGCTTCTGGCCGGCATTCCACATACCTTATTTCCTTTTATCTTCACACTGACCCTAAGAAGTAGGTGCCATGTGATTCCCATTTGAAAGACAAGGAAACTGAGGCTCCCGGAGGTCGGGTGACCTGCTGCCCAGTGGGGCAGCCGGGACCTTGGGCTCTCCTGTCCCTTGGACCCAGCCTCTGAATCCCACGCATCCCTGGAGCCCCAGTCCCACCTCCGCCTCTTCCCAGAAGCCTCCGGAAAGGCTGCCTGGGTGCAGAGCCCGGTTACAGTTTAATCTGCCGAGGGCCGGTGCTTCTTGCAGTCAGTGAACTTGTGTCCTTGGCCTTTGTGGGCCCCCCTGGACAGTGCACACAGTAGGTGCTTTATAAATTACCAGGTAGTGATTCTTAGTGGGCTCCCCGGGTTTGGGCTGATCCTGGCACGTGGCCGTGGCCTGGATAGACTTCAGTTCCTCAGTAGTCGCCGGGCGGGGGGGCGGTCCTGACGCCTGCTGGGGTGTCCCTTCCGGGAACCGTGGGCCAGCTGGTTTCTCAAACCTCTTTTTGACTTAAAGAAAACCACGTGTTTGGAAAATAGGATGCTGCCAGGAGAGCCCAAATCTCTTACCTCTCTTCTAGAAAACTAGATCATTATTTTCCTTCCCTTTTCTTTCCACCCATAGCGGAGCAGATGTTAACTTTCCAATAAACGGGGCAAAAAATAGATGAGAGACATTTAGCAAACTATTGCTGTGCAGGCCAGAGTTATCACTCTGATTTCAACTGGGACTATAAAATTTTATGAGCTATTAAATTGTCCTAAAGCTCCTTTAACACACAAACTCGAGTGTTGGAGATTACCCATTAAGAAAAAGTGGGTTACATCGGGAGAACTTTTACTACTAACACTCAGTTGTGTTCAATCAATAAAACTTTTAACTGGCCACGTTGCTTTGGGCAGATTACAGGGGTCCTGTTGGGGACGGGCCAGCCAGCGGTCCTGGACACGTCCTGGAGCGTGGCCTTGGCTGGACAGCAGGGTTCTCAGCCAGGGCCTGTCACCTCTGAGCCTTCCTGAAGGTTCTGCTTCCTGCCTGGGCTTCTGTGATCGCCAGGTGGATTGAGCTGGGAGGTGGGGCTCAGAGGCCGGCATGTCACGGGGGTGCCCACCGAGAGCCTGGCAGGGAGCCCAACAGCCAGGCTGGGTGCGAGGCTGTGCCTCTGGGCGTCTCACCTGGGAGAACTGGGGGCCCCTCGGGAGTGGAGCTGCCTCCTCTGGGGTCGACCCCCCCGCCCCCAGCCAGAGGACTGTGGGAAAGGAGCCATCGCTACTCGGAGGCCCAGGGAGGCACTGGTCACCGTTGGTCTATCTGACCTTCAATCCTCCCTCAGGGCTGTTTGCCTGTGTCTGGTCTGCGGCCCGCGGGGGCTGAGTGGCCCTGGGCTGGGCTGGGCTGGTCAGAGGGGCTCTGAGGCCCGAGGGGCTGCCCGGCTGGACAGAGAGGGAGATGTGGGCGGGGCGAAGCTCAGGCAGAGGAAGATGGACGCTGAAGGGAGTAAACCCGAGGCTCTGGGCTGTTGTTCTGGCTGTGACCCTTCACCCCCTTGGTCTTCCCACCTGTAGAATGGGCTGAGAGCACCTGCTTCACGGTGGGGCCAGCGGACGAGATGGCCTCATACCTACTGTACTTTAAAGTGCTCAGAACATGGTGGCTTGACCGAAAAAGAAATTAGGTTCTGCAGAATAAAGGGAGAGATTTGGTGAGTGACAGTGGAAAGAACTGGGTTACTTAGCCTCCTGCCGGGAGAGCAGGGGCGGGGGCCGGTCGATGGTTGCCTGGCCACCGGTGCACGACGGGGAGGCTGAGGCCAGGGCGCGTGGCCTTCGGGGGTCCTGGCAGCTCGGGCGGGGGTGGTGCGTCCCGTGGCCGGAGGGCATGTGTTGGGGCCGGTTTAAGACCCATCCTGCAGCGGGCGGCCTCTGCTCCCCCAGGCCCGTGTGATGGGAGAGCGGTGGGTGGGGAGTGGGGGCAGGGGAGGGTGCGGCCAGGCCCCATGGCCTTGTCGGACAGGTGTCGGCTTGGGCCTTCCCTGCTTCCTGGGGGCAAAGGGGGACACCTCGGGGAGGTCCTGGGATGAGAATGGTCAGCCCTGAGCCACTGCAGCACCTGAGGCCTCGTTCCTGCCCCTCACATCCTGTCCACAGACCACGGGGTATGGGGGCCCAGGGACACCCGCCTTTCCTCGCTGCTCCGCAACCACTGTCCCCAAACCCCAGGCGCTCAGGGCCACCGGGAGGCCTGCCTGGCGGCTGTCTGCAGGGCCAACCCTGGAATCCTAACCCATTGCAACAGTCCAGTTGGGCAATTCCCGCGGGGGCGAGCTCTGCCCGGAGCCTTGTTTCCCATCCAGCATCTGGATCAGTGCAGACGCGTCTCCCTATCACTGTTTATGTGGCCGCCTCTAATCTCCCCTGGATGCCTCTGGAGCCCGCGTCTGTCTCCGGCTGGGTTCCCTGCGACGCTCTGGCCCCGAGGTCAGGGAGCCATTCCTCCCAGGCCTGCAGTCCAGCCACCGTGGTGCCTGCCGGCTGGGAGAGGGCCTGGGTCAGAGACTCCCCGGGGCGGCCCAGGCAGATGGGGCTGCGTCAGTTTGGGTTTTAGGGGGTGTCCCGGGGGTGGGGTCAGCATGCGGACCTGGGCAGGAAGGCAGGCCTGCTGTCGAGGAGAGTGCTCTGCCAGACGCCAATTAGCCTGGAATTCAGAGGCCTGTGGCCTCCCCGCCTGCCTGGTGATAGGGCCTCAGCTCCACTACCCACTACACCCCTTCCGTGGGACCCCTTTCTGATTCTTGAAGTCCCACAACCCAGGGGTGCTTCCGGGGGTCAGAGGGCTCTCAGCCTCCCACTCTCAGCTGGGTTGGGAAAGAGAGGGGTTCTGGATTGCAGGCCGGACCCCTGGGATCCTGACCTAACCCCGCCACCAACTTGAGAAGGAGGCGGTCAAGCCACTGTCCCACTGTGGGCCTTGAGAAGGGAGGGGAGCAGGGAGAGGAGCCCCCAAGTTGAAATCCCAGGTCTTTCTCTGATCTAAAACGCCAGGCCTTAGGCTAAAGTTTGGACTTCTAGGAGCTCCAGGTAAATAGTGACGTGTTTCCGGGACAAATTCACCCAGCAGCCCACTTTTCAGCTCTTTCCACTCTAGTATGAATCAGCTTTCCAGACCAGCTTGGATGCAGAGCTGGGAGGGACTGGCACCAGGCGGGGGCCACTGTGATGAGGGGAGTGGGGCAGACTGGCAGGTGCCTCCTGGTGAAATTGGACATCCTGAGGGTCCCTGGGAAGAAGGCCCAGGAGGAGGAGGAGGCGGGAACCTCAATTTGGGGAGCTAAGTTGGGAAAGAGAGGCCGGCACTTGGAGCGGAAGCCCGTGAATGATGAGAGCTTTCATTCTGGGGAAATGGGGAGCCAAGTGGGGTTGTTTAGGGAGGGAGGGGTAGGCTAGCGCTCACATTTCCGGAAGCTGATGCTGGCAGGGAGCGTGTGATGGCTGCAGGCAGGAGAGATGGAGGCCGGGCCCTGAGCTCGTCAACATCCGCTAAACCCCGTGAGAAATGCCCAGCAGTGAGAGCGAGGGTAGGGGACTTGGGCTCTCGCTGCCCTTTAGCAGAGGTGGCTGTTTGACTGGGTGGCTTTGCCACATACAGCCACCCCCAAACCCTCTGTGTCCTCTTGCGGGCGGAGAAGACATCTGGTTGCCCCAGTGCTTCCGGAAGCTGCTCCGGGAACACCAGCTCTGTGAGATGTTAATGGGGTCCCTGGGGAAAGGGCTCCGGGGTGAGGAGGTCTCAGGAGCCCAGGTTCAGGCCAACCCCACCTTTACTCAGCATCTCCTATAGGGCCCACAACCCCTGTGCTGGGCAGGCCTTCTTCCTCAAACGTGCATGACCCTGGGACCCCACGTGACAGGGCCCTGCCAGGCGCCCCTGGGCAACGCTGATGATGCCCTTCTTGAACTCCTGGGGGTGGAGGGAGTGGGCACACCGGGCGTCAGCAGGAAGGGAAGGCCTGGACCTGCTGGGGTGGTGGGCGCTCACGTCCCCTCCTACGGCGGGAGGGGACACCAGAAAGAGAGCTAGGGCTCGCTGAGGTTGGGAGAGGCGTGCGTGGTCCCTTGCCCAAGGCATCAGCCAGTCTCCTGACCCTCCCACCTGCCCCAACTCCTTCTCCAGACAGACAGCCTCCTCCTCAAAGTGTTGCCTGGTGTCTGGGGCAGGGAGGGATGGGAACCAGCTTTCTGCCACCCCCACGCCCCCCACCCCGCTTCCCACCGGGGACTGGCATCTCTTCTTGGGCCTCCGTGGCCCGGGCGCAGCTCCCCACACCGCACCGCCTTCTGGCTGCTGCATCTCTGGGGTGCCACTGGGCCCCCCGAGTGCCATCCTGTGCCCCTCTCTCCTCCCCCTCCATGCTCAGCTCCCCGTTTCCCTCTCTTCCCTCAGCAGCCCCCCGGGGTCTTTTATTACAGGAGTTTCCTTAGGGGTCCATGTGCCCCGCAGCGTTAGTTTAAATAGGCCCCGGCTGGAGGCCGCCGCGGGTCCACCACAGCAAGCGCTCTGTACCTGGCGAGGCCAGGGCTTCGCCGGGGATTTCGAGGGTGCAGGACCGGGAGTCCTGTGTTCTGGGTGCCAGTCCTACGGGGCCCCCCAGTGCTCTGCCGACCTGCCTGAGCCTGGGGCATCCTTTCCCTGCCCTCCAGAGGGAGGTGAGGACACTGGGGGCAGGAGAAGGGTCTCCAGGTCCAGCGTGATTCCTGGGGCGCAGCCACCCAGAGGGAGCCTTCTGAGGCAGGAGTGGGGTTCCACCGACATCCGAGCCCGGCACAGAGCCTGGGGCTCCCTCCCCGTTGGCAGAGTGACTGGCCGAACTGCGGTGTCCCTGCTGCCGAGACGTCCCCTGCCCTGGACCCCAGGGAGGAGGACCCTGTTCCATCTGGACTTCTCCTTTCACGGATATGGGAAGGGAGGCCTGAGAGGAACTGAGGGACCCCGTGCACCCTCCCCCCTGCAACCCCCTCTACACCATTGCCCTGTACCCTCTCCCTCTTCGCCCTCCCCCCCGCCCCCTCTCACCACTGCACGTGTCCCCTGCACACGGGCAGGGTAGGGGCACCCTCTGTGGGTGCCCCTCTCCCACCCCGGGACGGGATGGACATTGCACGCTCCCAAGAGCACCCACTTTCTTTCCGGCCTCACACCCCCCCCACCCCACTCTCTCCCTGCCTCTTGGAGCTTGGGGGCCCCTGTTCCGCTTTCCTCCCTTCCCAGGTTGGAGGGTGAGAGACCAGCGCGTGACGCAGCCATTCAGTCCTGGGGAGCAGGAGCAGACCCTGGGCTCAGGGGCCCCACCCTTCTGTCCACCTACTGACTGTGCGGCTTGGACGCGTTAGGTGCCGAGCTCCCGGGTTACGGGGGACGGGAGGCGGTGCGTGCCGGCCCCGTGCAGGGCCAGCCCCCCCGCCCAGCGTCTGCGGCCCTGAGGGCAGCGACAGTACGGGCTGTGCGGGCTCTGCCGACTCTGCCGGGAGGCCCAGCCTGGCCCCCGGGGGAGCGCACAGCCTGGGAGCGAGGCCGCGGCCCAGGGACTGGTCCCCGTGAGGCTGTCTTGGCGGCGCGGCCCTGTCACCTCTCCCACCCTGTGCTTCACCCCTTCCCTCTCTGGCTGGGACAATACTTGGTGCCTTTGTCACTTTCCTGACATGGGGGAGGGCACGCCAGGCGCTAGCAGGCCTCTCGGGGCCGGGACCAACGCTGGACCTACAGGAGGGAGTTCTGAACGTGTGGCCCGAGGGGCGCTGAGGACTGGGGGCAGCTCGGGACGTGTTACCCGCCCCCCTCCCCCACCCCATGCCCTTTGCTGCCTTAGCTTTCCTGGGCGGGGCGGCTGGAGCAGAAACCGCGGTGTCTCCCTCTCTCCTGGGCACGTTAGAAAGTGACTTCATTTGGCCTGTGGTTTCTGAGTGGTTTGGCTCACAGGTACCCGGAGGCTCAGCCTGCCAGGGAGTCCCCCACCAGCAGAGGGTGGACGTGCTGGCAGCGCTGGCATTGGCTGGCGGCCGCCACCCCTCGCGCCCCTGCGGCCCCTCCCGGCCGCCCATCTCCCAAATGGGCCTCCTGGCCAGGATGCGTCCTGCTGCAGCCAGGCTGGATGATGCTCCTTGGCCTCCCGGGGCCACCCCACGGGTTCGGGTGGGAATGCAGGATTCTGGCTGTTCCTGGCAACGCTGCTGAGATCGGAGAGGCAGCCAGTGATGAGCCCTGAGCCTCTGGGGGTGCTCGAAACCCTCGGAGAGGAGCAGGCGGTGGGGGGACCCCCTCCCTGGGTGCCGGCCGGGCCTGGGGGCACCAGCCTCTCAGGCAGGGAGGGGCGTAACCGTGGGTGCCGGGCAAACAGGACATCGTGACCTTAGAGGGACATTCCCTCTGTGGGTTTCAGTTTTCTCCTGCCTCCCAGGGTTTATTCGCCCACTAAATAGGCATCAATCGAGCACCTCCTGTGTGCGGAGCTCTTCCAGCCGGCCCCCCGGCTCTGTCCCCCCGGCCCCGTCCTCAGGCCTCACGCGTTAACTGCTCCAGAAGCCTTCGCTCCCCTCCCCGAGGCCCCGCCACGGTCGGTCCCGAGGCCACCGTGTGTCTCTCCCGCGCTGCGCCGCCTCCGGGTGGCCCAGGCCCTGGTCTGTGCCTGCCCCGGGGCGAGCCGGGCCTGACCGGCGGGGTGACCCTCCGGGGCCCGGCCCTGAGTCGGGCCGACTGCCAGGTCCCGAGGCTCCTGAGCGATGGGAAGGAGGGTGGGCTCCGTGGTGGGGTGAGGGGAGGTGAGTCCTCCCCAGGGTGAGGCTGAGGGCCCCGAGGCCGTCCGAGAACGGGCTCCCACCTGGCTGCGTTCCTCCCGCCCGCTGGGGGTGGGAGGGGCGTGTTTCTCTGCTGAAGGCACCCTCCCCGCACCCCCCCGCACCCCCCCGCACCCCCCCCCGCGCGGACTCTCATCCACTCTGCACAGCCGTCCTGGGAGGGAGGCGGTGTTCTGCCCCTTTTACTGAGGAGGAAACTGAGCCCCAGGTCGACAGAGCAGGGAGTGGCTGAGCTGGGCTAGATCCTGGTCTTTGCCGGGAATGTCACGCACCTCCCCCAGCACCCGGGGGAGGCCCCATGGGAGCTCCTGTACCCTCAGCACCATCATCACCGCGTAAAACCCTCCTGGATGAGCCGAGAGACCAGCGCGTGAGCGGGTCCAGGCCCCAGGGCGTGCTTTGGCGCCAGGCTCGCCTCTCGCCCCCATCTCACTTTCAGACGCCAGGTCTCCCTTAGTTAACTCCCTGGGGAGCGGGGCTCCCTGCTTCCTTCCGAGGGTGGCGCTAACCTGGGTCTCCCCCAGCTGGGCTCCTAGGGAAGGGGCGAGCCGGGAAGCTGCCGTGTACCGCAGGCCAGGCGAGCCACACGCACGGACGCGGGGACGCGCCCACGGGCACGAAAACACCCACGGGCGTTTGCGTTCGCTCCCAGAGGTGTGTATCGACACGCACCCTCCCGGCTACGCGTACCCGCGGCCCCATATCTGCACACGCAGGCCGTGGCCGGGAGCGCAGGTACACACGGTGACCCGTCACCACACAGGCGCTCCCGGGCCGGGCGGTGGGCCGCCCACGCTCTCCCCAGCCCCCGGCAGCTGGCCCTTCTTTTGCAATTCTTGCATTTATTTCACAGTCCTTTATATCGGCAGAGGCTTTCAAAACACTCTAGGCTTGTTTACTGAGCTGTGCAGGAACACTTTGTCCCCTTTCCAACTCAGCCTTCCAGAAAGATCAGGAACGTGCCCGTCTCTGGCGGGGCCAGCTGTGTGCTCTGCCAGGAGCGGCCCCCCTCTTCTTAAAGGGCCAGCTCGCCTCCCCGCCCCGGGTGGAATGGTGTGCACTTGGACCCGACACCGGGCCCGCTGACAGCCCCTCGCCGCCCAGGGGCTGCTGGCCCCCGCCACTGGGTCCCTGGTGAAACGGAGCATTGAAACGTTGAGACTGGGAGCCAGCACAGGGGCGACCTGAAGGCTCCCCGCACCCCGCCGACTTCGCGGACCATTGACCGTACTGCTGACGGAACAGGCCCCGATCTTATGATTACCTTGTAACTGAGATTTGGGAGGGACCCCTGCCTGGGTACCCCGACTCAGCTGCCCCCTGAAACAGGGTTGGAGTAATAGGGACAGAGAGACTTTCTTTCCTGGTCCCCTCTGGAGGCCGATGTCCGCTGCCTCCCCCAGAGACCGTCAGCCCCCACTGGCAGGGGCCAGGCACCCTCACTGCCCCCAGGACCCACGCTACAGACAGCTGCAGAGGAGGTGCTGGAACCCAATGGGGCAGCTGCTTAAACCTGGGTGCTGGGGGTCCTAGTTTGAAAGAAAAGCAGAGCTGTCCTGTGGAGGGTGGGCGGGCCCCCTGGGGACAAGTTCCCCGTTGCCCATCCTCCCCCACTTGGCTGTCGGTAATTTAAAGACTGACCTTTGTCTTGGTTCTTTCACGTGGCCTCTCCCTGGAGACCCTTCCCCCGCCCACTGCCCCCTCCAGCACCTCTTGACAATGACCACCCTTTTACACCCAGCATCCCGACCTGCTTCCCCGGGACCCACGGCCTCCTGAGCTCGAGCATGGCCCATGTGGACATCAGCCTTGCTGGTGGATACGGCTCCATATGCAGCTTGAAACAAATGAAGTTTGGGTCTACCTCACTCCTCTAAGGTCTGAGGAGATTGGCCAGGGACACACACCTATCAAGGAAGACAGACGGGAGAGGGGAAAGCAAAGCCAACCCTGGAGGGCAGGGTAGGGTGGGGAAGCAAGCAGAGTGACCGTGTGGTTGGCCCTGAATGCAATGCTGAGCTTCCCGGCAGCCAGGGCAAAAAGGGAGCTGTGACGGAAGAGGCGGTGTTTGTGATCAAGAGAGAAGTTTTTTATGACACTGTCTATTGAAGGGTCCTTCCGTCCAGGCCTGGAAGCTAGTTCACCGTGAGGCCTCAGACAACTCCCGCCCCGTCTGGGCCCCCGGGTCCCTCAGCCCAGGTCCACTCTAAACCGTGCCCGGTGAAACGGCACTGCCTGCCCAGAGGGCCTCTCTCCACCCCTTGCTCACCACTTCCTCCTTTCCGTGGGCCTCACGCCCCACGCAGGTGGGAGGGGACGAGGTCCTTCCAGGGTTGCTTATGCGAGGGGGGACCAGCCCCGGTGGCAGCGTGTCCTTGCCTCCTTAGCCCACGCTGTGACGCCAGGGACGCAAGGCCCGGCACTGGTCAGGGCCTCCTCCCCCTGGGCCTCCACTCCCCACCCAGGCTCGAGGGTCCTACGCGCTCCACTTGCCTGCCTGCACCCTCACCGTGCTTTCTTTCCTCTTGTCTCTCGAGCCCATTTCCTCTGTAAAAATTGCCCCGTGGCTTCACATTTGGAAAGGAAGCAGCCGTGGCGTGTGCCGGGCGGGTGTGGGATGGTCCCGAGGCACTCCCACCCCCTCCCTTTCCCCGAAGGTCTGGGAGAGGCTCTGGGCTGGGCGCAGCCCCTAGTTCCGCAGCTGTAGCTGGGCCTGATCCGTGGGCCCCGAAGACCCTGGGACAGAGGCAAAGGGTCTGTTCTGTTCTCTCACTGACGGGCCCCCCGCTGTCCAGCTGCCCCGCCCCCCGGAGTGCCTGGAGGATGTGCGGGGGCCCCGGGGACCCCACCTGGGCTGCCTTCCCCTGCCCCTCCCCCCAGGCCTGCCGCCCACACCTCTGCCCTCGGTGTAACCCCGTCGGCAGCGTCCCCGCCTTTCTCCGCCCAGCGCACTGTGCGTTCCCCTCCACCTCTACGTCCGGCTCAGCTGTCACCTCCCCGGAGCTCCTGTCCCCGACGGAGGCCCTGCCCCCGTGCCCGCGGCCACTTCTCACCATGGAGGGCCCCCGGGCCGCGCTTTCGCTCTCCTCTCCCCTTTTACTCCACTTGCTGTGGCTCCCGGGGCCCAGGGGTCCGGGGGCCGGGCCGGCCGTCTGGCGCTTCGTGCTTCACACAGGCTTCCCCGCTGCAGCCTCGTCCCTGCAGAGGGCAGAGGCAGCGGTCAGGGGGCGTCCGGCCCGAGGTCCCGGGGGACTTGGGGCTCAACGCGGCCTGGAGAACCCCTGCGGCGTGGACACGTCCGCCTGCCTGTACCTCTTCGGGCAAGGCCACCCCGTGCCACGCCCAGACCTGCCCCAGGCCAGGCGGCCGGCTCGCCGGAACTGGCGAAGCCCCTTCCACTTTCCACCTGAACATGTTCTGGTTTCTGCTCGTCATGTAACAGAGGGGGCCCCCCACTCGCCAGGAGGGCTGCGAGCTTTGGGGCCCCGCTTCGGTTTGAACCCCACCTTCCCACTGTGCACCGTGGGACCTGGTACAGGCGCCTCCCCCCCCCGAACCTCAGTTTTCCTCTGTGCAGCGTGGGGGCAGTCACTGGGGGAGGGGTGCCACCCCACGGCGTTTGTGCAGGTTGGGCTGGGGCTCACCGCAGGCTCCCAGGCTGCTCGTGGCTTTGATGGACCTTTGCTGCAGGCGGAGCAGGGGGCACAGCCACAGTCACGGCCACAGCCCCTTGTTTACTCATGTGCTGTTGTGGAACTTTCTGTGCCGGTGTGCTTTTGAAGTCTATGTGGGGTTAAACACAGGGTATTTGTGGGTGAGCCGGATGCCCCTCCAGCTGGGGGTGCACTTCTCCTGGGTGGGCAGAGGCTGGGAGTGGGGGGCCTTGGAAGCTCCCCAAGTCGTGGGTGAGCCGACCCAACGAGCCAGGCTCGAGGGAGCAGCTGAGCTTAATTAGACCACAAACGGTGGGGAACTCCAGTCAAGGATCAAGGGAAAACTTCATTCCTAATGAGGCCGACAGCGTGGGTTTGATTTCCCTGCCCCATTCAGTTCAGACACGGTTAATTAGGCACCTACTGTGTGCCAGGCTTGAACGGGCTCTGCCTTGCCGAAGCGCACGGTTCCGTAGGGACGGCCCCGAGACGGGGGCCCAGGAGGCCAGCGAGTGCAGCAGGAAGGGAAAAGGGAATCTGCAGGGAAGCCACAACCTCCGCCCGGGGGCCAAGGTCAGCCTCAGCAGTGCCGAGTCCTGGTGACAGCACGCGCCCCTGATAGGACGGGGTGACAAGGGCACCTCACCTCTGGGGTCTTCCTCCCAATTCCGACCCACCCCAGGCTAACCATGAGAATCTCATCAGGCAAAGCCCAACTAAGGGACATTCTACAAAAACCTGACAGGCCCTCCTCAAAACTGCTAAATTCACCCAAAGCAAGGGAAGTCTGAGAAGCTGTCCCAGCCCAGAGGAGCCCAAGGGGATGTAATGACTGAGTGCCGTGTGGGGTCCTGGATGGGGTCCTGGGACAGAGAAGGACATTAGGGGGAAAACTAAGGAAATCTGAATAAAGAGTGTACTTCAGTTATTAATGTTGCTTGATTACTCGTAGCCAACGCCCCACACGGATGTAAGATGCTAATAATTAGGAAAACGGAAAAAAAAAAAAAAAAAAAAGAAAACGGGGTAGGGGGGAGATGGGAACTCTGTACAACTGTCTCCATTTTGCTGCAAATCTTAAACTGTTCTAAAAAAAATAAAGTTGACTAACAAAAAGGAGGAGCCAGAGCCAGGAACACAGAGGAGGGGGGCGAGATACTGCAGCCCCATCACAAAACAGCTCGAGGCCCCGAGGGATTCTGCGGTGAAGGCCCAGTTTCACGTCGCCTGACCCATGAGCCCCACCCGCATTCGCCTTCCGCTTGAGGAACCTCCACCAGCACTCTGACAGCCGGTTCTCTGAGCCGAGTTCCCTGAGGAGCCCTGGACAGGGCACCGGAGCGTCGTGATCAGCGGGCCCCCTCCCCAGTCCCAGCCCTTCCGGGCGGGTTAGATGAGCGGCCGCCGCAGGGGTCAACCCTGCCCTGCCACACCCTCTCTTCTGTACTCCTGGGCTCAACAGGGGAGGGCGGGGTCTGGGGGGAGCGGATTGGACTTGAATTGGAATCTCAGGGGAGACCTTGGCAAGTGCCTGGCTCACTGTTTAGCATTTTACCTGCATTCACACGTTGAATTCTCATGCCCTAGCCAGGCCAGCGTGACCGTCCCCACCTTACAGGTATGCAAATGCGCCGCAGTGGTGGCACCGCTGGGAGTCCCAGCCAGGTCTCTCCAACTCAAAAGCCCAGGCTCTTACCCAGCTCTCCACGCCTCTCTTGGCACGGACGGATGGCTGCAGAAACAGCATCTTTCCAGGTGCAGTGAAAAACCCGGTGGCCACATGCCAGTGTGTTAACTGGGTCTTCTCCAAAGCCTGGGGCTGGTGGGGCAGGGACACTGTGTAATTCACACCCCATGACCTGCTCAAACTTATTTATTTATGTTTTTACAGTGAGCATGTATTCCTTTTATCATCAGAAAAAGTAGTTCCACTGGTGGAAGGATGCTTGAGTCAGCCCAGGGCAGTGGGGAGGGAGAGAGCCCGCTTTCCATCCCCTCCCTGAAGGAGGGCTTCAGAAGTCCGCCCCCTGGAATTTCTGTTCTTTGCAGGAAGATTGAAACCCAACAAGAGCATCTTTGTCCCTCCAGGCTGGCTGCCTGAGCAGGCTCTCTGGGGCACGGGGCAGGAGGGGGTGTGATTCCCACCCACCCATCCAAGAGGGATAAAGCAACCTTGCCTGAAGGAGTCAGCTCCCCTCCATCCGCAAGCTGCTCTTAACGGTCCTGAGTGCTTTCAAATTTCATGTCTCCAGGCCATTTGATGCCCCAGTGGCTCATGGAGGTCAACATTAGTGACCTGCCCCGCCTTAGGGGCCGAGGAAGTCAGGAGAAGGCAAGAGAGCACCCAGGCTGGGGGCCGGGGAGGGGGTGGGGGCGGGGCGGGAAGCCTGGGTTCTAATCTCTGACCTGCCGTAAACTTGCTGGGTGATGCTGGGTGAGAATATTTAATGTTGAAGGGAACTTAGCAGTGGACTTAGCAGTGAGTGACCTAGTTATCAGCTGCCAGGAACCAGGCAGGACGCCAGGGCCCATGTCAGGTGGCTCAACAGACAGAGTTTAGTATGGGGAACTAGTCCCAAAGGTGCAGGAAGGGGAGAACCCAGACAGGAGGGCGGGGCAACTCAGAGATTAGCACCCAGAGGGGCTGAGGGTGTTCCTGGGGTCCCCTATGACCCCCTGTGGAGGAAGGGGCCGCCTGGCAGGAGCTGAACCACCGAAGTGGATGCTGTGATACATGCCTAAATCCCCACATCAGACAGAGGTTACCCCTTCTCCAAGCTGCTGGCCATGCTGCCTGCTGATATTTTGCAGCTAAGTGCTTCTCCGGAATTGCCTCGCCCAAAGGGGGCTGCTTCACCCAAGGTTAAGTCTGCATCCGAGCCTGGTGGGCATGGGAGCTCAGAGTCCCAGCCCCTTGCCTTGACTGGGGAGAACTCTGAAGGGCTATCCCCGCTCCAGAGCTTCCCATGAGGTCAACTGAGGCCTCTGTGGCAGCCTCCCCTCTGCCCAGTCCCCTATCCCTCACTCCCTCACAGGTTCTCTCCCCAGGAAGCCACCTGCCTGCAAATTTCCACCTTGGAGTCAGTTTCCTGGAGAAACTGGCTGAAGGCCATTGGTACAGGGAGTGGCACTAGCGAGAAAATTTTAAAATGGGATTTTGGAGCTGGGCAGTGGGTGGTGGGTGAAGTAGGGACAGACCCTGGCATGTGCTAGTGGTGCGACCGTTAAAACTTCATCCAGTGGGGAACTGGGTTGGGACACTGCACTGGTGGGTGGACTATCTCAAGTGTTTGCGATCTGGGGGAGAAGCAGTGATTATAAGGACCGTGGAATTGGGCGGTATTACTGGCTGTTGTCAGTGGATGTGGGAGAAACACTGTGAGAGCCTGAGGATGATTATTCATCAATTTAAGATTAAGTGTGGGGTGATGTCAGCCAAAGTTGTGGAGTAAGGAACTCTAAATTCTGCCCCTCTATAAAACAGATTAAAAATGGGCAAAAACTATTAGCATCTACTGCACCCACCCCAGCCCCTCGATCTCTGGAGATTAACCAGAGGCTTGCAGTTACCCAGGGAAGATTTACTTAAGAGAAATGGCTGATTCTCAGTAAGATCAGTTAATTCGATAGTCCCCCTCTCCCTGCTCTTTAGCTCAGCAGTAGCCGTGAAAATATCAGCCCATGTTCCCAATACTGGTAAATGCAGAACAGAACTCATTCACAAAGAATCATGATTAAATATTTGTTCTGATCTGTCTTGTGTTCTCTGGAAGACCAGCTCAAAGGTTTGTGTGTATTTCACCTAACTCAGAATTGGCCTAGAGCTCAAGATGTGTACAGGGGCATTTGTTGAAAACATTAACTGACTGCTGCTGGAGGTGATAGAGAACAGTTGGGAGAAACAATAGACTAATCACAAAGTTTGGGAGGAAAGGCTGGGAATGAGATGTCAGGGCTTTGCAAAGCTTGGACATATTCCTAGGAGTCTAAAGGGCCAAGTGCATATCCTCCGAAAAGACTCAGAAGGTCCTCGGCTCTCACCTCCTGCTGACACTGCCTATGCAGAGGCAGGAAGTGAAGGCTAAGGCAGAGTTAGAAAGTGCCTAGCTTGGCATTGAAGGCCTGGGTCCAAACACACACAGAGCCCCTTGACAAAGACTGGAGGATTTTTCTGTTGTTCCAGGGCTTTAAGGAAATCTCTGTCCAATCAGTACCTGACCATAAGCTAACAAAACAGAGATTTTAGGGTCCACACATGACAAATAACACGGACTTTACAGAATTAGTTCAGAAAAGTTACTTTAAAAAAAAAAATCCCAACAACTACAATAAGTAACAGCAACAACAAATCTCGGGAAGGGGAGAGAATCTGGTTTCCAGAGTTGCCACATGATAATATTCAAAATGTCCAGTTTTCAACAAAAAATTACAAGGCATGCAAGAAACAAGAAAGTATGGCTCATACACAGGAAAAAAAGGACATCAGTCCTTGAGGAAGTCCAGACATTGGACTTTGTATACAAAGACTCTATATCGGCAACTTAAATATGTTTGATGAGGTAAAGGAAACTGTGTCTAAAGAACTAAAGGACAATGTCTCATCAAACTGAGAATATCAATAAAGAGATAGAAAATACAACAAAGAAACAAGCGGAAAATTTGGAATTGAAAAGCACAATCACTGAAATGAAAAAATCACTAGAGTAGATCTGAGGAAGCAGAAAGAATCAGCACACTTGAAGATAGGTCAACTGAGATTTTCCAGTCTGAGAAATAGAAAGAAAAAGGAATGAAGACAAATGAACAGAACCTCAGACACCTGTGGGACACCATCAAGCATACCAAAATATGCATAATGGGAGTTCCAGAAGGAGGGACGAGAAAGAAAGAGGAAAGCGTCCTAAATTTGATAAGAAACATTATGTTTTTCACATCCAAGAAGCTCAAAGAACTCAAAGAGTTTCATACCCAGATACATCATATTCCAACTGTCAAGAGCTAAAGACAAAGAGAGAATCTTGAAAGCAGCAAGAGAGAAGTGACACATCATGTACAAGCAATCCTCAATAAGATTAACAGATGATGTATTTTCAGTTCGTAACTCCTTTTGAAAATATCTGACTTAAAAGATAACTGCATGAACTAATAGTTATAAATCTAGGCTGATGGGCACACAATGTATGAAGATGCAGTTTGGATGGCAATAATAGCATAAAGATAGGGGATGGAGTTAAGAGGAGCAAGGTTTTTGTATACTATTGAAAATAAATTGTTATTCATCTGAATTAGCTTGTTATAAATTAAGATGTTAATTGTAATCCCTAGGGCAATGACAAGAAAATAACTCAAAAAATATAGTAAAAGAAATTACAGTGGAATTAAAACAGCACACTAGAAAATATCTATTTAACACAAAAGTAGGCAGGGATGGAGGAACTGAGGAACAGAAAAGAGGTATAGAAAACAAATCACAAAATGACAGAAGTAATTTCTTTCTTATAAGTAATTATATTAAATGTAAATAGATTTAAACTCTTCAATTAAAAGGCAGAGATTAGCAAGCCAGATGAAATGACATGATCCAATGATGTGCTATCTATGACAGACTCACTTTAGAACCAGACACGAAAAGGTTGAAAGCAAAAGGATGGAGAAATATATTCCATGCAAACTGTATTCAAAAGAGAGCTGGAGTGGCTACACTAGTATCAGACAAAATAGACATTAGTACAAAGACTGCTTTTAGAGACAGAAAAGGAGATACAATGGTAAAAGGGTCAATCCATGAAGAAGATTTGACAATTGTGGATATATATGCACCTGACAACAGAGCCCCAGATACATGAAGCAAAAAAAAATGACAGAATTGAGAGTAGAGAATTCAGCTATAAGAGTTGGAAACGTCAGTACTCCACTTTCAATAATGGATATAACAATTAGAAAATCAGCAAGGAAATGAAAAACCTCAACAAGACTATCTACCAAGGGAGCTTAACAGATATCTATAGAACACTCCATCCCCAAATAGCAAAATATACATTCTTCTCAAGTGCACATGGAACATTCTCCAGGACAGACCATATATTACGGTATAAATAAGTCTCAGTACATTTAAAAAGATTGAAATCCTACAAAATATGTGCTCTGACTACAATGGAATGAAATTAGAAATTAATAACAGAAGGAAATTTGGAAAGTCAAATATGGGGGCATTAAACAACACATTCTCTTTTTTTTTTTTTTTTTAACATCTTTATTGGAGTATAACTGTTTTACAATAGTGTGTTAGTTTCTCCTTTACAACAAAGTGAATCAGTTATACATATACATATGTTCCCATATCTCTTCCCTCTTGTGCCTCCCTCCCTCCCACCCTCCCTATCCCACCCCTCTCATGGTCACAAAGCACAGAGGTGATCTCCCTGTGCTATGCGGCAGCTTCCCACTAGCTATCTAATTTACATTTGGTAGTGCATATATGTCCCTGCCACTCTCTCACTTCGTCACAGCTTACCCTTCCCCCTCCCCATGTCCTCAAGTCCATGCTCTAGTAGGTCTGTGTTTTATTCCCGTCCTACCACTAATCTCTTCATGACATTTTTTTTTCTTAGGTTCCATATATATGAACAACACATTCTTAAATAACCAATGGATCAAAGAAGAACAAGAAAATTAGAAAATGCTTTGAAGAGAATGAAAACAAAAACACAACAAAGCAAAACAATAAGAGATATAATTAAGGCAGTGCTCAGAGGGAAATCTACAGCTGTAAACGTCTACCTTAAAAAGGATCTCAAATCAATAACCTCACCTTCCACCTGAAGAAACTAGGAAAAGCAGAACAAACTTTACAACACAGGCCTGGCAGTGGACGGTCTGGTCGTGATTGTATCACATGCTGTACCCCAGCAGCCGCTGGACTGGTATAGAGGGATGGAGCAGCCTTACGGAGGCACAGCTGACTCCGGCTTGGAGGTGGTACCTGTGAAGATGAGGTACATCTTCTAGGATGTATATGATGCTGTGCCCACCGTGGGCAGAGTCCTGTGTCCGGGAGCCAAGGATTTCAGCAGGAGGGGTCCCACACCCCATCGCTCCCAGTGACCTACTCGGGAAATTTGTATTCTCCATCCCCACAATCCCAGGCTCTGTGGTCCACAAGTGCTACCTCCCAGAAGGGAACACTTCCACCAGGTGACACCATAAGAATCTCTTTCAACGTGAGCTCATGCCTGCCACCCTGTCACTTCAGGCTCCTTTTTGCTAAGAGACCATCCTGGCGGGGGGTAATTGACCTGGAGCATCACGGAGGCAATGGGGCTGCTTTTATACTCTAAGGCAGGAACAATACATTTAGCACCTGGGTGGTCCACTGGAGGCATCTCTTGGCATTTCTCTGCCTAATTCTGAGAGTAAGTAGATAAACCTGCAGCCACAGCCTGAGGAAGGCATAGCAACCAGGGCCTCAGGACACTTGGGGATGTTCTGAGGGGCTGGACCACCGGAGGAGCTAGCCTGGGGAGTAAGAATCTAGAGGATGAAGAGGTGAGCCTCACCATCCAGCCTTGAGACCAGACTTAAGGACAGGGGCCTAGAGGAAAAAAAAATATAGACTGTGTTCCTTTAAAAGGAAGCATTCTGTTCACCGAAAGACACAATCAGGAGATGAAAAGGCAAAGGCCCCAAAGCTGGAGAGTGTGTTTGCCATATATTCATCCAACAGAAGATCCACATCCAGGACCCAGAAAGAACTCCTACAAATCGGTAAGAAAAAGACAATCTGTAGAAAAATGGGCAGAATTCGTAAACAGGCCCCGTTTAAGATAAGATTTCCAAGTAGCCACTAGGCACGTGAACAGTTCCACGAGCTCATGATTCATGCGGGAAATGCACATAAAACTCAAGTCAGGCACCACTACACACCTACCAGAATGGCTAAAACTCAAGACACTGACAATAGCTCTTGCTGGCGAGGTCGTGGTGTGGGTGGGTGGAGTGGTTCGACCACCCTGGAAAACCATTCGGTATCATCCACGAGCTGGGTACACCTGTAGCCTAGACCCCAGCAACTCCCCCACCGAGTGTGTGAACTGGCCAGAAGAGAGGTACAAGAGGAGTCCTGTTTGTTCTGCTGGAACAGGAAGCTGGCAGCTGCCCGAACGTCCACTGTCAGTAGCATGGATAAACTAACCATGTGGGTCCGTGCCACCCATACAGCCCCGACGGTAACAAACCACACGCTACAAGCCACGGCGTGGGCGCCTCTCGGACGGCGTGCCGAGCCCAAGGACGCAGATGGGAAAGACCACATTCTGTCTGGTTCCCTCTATGTGGATTTCAAAACAAGCAAACCTAACCTGTGACTTTGGAAGTCAGGACCGTGGTTACGGGGCGTGGGGGCTTGGGGGCTGGTGGTGCCGCGTTGATCCGCTTTGTGAGGACCCACGGAGGTGTGCGCTTTGGGGGGTGCACTGCTCTGTGCGGTAAGGGGTGGTCAGGGGTATCCACTTGGGGATCCGCGCGCTTGTGCGCTCAGACACCCAGCTCTCTCCGGCCCCCGGATTTGCCCGCCGGTCTGTAATCAGTCCAGGCGGTCCTGGACCTGGCCGGTCGGGCTGGGCCTGGGGCGTGCTTTCTGGCTTCTGGTCGGGGGTTTCCTGGCCTCAGAGTCTCGTGATGAACGACCCTGGTGGTCGCAGCTCCTCACCCCCTGTTCTGGGTAAGAGCATCTTCCCTGCTGTGATGGGCTGAGCTGTGTCTCCCTAATTCCATGGGCTGAAGCCTTGAGCAACGCCCTGTGGGACTGTATTTGGAGATACAGCCTTTAGGGAGGTAACTAAAGTTAGATGAGTTTGCAAGGGTGAGGCCCTGATGTGATGGAACTAGTGTCCCTAAAAGAAGAGGAAGAGACACCCAAGCTCTCTCTCTGTCCCCACAGACAAGAGGCCATGCGAGGAAATGGACAGAAGGCAGCCACCTGCGAGCCAACAGGAGCCCTCTCCCCAGGACCCAGCCCCAACGGACCACACCTTGATCCTGGAGCTCCAGCCTCCCAAACTGAGAAAATATATTTCTGTTGTTTAAGCCGCCCCGTCCGCGGGAGTTTGTTACGGCTGCCCGAGCAGACTAAGACACCGCCCCCCAGGGGTTTCCCTGCCTGGGAGGGCTGGGTGGACACCCTCTGCTCCCACTTTGGCGTGGTGTAAGCACCCCCTCTCCACAAGAGCAGAGGGCAGCGGGTACAAGACTGGCCTCTGAGACCAAAGGTGCTGGATCTGAAGCTCGGCTCCTCCACTTGCTGGCCTTGCTCTTTGGCCTCCTGGAGCCTCAGTCCTCCCTGCTGCCAAACGGGTCAACAGCACCCCAGCCCCCCGGCGCCTTCTGGGGAGCGCCGAACGCATGGGAAGCACTCAGTAAGGGCAGCAGGCCATCTGCCTCCCGTGGATGCAGCAGTCCAAGCCCTCCGGAGAGGCCCGGAGGAGGGGCAGGCGTCGGTCTGGGAGATCATCCCTCATCACAAGGTCTAAGCTGCAATCAACTTCTGCACTGGAATGGGGGGAAGGCAGTCATGAAATTTGCCCGTTTTGGGGGAGAGAGCAAAAACTGTCCCGAGGAGAGCTACCAAGGAGCAGGGCAGACCCTTCCCGTCTCTCCATGTTTCTGAAAGAGGGCGTTTACGGCATTGTTGCCTTTTGACTAGGGTGAGCAGTTAGAGCGTAACGAAGACTCCATCTCCCTGGGGCAAGAGCGGGGCTCTCCACCCTGGCAGGACCCCGGGCTCCCAGCTCAGCGGGCACCACCTGCACCCCTTCCTGCTCTGGAGTCCTGCCTGCCCCCGGGATGCCCGTGGGGCCCCCCTCACTGGCATCCAGCCCACCGGGGCTTCCGACCTCTCCTGCTTGCGGACCCTCGGCTGGTCCTCACCCCAGAGGGCCTGTGTCCCCATCCCTGCCTCCTGACCCTGGGCCCACGAGAGCTCACCGTGCTTCTCTTCCCTGCAGGTTGCCGGGTAGGTTCTGGATTTTTAGGTTTAATAACCACAAATCTGGGCTTGGTGGAGTTGCTGCAAAGATCCTGTTCTGGATCTTTTCTGCCTCTGCATCTGAAGCCCAGACCGCGATCGGTTACCGCCTTGGTATCTTCCAACAGCAAATAAATCGATGAGAATCGCACCTCTCGGGGAGGTTGACAGAGATTATATTTGTGCACGGGGTGGAAGAGATTTCTCAAAATTTAATTATAACTTAAGCGTAAAATATGCCTCTTCTGCGGGAGTTTCTTGTCTCGCGCATAATTACTTCACTGCTCTCTCCCAATCGCCCCCTTACGACGCCTCTGTGTGCTGTGAGCGATTAATTTCTAGGATGGTAATAGGCTAAAACAGTATTTAAAGTCATTTTGCCCAATGTAGCTTTTAAGGAGGGCTTGAGAGAATAATTATTTAAAGACCCATTTTTATCACTTAGGAGTCGTTACCGCATTGCTCCTCCCCGGCCCTGGCAGCCTCCCTCTTCCCACCCCCCCGGACCCGTTTGTCCCTTAGCAGGTGCTCTGGGCTCCCGGTGATGGCCGTCATTTCGCAGTGGTGACAGTAGACGACGCATGGGTCCCGGTCGGGAGTGGGGCGCCCTCGGAAGATGGAAGCCCAGCTCCGCCAGCTCCTCATTAGCTAAGTTGGGGCAGAATTTATCGGCCACTCCGGAGGCAAGGACTCTGCGGCCCAGCTGCAGGAGAAGATGCTTTGCTGCCCGCCCTAAGCCTGGGGGAGGGACGGTGCATTAGGCAGAAGGCAGAGGGCTGGGCTTGGGGGTGAGCCCGCTGCTGCGGAGGTTACTCTATTTTTATGGCTCAGCCATGGAGGGAAGAGAACCGTCACCGTCTTCTCAGGAGATCCATGCAGGGTTGCAGAAAACCCTTCCACTGCGGGCGGGCTGGCACCTGCCGCCAGGCCTCTTTCTTCCCTGGGGTACGATTCTGAAGCGCAGAGATAGCTCAGGGAAGGGGCTTGGAAACCAGGACGAAGGAGCAGGGGTGGAGGGGGGTGGCTCCGTCGGAGGAGGTGCCACGGGGACGTTGCCAGCACGAAGGGGAGCTGCTTTATCCAGCGAACAACTGCACTGCATCCGGGGTAGCCCCTTAGATGTCCAGGCCCCCAGCCCAGGGCCGTCTTTGGGTGCCTGGCGAGGGGCACGTGGGCAGCCTCCCAGGGGCGGGACCTGGGCTTTGGGGTCAGATGGAGCTGGGGCTGGATTCCAGCTTTGCCTCTCCCCGGGGTGACCTTGGCAATCTCAGGAGACCCCTGGACGCTGTACCTGGGTGGTACAAGCAGGGCTCTACCCGCTGCCAGGGAAGCCTGGAGGGTGTCTGGGGGGGCAGCAGGGTGCACTGCCCCTGACACCCCCCGTGCCGCTGAGGAGGGACTCATGGGCTCCGCCAGGTTCTCAAAGGCGCCCCCTGCATCAAAGAAACGAGGGCGCCCCTAGTGCAGAGGGCTGGGTCGGCGGGGAGTCAGATGAGGGGCCCCGCCCCCTGGAGGGGTCCCTGGACGTGCGCTCTTCACCGGATTCACCGCTACCTCTGTGGAGCATAAAGGCCCTTGCCTGCTTTGTGCTTCTCCAGGGTCGCA
Organism: Physeter macrocephalus; assembly: GCF_002837175.3. NCBI lineage: Eukaryota > Metazoa > Chordata > Mammalia > Artiodactyla > Physeteridae > Physeter > Physeter macrocephalus. The sequence continues at coordinate 84,434,148 of NC_041226.1, forward strand.
GTTTTCATGCCTTTGAAGCCAGTACAAAATGCCTGGATTTGTCGAGTTTAATGTTCTGGCCCTTGTCTGACGTTTCTGGTGCCGTGTCTTGCTGAACCCTTCAAAGAGTCAACGAACAGTTAAGGGAAGGAATGAATGAGTCCAGGCATCATGTCGTTTGCAAGAAATTGTCCTTTGGAGACAACCGGAGATCTGACTTCTTGCCTTTTCTGGAATCTGAAGCAGTGGGTGCTGGAGGGGGAGAGAGGGACCCTGCCCCCCTGCACCCCCTACACCCCCATCAGGAAGCCAGCCGGAGGGGAGAGTGGGCTCATGGGTGGGGGTGGGGCAGCGCTTTTTCCTGTAGGTGAGAAAATTCCATGGGAACCTGTCACGGGACCCTGTCCTGCTCCTGCCCTGCCCTGGCAGGACTGTGTGCTCTGCCCGGAGAGCACCAGAGGGGGAACGAGTGTCTCTGGGAAAGTCCCTTCCCTTCCCTGGGCCTCAGTTTCCCCATCTGTACAGGGGGTGGATGAGATCGTCTCTAACTGTCTCTAAATTGTCAGATTGTCCTCCAACTCTGACATTCTAGGAGCCTATGACTGGGCACACAGTAGGTGCTCAAAAACGCTGCGGTCATTCATTCATTCAACAAACCTGTGTGTGTGCGCGGAAGCCAGGCTTGGAGTACGTCTCTGCAGGGAACTTGGAGTGAGGCCCAGGCTTCTGGGCCTGCCCCGTCAGTGGGCCCACGGCAGGACCGTGGTGGGTACGAGCCCAGAGCAGGGTCTCAACCGACCCTGGGTATTTGGAAGAAATGGGGGTGGGGGAGTAGGGGTTCCGGGTGGGCAGGGGAAGGGGCTGGGGTCGGGGAGAGCTCAGCAGGAGGCAGGCTCATCGGGCAGGGCCCTGGGGGTGGGGCTGGAGTGGGAAGGTGGGTGAATAGGGGGCACAGAGAAAAAGCAGGCCCATGACGTGGCCTTTTAAGATCTATGCTCCCTGGATGAATGAGGGTCCACCCAGGCCCTGGTGTCAGCTCCTTGTGGAGCACAGAGCGTGGAAGTGTTTCCGCCCCAGGGCCGTCCGTCCTCACCCACGTCTCCTCACTTCCTCACTCCCCCTCTTCCCCGCTGTCCCTGCGGTGATTTTTGCAGGCCCGGCCTGGGGAGGGGGCCGGTCCACAAATAGTGGCGGGCTGTATCCATGGGTCTTCTGCAAAGAGCCTCATAAAAGGGGCCCAGACTGGAAATCAATTCTTTCAAGCTGAGATCAATAACAATAACTAATAGTAACACTGATTAGCCTTCCTTTATTGCACATGGCAGTTAGGTTGGGGATGAATTGTGTTAGGGGCCGGCAGAGGCCACCCCCCGCGGCGCGCAGGGGGCAGGGTGTCCGCGGGAACCTGCGGCAGCCTCTTGCAGAGCCCGGGGTGGGCGGGGAATGGGGGCCCTGTGCCTGGACACCTCCAGCTCCTGCCTCTTCGGCTGAACTTGTCCCAGACCTGGTTTCCCCGTCACGGCCCTCACGTGGCCGCACTCATCAGATGCACAGATCTGGGGAGGGCGGCCTGCGACCTCAGCAACCCTGGACCGGGGCAGGGGTGCCGGGGAGAGGAGCGGTTGGGGCATTTCCGTAGGGCTGGGGGGAGGAGGGCTCCCAGCGTTGGGCTCCGCCTGCCTGTGGGGTGAAGGGCAGGCCCCTGCCCTGGGGGAGCCCCGAGTCTGGAGGGGAGAAGGAGGGGCAGCAGCGCACGGGGAATGGCCAGCGAGGCTCCTGGCAGCGTCCAGGACCTGGCGGCGCTGGCTCAGGCTGGCTTTTCATGGGGTTCTCTCTGGGGGTCACAGCCCAGGGCTTTGGTCAGAGTCTACAGAGCGGGAGCCCACGGTCAGGGAGGGGCTGCCTTCCTGGAAGGGGGTCAGACGTGGCAGTTGGGGCAGTGACTCCTCCCTCCTCTCCGAGAGGAGCAATCACTAACTCCTGTGTTCCAGGTGTATAACTGGGGGCCGGGAGGGGCCCCCCAAGTGTTCGCTTTCATGGGGGCCAAGCAGGATCCAGGCCCAGGGACTCCGCCTGCCAAGCCCCCTCCCCACCCCCTACGCCCCAGCAGGGACGAGGTGTGTGTTGAAAGCAGGGTGGTAGCAGGGGGATGAGTCTGACACGCATACCTTTAGAGATACACTGCATCCAGGAAAGCGGGCTAAGGGGAGGGCTCTGGAGGTTGCGTGTGCACACACGTGTGTGTGCGCCAGTGTTTTGAGGACACAACTGGAAATTATTTATTTTGCAATGTTAAGTGGCTGGGTATATCCGCAATCAGACATCTTCTGTGTATTCGCTGGGAATCTTCTGCAAAAAAAATACGTACTGAAACACAGAACTTAATTATGGAAATCGAAGGAAAAGGTCTCAGGGATACTGTAGAGGGAAGAGGAAAGAGAAGAGCGTCTCAGGAACCAGAGAGAGGGCCGTGGGTCACATGATGTGAGCCTGAGCTTCCTGGCAGCCACAGCAAGGAAAGAAAGAAGACGGTCTTGCCCTTCTGGCCAATGGGAGGAAGCATTCACCTGGAAGACTAGTTTTCCTGGGTCTAGGGTCCGGCACTGACTGATCAGATGTTTCCTTATGAAAGAGGAAGAGGGTGGTCCATGCCTTCAAAAGGCTTTTTTTCTAAGGCCCCTCAACAGAGGCCGAGGGGTTTCCGTGAGGCACGGAGTCAGCTGAGCAGACACCTTGCCTTTCTGGATCTGGAATCCCACGTGGACTTGGACAGAGAGTAGCCCCTGGGACAGGACCCCGCTAACTTGCTCACTAGCTCGGTGACCAGGCTCACTGGGTGCCGGGGTAACAATTGTCAGGTGATGGAACGGGCGTTCCCTTAGTCCCGCAGAGGGAGGTGGCATCCAGGGGGTAAGAGGGGCTGAGGGTAGCCAAGAGCTGGGTCTCCAGGCAGGCCTGTAGCTGGCTGGGCTGGGTTTCTGTTGGTCTGCGACCCTGGGAGATGGGGCCAGCCCCGGAGGTGGGGGTGGGCTCTTTCCTGCAGCTGGCTCTGTTCCCCAGCCTCCTGGGCCTGGGCCCCGCCCCGTCCCCAGCTTCTCCGGGCTGTCCTCCACTGGCCCCGTTGCCCCACTGCCTCTCAGCGGGCCAGCCTGCTGGGGTCATGTTTACCCACTGTCCGTCACCTTGACGTGGGCAAACAGGACAGGCGGGAGGGACAGGAGGTAAAGGAGGGCCTCTGGACCAAAGGTGATGTTGCTGAGCTCGCTCAGCCTGTGAGTTTATTTACTGTCCCCGAGCTGTCACCTGACCTCCCCACAGGACACGCAGGCCGAACCGTGGCGCGCTCCAGAAGGCCCCGGCCTCGGCTCCGGGAACCCTGTGGGCTCAACTGGGCAGCTGGAGGGTTACGCAGTGAGAACTAGCAAAGTGAAGATGGTACCCAGACTTTGTCGGTTTGCCCACTCACTGTGTGCGTGCCTGCCCCCGGGTGGGTCTCACAGCAAACTGGGATGGCTGTCGTCTCCAATTTACAGATGAAAAAACTGAGGCTCAGAGAGGCTAAGCCACCCAGCCTGGGGTGCCCTCTTAGTCAGGACTGGGGTTTTAATTCACGTTGTCCTGATTCTGTGGGGGAGCACTGTGCTGTCTCTGGGTCTGGAAGGAGTCTAGGGCCGCAGGTGGCAGTGCCCTGGCCGGCAGGGGTGAGGTGAGGGGAGAGCCCTGGGCCAGACCCACACCCGGCAGGTGCAGGCGAGCGGGCAGGACTCATCCACGCCCTCGGCAAAGCACCCACTGTGTGCTGGCCTGTCGAGGGCGCAGACGCAGAGTGGAAAGAGCAGCTCTGTCCCGTGGACCTCCTTCAAGTATGGGAAGTAAACCTCGGCGACAGAAGGAGCTGAGACACCGCTTGCTGGTGGCTCGCTCTGGGCTCTGAGACCTGCCTTTGGTCCGGTTTCTTCCCTGCACTTCACGTACATTCTGCTTAATCCCACTATCGTGGTCCCCGCCCACGAGGCAGAACGTGTGCTGGGCGTAGGGCTCCACTTTGGGGGTACCACCTCCTGACCCCTCTTCCTTCCAGGGTGGCGGCAGGGAGGGGGTGGACTCAGGAAACGGGTTTCAGACCCTTCCCTGAGCATCAGCTTCCAGGAGACCGACACCTGGAAGAAGATTCCGGAAGGCCGACGGGGCCGGGAGGGAGGGTCTGCCCGGTGCCACTCCTGACTGCCCGGAGGATGAGGAGACCCCAAGCTGCCTTCTGTGCTGCAGAGGGTTTGGGACCGACTTCATCACCAGCTCTGCCTGAAATCCTCCCATCCCGGGAGCAGGGATGAGCGCGGCCCCGGACCACGCTCCAGCTCCTCGTCACACCCCCGCCGTAAAGGGGCCGCCGTCAGTGGACTAAGAGGCCCTCACGTGGCGCTGCCCAGGCTGACCCAGCCCACTCCTGAAACACCCCTGCAGCTGTGACCCTGCTGGAAGGCCTGAATCGCTTCTCCCCAGCTAAATTTGGTCCTGGTTTAGGCACTGCCTCCTCCAGGCAGTCTTCCCCGATTTCCCAGCTCATTTAGACGTCCTTTCTGCATATGCCAGCAACATCTGGATTGTCTGCTCTTTTGATACCCGCCAACACACACATATTTTGCGTCTTCCCCATTGTGGTACCCTGGGTGCTCAAGGCTTCCTGCAGGAGGTTGGGGGTTAATCTGGGAGAGTCCTGTTGGAATCAGGGTGGTGTCTGTGCCTGAGCTGTCCCCTCCCGGACCACGAGCGCTTGGTGTCTTCCACTCTGCGGGCGTCCTCTGGTCTGGCTGACGCTGTAGGCGCTCAATAAAGCTTGATGAGCTGATGTCAAGATTCCTGTGTGAAAGGCACCCGCCCCCAGCAGCCCAGTGGATCACGACTCTGAATTTAAGGGCCAGGGTCTCCACCTCTGCACCCACGCTTCCCTCAGCTGCCGGCGACCTATCTCTGGGGACTTTTAGAAGCGCAGGGCCAGGTGACATGGGGGGTTTTGGAGACGGGGAGATGGGCGTCACTCCAGAAATGACTCCTAGGGCCGTGGACCAGGCCGGAGCCGGGAGAGGGAACAAAGGGCTTATCTTCACCCTTTGCACACTGGAAGGGGTGTGCAAAGAGCACACACAAGAGCAGTGCACCGAAAGGGCCGACAACGGGAACGGCTTTTGGGGGCGTTTGCTTTCCAGGGCTCCCTTGGCCAAGCCCGGTGGGAAGGGTTGGGGAGGGAGAGAGAAGGGAGTCTGAGTCCGGCCAGGTCCTGGGCTGAGGTTCACTGTCAGTCATTCTGAGTATCTTCCATTGATCACCAGTGGAGTTTTCCATGAGCAAAGGGACTGAACTTTCTATCTAATTAAGGCTCTCTAGAGAATCTGGTCAGCCTGGCTGGCCTCAGGAATGTTCTCTGAGTTTCCATACAGGTCTGTGATTGCATTTGTCACCCCATGCCCTCTCCCTGCATTTGCAATGGAAAGAGGGAGGGTTTCCACGTTGGCCGAGGGCCCGCCTCAGCAGGAGGCAGGGCCGGCCGTACCAGGTCTCCCGTGACCTCCTTGGACACAGCCGGGGGAAAGGCAGCCTCCTCTGTTGCTGCCCGACCCTGAGCTCCGGGGCCTTCGTATAGCCGAGCTTGTGTGGCTGGAGATTCAGGAAGTGTGTCTACAAGTTCAGAGCACACTGAGCGGCCGGTGGTCAGAGCAAATCCAGCTCTGGCACCCACTGGCTGTTCCACCTGGCAAGGCCACATGCCCAGTCTGGCCTTAGTCTCCTAATCTCTAAAATGGGGATGGTCACCTTTCCTAGCAGGGCCATCCCACAGTAGCAGGGCTAACCCAGGAGCCGAGGGGAGCGAGAGCCTGCTGACACAGCGCCTGGCCCACGTGGGTCCGCCGTGAAGGGCGGTTGGGGGCCGGCCCATGTCCCTGCCTGACGTTCTGCACTTCTCTGGCTGCAGGCGAGCCCTGCGAGAGGTGCTGGGGACTTAAGGTCCCACGAATGAGCTTCAAGCAGGATGTTGGTGTGTAGGTGCCCCCCACCCCCGAAGGGGACAATTCTGGGGGGTGTGCTCCGTAGCCTCGTAGAGGCTCCCAGGGGACTGAGCCCCCGTTGTCTGCAGCAGAAACCCATTTGAGAAAGCAGCTTCCTTGTTTTCCCATCTTTCCCAGTTTCTCCTCCCCGCTACCTGCTGTGCTTCCAGGAATCGCTGCCTGAACCTACATCCTTGTCTCCAGTCTGCTTTAAGCGGGGACCTGGCTAAGAAAGAGGGTTGCTAGTTTATCACCCTGGCCCGCGGGAGAGTGGAGGAGACCAACTCGGCGAGTGTGATGCTGGTGGAAGCAAGGAGCGTGGCGGGCCTCCTGGGGGGCCACCCTTTGAGCAGGATCTAGAAACAACTGAGATGGGAGAAGTGGGAACAGAGCTCTGTGGTCCTGAGGTCCCTCCATCACACTCCCCAGCCCCCAGGGGCCCCTGACCCCCAGCCCCCGGACTGCCAGGCCAAGACCCTCGTGGCCAGAGGGGGCGTGATGGCCTGGCCAACACTCGCTGGGTGCCAGTTCGGCTCCTCTGAACCTTCTTATCTGTGCAAAGTTAATGTCGTGTCATTAGCGGTTGGAAAGCTCGCGGGGCGTTAAACATTAAGTGGTGTGTGTGTGCTGGGAAACATGGTCTCTTGCACCCGGGCTGATGGTCAAGGCCGTGGCCCTTGGTCTTGGCTTTAGAGTTCTCTGACAGACGGGCTTTCCAAGTGACCATTGTCGAAAGATGCTAACCCAGGGGTCCTATCTCCCAGGGTCTCGATGGGCCCAGAAATGGGCTGGTTCCTCCAAGAAACCCCCAAATGCCCCCGTGGGCTGGGAGCCTCTGGGGAGGGGAGCTGCTTGGGCGGGGTTGGGCCGGGGCTGGGACGGCGAGGGAGAGCAGTCCCCAAGGCAGGTGCCGGGTGCCACACGAGGGTCCACGGAGGGGTGGGAACCTCCCTCCTCCCCCAGCCACCTCCATCCCTCCCTCCCTCCCTTCCCTCCTTTCTTCCACAAACTCTTCTCAGAAGCATCAGTGCTTGCATCATCTCTGTGCCGGATGCAGGCTGAACAGAACCAGGTCTCTGCCCATCCAGGGAGCCCCAGTCTTGGTGGGGGGCAGACAAAGCAGGCTGTTTGGACGTGATGTGGTAAGTGCTTGGACAGGAACACACGGGAGGCCGTGCCTTTGAGCTGTGCCTTGACCACAGGCAGGTAGGATCTGGGTATTCAGACAAAATGGAGGGTGTTACCTCTAGAACACGCGAAAGTCAGGGGGAGGGCTTCCCTGGTGGCGCAGTGCTTGAGAATCCGCCCGCCGATGCAGGGGACGCGGGTTCGAGCCCCGGTCCGGGAGGATCCCACGTGCCGCGGAGCAACTGGGCCCGTGAGCCACGGCTACTGCGCCTGCGCGTCCGGAGCCTGCGCTCCGCAACAAGAGAGGCCGCGACGGTGAGAGGCCCGCGCACCGCGATGAAGAGCGGCCCCCGCTCGCCGCAGCTGGAGGGAGCCCACGCACAGAAACGAAGACCCAACGCAGCCTAAATAAATAAATAAATAAATAGATAGATAGATTTAAAGCTATGTGTTTAAATAAATAAAAAAAAAAGTCAGGGGGAAGGAAGCACCAGGCTAGGCTGGGAGGGGGCTCAGCAGGACGCCCCCTGGTGAGCTGGGACAGGGACAGGGCCTTGCACAACATTGGCACACAGGCCTGTGGGTTAAGCTCCATCCTCAGGGAATGCCTGCGCCCCTGATGGGCTTTATAAACATCCGTGTTTGGGTCTGCCTCAGGGGACAGAGGTACAGGTACAGCGCATCTGTACCCTCTGGGACGAGTGGACAGTAAGACAAGTGGTGAGAGCTGAGTGGATTCCGAAGAAGCAAGTGGATGGATGGATGGATGGATGGATGGGTG
>NC_041226.1:84442579-84461611 GCF_002837175.3 Physeter macrocephalus
GGATGGATGGATGGATGGATGGGTGGGTGGGTGGGTGGGTGGAGGATGGGTGGAAGGGCGGATGGACAGGTGAATAGATGAATGAATGGATGGATAGATGGGCGTTGGGTAGGAAGGTGGGGGGCTGGCTGCATGGATTGATGGGTGTGTAGGCAGCAGGGTGGGTGGATGGATCCTTCTTGTCCGCCATTTCAGTTCAAATCAGAAACTGCGGACTTTCACGGGGAGCCCTAAAAGCCCACCTACCGAGCCACCTCTGCTGGCCTGGTCTGTGAACCAAGTCCCTCTCGCCTTAAACGAAGCTCCGCAGGGGCTGAGTCTCCAGCTACTGTTGAGGTGACGTTTGCCAGACCCGGGGTCTTCCTCACTGTGGGAGGACGAGCCCTCTCCTCGGGTGTCATTCTTGAGGTGAGGTGAGGAGGGGGTGGGAATTCTCTTTCCTGAGTGGTGGAACGGAGGGAGAACTCGACCCGCACCTCCACCCCCATCCCTCCGGCCCGCAGTCTGACCTGAAGCTCGGAGAAGAGGTTGGAATCCCTCAGGCTTCGGAACCTGGAGGCTGAGGGCTTCCCTGGGGGGTACCTGCCTGTTAGTAATTAGAGAAGCATCCATGCTCTTGTCGGTGGAACCTTCTGGAACGTCACAAGAGGGGCCGCCTTCAGGAGGCGGAGAACCCAGCGCTGGGCGCTCAGGTGGAGGAGGACCCGCAGGTGTAGGATCCAGCCTGGGGCTGTGCTTCTAGGCCCGGCAGGGGCGGCCGGGGGCCTCTTTCCAGAAGAAGACCCCCCCCTGCCCCGGGGGGACGTCAGTCCTTCTACCTGGGCTGGCCATCCTTCGGGCTTCTCCCGTCCTGCTCTCTCACACGTGTCAGGGCCAAGGTCAAATGTGGGCTCCGCTTGGCATCAACAGGTGAGGCGGTGAGGCCTGGGGTCACTGAGAGGACAGCAGAGTACACGGGAAGAGGAAGCTTTGGATCCTGCTGGGAGAAGGGGACTGTCTGTTCATCAGCTGGGCCCCCCAGCTGTCCCGTCATGTGGCGCAGAGGTGACCATGGCCTGAAACGGGTGCAGTCTTTGAAGTAGGTGGGGAGCGTCGAGGGGGGCAAAGCCTTGGGCGTCGGATCCGGGTCATGACCACGAGCTGGTCTGGGGGCCCCAGCTTCCCCACCTGTCTGGTGGAGGAAACCCCTACCTCCCAGGACGGGGGTCAGGGTGGAGAGCGCAGGGCCTGATGCGGAACCGATCCCGGCGCGGGAGCTGCTGTCATCAGCGCTTCACCGGGACTGCTCGCCAAGGGCCAAGATCAGCCAGCTGGCCGTGACCCTGGCTACCAGCTCGCCATGCACACCTGAGCAGTGAGGTTGATTCTCTCGTAGCCGACGTCGGGACTGGGAGGGCCGAGGATGACGGTGCGAGGGGGGTACACGGGAAATGAGAGGGGCCAGAGACACGGCCTCTTAGGACTGTTAATAAACATATGGAAACACTGTCTTCAAAGCTCACGTTGTGGGACTCCCCTGGTGGTGCAGCGGTTGGGAATCCGCCTGCCAGTGCAGGGGACATGGGTTCGAGCCGTGGTCCGGGAAGAACCCACCTGCCGCGGAGCAACTAAGGCCCTGTGCCACAACTACTGAGCCTGAGAGCCACAACTACTGAGCCTGAGAGCCACAACTACTGAAGCCGGCGCACCCAGAGCCCGTGCTCCGCAACAGGAGAAGCCACCGCGATTAGAAGCCTGCTCGCCGCAGCTAGAGAAGGCCCGCGCGCAGCAACAAAGACCCAACGCAGCCCCAAATAAGTAAAATAAATAAATTTATTTTTTAAAAAAGAAAAAAGCTCACGTTGCTTCTTGCAAAGTTTAAACATCACAGATTTCAATTCTGTGCCCCTGTCGGTCGGCTCCAGCTTTCCTGGGGTTGCTTGTTATAAGTTAACGGTATAGCAGTGCCCCCCAAGAGATCTCGGGGGGTCTTGGCCATGGGGCCCAACCATGGGAGTGGAAAGAGGCCAGGGGACTCAGTGGGCCTCACCGGGTGGCGCTGGGACGCTAAGGCAGGTGGCCCCGCTGCCCTCAGAAAGCTGAAGTCAGTAGCACACCTGGGCATGGGCGGCCCCCTCACGGGCCCCTCAGGCCTGGGGTGTCTCCGCAGCTGTCCACTGCAGCACTGAGGGCTCAGTGACCCCCAAGCGACACGTGGGCCCAGCAGCTCAGCCTTGGCCTGAGGTCTCCACAGGTGACACGGGTAAACCAGCCCGGTGTGTGCTGGTCTGGGACCTGGAGGGGCGGGCAGAGGAGAAAGCGGGCGAGACCCCTCCCCTCTGAATGGAACACGTGGCCTGGTAGCTCATTTCCAAGACAGATTTACAATTCAATTGTGAAATGGGAGAAAATTAGGCATCCCCCTTTGGGCGTCTCAATTTTCTTTTTTAAAGGTTCTGTTCCTCTTAGCAAATTTATTTACTTCTAGATTAACTTTTATGTTGTGTTGACAGACGGGAGGGCAGGGTGGGGGGAGGTCTGCGAAGTGTTTTCCTTCTGGGCTCTGGGAGAAGCGCCAGCAAGGACCCAGCGAGCACAGGAGCCGTGCTGGCTCATGGCAGGGGCTGTGGAGCCCAGGGGCGAGGAAGCGGTTCTGGTTGACCCCCAGCTTCACCATTGACTAGCTGTGTGGCCCTCGGTGGGTTCTCAACATCTCTGAGCCTGTCTCCCTCCAGTTGAAGTGGGAATTCATAATGCAGTTCGCCAGGCCGGGGAAGGAGAGGTGCCAGAACAGACCGAGGCCAGGGTTCAAGGCCGTGTGCATGTACACGCGCGCAGGCACGTGTGTTCCTGTGTCCCGGTGTGCGCGTGTGCGCGTGGGTACACGTGTGTGTGTGTGTGTGTGTAGGGGGATCCGGGACACACGGGTGGGGAGTGTGGAAGTGTATCCAGGAAGGGAAGGAAGTACATAGAGAGTCATCCGTGCTGTAGGGGAGACAGGAAACAAGCAAGGGGATAAACAGGGACGGGCTAGAGAGCCTGGATGGGGGAGGGAGAGGCCCGGCGTCTGAGTCACACGCAAGCTTGGCCATGTTGGGGGAGGAGGGGGCAGAGAAACTGCAAAGGCTCCGTGCTTTTGAGGGAAAAAGACGCCGCATGACCGGAGCAGAGGAGAGGGCATGGGAGAGACGCAGCCAGGGGCAGGCAGAGCCCAGTGTGCTGGGCCCCCCAGATGAGCTCCGGAAGGCTTTCTGGAGGAGGAGGGTGCTTTGGATGGCTCTGGACGGGTCAGCAGATTATCTCCACGCACATCACTGGCCGCACCAGATACTACAGGAGAAGGAGGAGGGTGGATGGCCGAGGAAGCCCCTCTGTCGGGGACCAGATCCCACATGCCGCGGAGCAACTAAGGCCCTGTGCCACAACTACTGAGCCTGAGAGCCACAACTACTGAGCCTGAGAGCCACAACTACTGAAGCCGGCGCACCCAGAGCCCGTGCTCCGCAACAGGAGAAGCCACCGCGATTAGAAGCCTGCTCGCCGCAGCTAGAGAAGGCCCGCGCGCAGCAACAAAGACCCAACGCAGCCCCAAATAAGTAAAATAAATAAATTTATTTTTTAAAAAAGAAAAAAGCTCACGTTGCTTCTTGCAAAGTTTAAACATCACAGATTTCAATTCTGTGCCCCTGTCGGTCGGCTCCAGCTTTCCTGGGGTTGCTTGTTATAAGTTAACGGTATAGCAGTGCCCCCCAAGAGATCTCGGGGGGTCTTGGCCATGGGGCCCAACCATGGGAGTGGAAAGAGGCCAGGGGACTCAGTGGGCCTCACCGGGTGGCGCTGGGACGCTAAGGCAGGTGGCCCCGCTGCCCTCAGAAAGCTGAAGTCAGTAGCACACCTGGGCATGGGCGGCCCCCTCACGGGCCCCTCAGGCCTGGGGTGTCTCCGCAGCTGTCCACTGCAGCACTGAGGGCTCAGTGACCCCCAAGCGACACGTGGGCCCAGCAGCTCAGCCTTGGCCTGAGGTCTCCACAGGTGACACGGGTAAACCAGCCCGGTGTGTGCTGGTCTGGGACCTGGAGGGGCGGGCAGAGGAGAAAGCGGGCGAGACCCCTCCCCTCTGAATGGAACACGTGGCCTGGTAGCTCATTTCCAAGACAGATTTACAATTCAATTGTGAAATGGGAGAAAATTAGGCATCCCCCTTTGGGCGTCTCAATTTTCTTTTTTAAAGGTTCTGTTCCTCTTAGCAAATTTATTTACTTCTAGATTAACTTTTATGTTGTGTTGACAGACGGGAGGGCAGGGTGGGGGGAGGTCTGCGAAGTGTTTTCCTTCTGGGCTCTGGGAGAAGCGCCAGCAAGGACCCAGCGAGCACAGGAGCCGTGCTGGCTCATGGCAGGGGCTGTGGAGCCCAGGGGCGAGGAAGCGGTTCTGGTTGACCCCCAGCTTCACCATTGACTAGCTGTGTGGCCCTCGGTGGGTTCTCAACATCTCTGAGCCTGTCTCCCTCCAGTTGAAGTGGGAATTCATAATGCAGTTCGCCAGGCCGGGGAAGGAGAGGTGCCAGAACAGACCGAGGCCAGGGTTCAAGGCCGTGTGCATGTACACGCGCGCAGGCACGTGTGTTCCTGTGTCCCGGTGTGCGCGTGTGCGCGTGGGTACACGTGTGTGTGTGTGTGTGTGTAGGGGGATCCGGGACACACGGGTGGGGAGTGTGGAAGTGTATCCAGGAAGGGAAGGAAGTACATAGAGAGTCATCCGTGCTGTAGGGGAGACAGGAAACAAGCAAGGGGATAAACAGGGACGGGCTAGAGAGCCTGGATGGGGGAGGGAGAGGCCCGGCGTCTGAGTCACACGCAAGCTTGGCCATGTTGGGGGAGGAGGGGGCAGAGAAACTGCAAAGGCTCCGTGCTTTTGAGGGAAAAAGACGCCGCATGACCGGAGCAGAGGAGAGGGCATGGGAGAGACGCAGCCAGGGGCAGGCAGAGCCCAGTGTGCTGGGCCCCCCAGATGAGCTCCGGAAGGCTTTCTGGAGGAGGAGGGTGCTTTGGATGGCTCTGGACGGGTCAGCAGATTATCTCCACGCACATCACTGGCCGCACCAGATACTACAGGAGAAGGAGGAGGGTGGATGGCCGAGGAAGCCCCTCTGTCGGGGACCACACTCCGGGGCAGGAGGAGAGGGACAGCCACCTGCCCCACGTCCCCTGCCCCTTGGATCTGCCGCGCCTACTCCTACTTCCAGGCCTCCAGCTGGCTTTGGGCTCCAGGGCAACGCTGCCCTTGCCCGGGGAGGCGGGGGAGGGTGTCCCAATTTCCTTCTAACACATTTCCCTCCAGATGGATATTTCATCAGCCCCATATCACCTCCGTGGGGTCAGGGTGCCTGGTGAAATGCTTTCCACTGGGCTTGGTTTGGGTCCAGTGGAAGGGGAGATGGCAGGCGTGGGGGGCAGGTGAAGACCCCTTGGCACCGGCTCCCCGCCTCGGGCTGCAGGCGCCCAGGACGTCTCGGCTTTGGTGTGGTCCAGCCTCGTCCCGGGGCAGGAGCATCCTGGCCCTGACTCAGCGAGAGTCAGGACAGCCTGGCTGGTGGTGCCTGCGGGGCCCGAAAGCCTCAGTGCCCACGGCTGCAGACAGGTCGGCACAGTGTCCAGACGCCGGGCATCTCTGCCAGTGCTCTCGGCGCCCTGCTCTCCTGGGGGTCTGGAGCGAGTCCCGCCCTGACGCTGGCTTGCGTTTCATTCACTCATTTGCTGCCGCGGCTCCCTGGCCCCGTTCACCGGCTCATTCCCTCTCTTTGGGCCACAGGGAGCTGGACTCAGACCCCCTCTCACTGGGGACTGCGGGGGGGGGCGGGCAGCTGACATCTCATGAGCCCAGCCCCAAGCCTGGCACGGAGAGACACTGCTGGCCCTTAGGACAGAGTCCAAACTCCTTGCCTAAGACACCCCTTGACCACTTTATGCTCTGGCCACGCCGGCTGCCATCGGCTCTGAGACGGGACCCACTCTTTCTGCCTGTGCCCAGTATTCCCCCCCGACTCGTCCTCCTCCCCATCTGGACAGCTCCTCCCTTCTTTGCGGTCTCAGCTCGGAAGGGACTTCTTCCAGGCAGCCCTCCCTGATTTCCCCGGTCTGGATTGGGCCTCTAAAAAAATACACTCTGAGCTTGGCCTGGCCGAGACCGTGCCACACAGAACTGAGCCACCTGTTGAGGACCAGAGGACCAGAGTCCCCGGGGCCAGGAACCAGTCACGCTCCCTGAGGCCCCACGGAACCCAGCGAGGCCTGTGTCAGATGCTCAAGGAATAGATGAAGGAATGAGGGAACTGGGAGGGCTGAACAGTGTCCACGGGGCTTCCTTTCGCATACTGCTGACCCGCCCTGGCTGGAGGGGGTGCCCCGAGTGCCTGTGGGGCCCGTGAGCTGGGGAGGGAGAGGGCCTACTTGGAGTGGCCCTGGCGCCCTGGGAAGAGATCCACGAAGGAGGCTGGGGTGCTCACGCCCTACCAAGGGGAGCTGAGGGGCCTCCCGCCTGCCTCCGGGGGCCCTGGTTCTCACTGCAGGCTGGCACAAGGTCGGCGGATGGCACTGGTGCCATCATGAGGGTCAGGCCATCTGCACTGGACAGATGTCCAAACGGGCACTTCTGGGACAGAGAAGGGTGTTCCCCAAGACCAGGCAGCCTTCAACCGTCTTCGGCAGAGACCCCCTGACATGTGCCCCGGGCAGGGCTGTCAGTTTGGCTCACGAGGCTGGGTCTAGCTCTGGACTGGAGTCTAGAAACCCAGGTACTGGCCCCAGCATGCCCCGGCTCACGGTGTGGCCTTGGGTAAGTCCCCTCTCTGGCCTCGGCCTCCCCAAGTGTGAAGGGCCCCCAAGCCTCCCTCTACTTCCTTAAAGGAAGGTTGTCCCAAGTGGAGCCACGAATCCAGGCTCAGGGCCCAGGCAGACCTGGGTTCAAATCCTGCCTCGGCTGCATATCGCTGTGTGACCCTGGGTGGGTGGCTGAGCCTCTCTGAGCCTCTGTTTGCTCTGTGCCTGACGTGAGAGTTGTTGAGGGGAGGGATGATTGGTGAGAGGGCCTGAGCCATGCGGCTTCCAGCCCTGCAGGCCTTTCGTGACCACACCCCAAGACCCCTCGATGGGGCGAGAGGGACCCCTGAAGTGGAGGAGCAGGAGGACTGGCTTCTCTCTACAGAGCCCACAGGTTGGAGTGGCCGCACAGCCCCATGCAGCCGGCTCCAGCCTCTCCGGATGCAAGCTCGCGCGTCTGGAAAATAAAACAAACCCACGCGGGGTGAGATCAGGGGCAGAAACGTGGCAGATGCGTGGCCGAGGGGCGTCCTGGGCCACCTTGGAGGGGACACAGTGTTTGCATGTCCAGGAGCCTTCTGTGGAGGGCTCCAGGGCTGCAGAGGTGTAACTGACCCCGGGCCCCTGGCCCGTGACTGTCCCCAGGCCTCCTCACTGGATCTGCACAGTAACCCCAGTTTTATAGAGGAGTCTTCTGACGTGGAAACAGGGGAACTGAGAACCCCCCCGCAGGCTCAGCGTCTGCTTTCAAGGAGCTCCCCGTCTGGCAGAGGGAAAAAGGCAAGCCCATGAGGCCATGACCTCCCCACCCCTTGCTGGAGGGGAACCCAGCCTCGGAAGTGTAGCCCCACCTCCAGCTCAGGGCAGGGCGGGGGTGGTATGGGCAGGCAGTGCCTATGATAACCTCAGTCTCCCGCTCTGTGGAATGGGAACAGGGTAAAGTGCCCTCCCCCTCCCCCCACCTCAGTTATTGTGAACCGTCAGTGAGGTCTGCAGCAGGGCCGGCGGCTCCAGAACTTTCTCCAAACCCTTTCAATGTCTGAGGATAAAGCTCGCCCAGCAT
The DNA here is from genome assembly GCF_002837175.3 of Physeter macrocephalus. NCBI lineage: Eukaryota > Metazoa > Chordata > Mammalia > Artiodactyla > Physeteridae > Physeter > Physeter macrocephalus. Next base: position 84,450,440 of record NC_041226.1, read on the forward strand.
AAAACCACATAGACACAATGCGAGTATTTCCCCTTCCCTACCCACCCCAAAGGCAAGGGGCCCCCCCGGATCTCTCAGTGGGTCCTAGCTTCCACGGTCACACGCAGGCCCCCAACCCCACTGCGGGGGACGCTGTGCACCCCGCGGACACAGCCAGGACCCGTGGGGGCGGTGCCAGAGGCAGATGTGAAGCAGCATGGGAAGCATTTCCTTTCTGAAGAGCCATCCCCATATGGACCAGCTGTGAAAGGTAGTGAGCACCCTGCCAGTAGAGGTAACTAAGCAGAAATTAGATGGCCCTCTCTCAGAGGTGTCATGCCAGATTCAAGGAGGCCGCAAAACGATCTGGGAACCCACAGCCTCGGCATCGAGCTCTCTCACCCGATGGGAGGCGGGCAGGCCCCCTGTGGACATCCAGCCGCCGCCCTGCCTTCGTCCACTCTAGGGAAACCTGACCCTTTGGCTGCTTGAAAGACGAGAGGAACTTGGGTTTGATGTTTTGAAGAAGTGGCTTTTTATCAGAAAGTCCTCTGGGAGTCTGGGCCACAACCAGTGAAATTATATCTGTTGTTTCAAGGAGGGGAGAAAACTTGGGCTGATGGTTATTGAGATTTATGGCTTCCCCTGAGCCTAATTGCCCGGGAATCTTTTTAACAGTTGAGCTAAGTGGTGCTGAGACGGACAACAAAGCGGAGGCGGCAGCTCACTCTCCCTCCCCCTCCCTGCCTCTCTCCCAACCTCCCACCCCTCCTTCCCTCTTTGCTCTCCCTCCTCCCTGCCCTCTCTTTCCCCCGCCCTCTCTCCTTCTCCCTCCCCCTCCCGGCTCCCCCTGGATGCGCCACCAGGCAGGTGGTCAGGGCCTCTCGGGCTGGGCTCATCTCGGGGAGAGAGGAGGTGTGAAAAGCCGTGGGCGCTCAGGCCTCTGAATGAGGTTTGCTCCTATTGCTGTTGGCCGGGGGCCCCAGAGGGGACGGGGTCGCCGGGGAGGTGGCTATCCTGGCAGACCGCCGGGTGGCCCTCAGTGTCTGAGCTCCTCGGAGCCTCCCAGGCTGGGCGATGGCGCGCGTGCTGAAGATCTGGAGGTGGGAGTGGGACCCCAGAGCACGGCTCGGGCCAAACGAGGAAGAGCTTTCTCACTGGCTGCCTCAGCGGGAGTGAGGCTCCTGTCTCTGGAGGTGTGTACGGGAAGCTGCCTCCAGAGCCTCTGACTGGGGGCCGGGCCCCCTCCTCCTCCCGCGAGGCTGCCTCGCCCCTGCCTTCCTCCCCGTTCATCCGGCGGGCAGGTTGAAGGGTCAGCACCCCTCTTTCCATGGCTGCCTCCCAGGCTCTCTTCCCAGGCCCCCAGCTGGGCTGGGGCACAGCGGGTCTAGAGCATTTAGGTGACGGGGCGCCCGTGACTGAGGTTGCTGCGCAGCCCCTGGGGGTGGTGAGGCAAGAGCACCCTCCTCCCTGAGGCTGGCTTGAGCTCAAGACCACGACTCCAGAGGTGAAGGTGGGCAGGGCTGGGGGGCCACACAGACCCCTGGACGGTAGAGCTGCCAGCGTGACGGGCCCGGCTGGGCTGCCTGTGCGCCGAGGGCGCTCCTGCCGGGAGGGTGGAGTCTCAGGATCTCTGCACAAGGAGCTGGGGTGGGGGGAACCTCAGAGGGCATCAGACCCCCTTCCCAGCCCCTACAGGCACGTAGAAGAGCCGGCCAAGTCCTTCTGGGTGGGGTGGGGTGGGGTCTGCTCCTGGGCCAATCCGCAGAGACCCTGTGTCTGGAACACAGTGTGGGCGCTGCACGGCTGGCCTCTCTGTTCCTCCCAATGCCCAGGTGGGGCCTGGACAGGGCGTCCAGTTCCTCACGCGCTTCAGTGGGATTAGAGCCCCTCCCGGACCTCCCTGGAGGTGGAGGAACTTCCCTGCCCGCCATGGCTGGACTGGGCGTGGGCCTGGCTCGGGCTAATGGCGTGGGTGGAGGTGAGCAGGGCACCTTCTACATGCTTGGCTTGCCTGCTCTCTTGTGCGCTGGGGATCTGCCCACCAGAGCCACCCCGACCCACAGAGCCACAGGCAAGGAAACCACTTTTGGCTGTGGTAACCGAAGTCTGAGCAGTTTGTTACGCAGCAAGAGCTGACTCATACATGCAGGTACTATTATATTCTTCCAGTGCCAGCAATGAGGAAGCTGAGGCTCAGAGAGGTTGGGTCACTTGCCCGAGGCTGCCCAGCTTGAGGAGGCAGATGGAGAGTCAAGCCCAACCACAGCGGGAAGTGCTCTGCCTTTTAGGCCTGGTGGGCAGCACTGGGCAAGCGAGGGGCTTGGTAGCTCTCGGGGTGCTGGGCTCAGGCCCTGGGTCTGGGGGGATACCTGGGCTGGGGGCCCGTAGCCATCTTTCCTGTTCTGTCTCCGGACCTGTAGGTCTTGTGGCCAGGCACCAAGACCCAGCACATTTATCTGCCGGGCAACTTTCAGATGGGCCCTAGTGCCTCAGCCCTGGCCAGTACTGCCCCCTCTATCCTGCGACACTGTAGTCGCCTCCACCCAGCAGCTGGGGGGGATGAGCCTCGATCATCAATCTGACCCTACCACCCTCTGTGGCTCCCCAGTACCCCAAGGATCGAGTCCCGGCTCCTTATCACGTTATTTCAGGCCGCAAGGCCCTGGTGACCTGCCATGTGCACGCCAGACCTAACACACACACCACACACCACACACATTCCCAATATCCTTACACACTCACCAGTCTACTCATCGACACGCTCTCACCCTCACTCGCCCACACTCAGATCCACACACATTCCCACACAGCCATATTCACACGCATACACACCCCATCACTAGTCCCAGAGCCCAGCCTCGCTCCATCCTCCCGGCCTCTGTGCCTGCTCTTCCTCTGCCAGGAACGCCCCTCCCTGGCCCCCCTCACCAGCTTGGCTACATGGCCTCCTCCAGGAAGCCTTCCCTCCCTGCATCCGGCCAGCCCCAGGGGCTTTCTGGATCCCGGCACATGTCGCATGCATTTCTGTCATTGGTGACAGGTCCCATGCCCGGCACACAGCAGGCGCTCACTCAATGTTTACCGGGTCACTGTTTACCGTAGGGGGTTGCTGGGAGGGTGGCCAGGACGCTCTCAGCCCCACGAATGAGGTATGGTCTTTCCAGGCGGACCTCCCTAGGCCTGGCCTCCCCAGGAACCCCTGGGCTCCCCGGCCCAACGGGTCAGCTGTGGCCAGGCCCCGGGGGCTGTGACCATGTGGGGTCTGACCTCAGGGTCTCTGGTCCCCATCAGCCCCCGCTTGTCCCCCCACCGCTACGCACCCACCTCCTCCTCCCGAGGAACAGAGGTGACCTAGAAGATCCCTTCCCCCAAGATCCAGAAACAGGAGAGTACATGGAGCCAGGAGACCCCGACCCCGCCGCACCGTGGCCGGTTATTAACCCGATAACCTGGCGGTCAGCTTGGCCACCGGGAGCCTCGGTCTCCGTGATGGGGGGGACGGCAGCAGTTCCCGTGGAGGCTGCAGGAACACGAGATGCTCTCCTCGAAGTACTACCTGTCCCGGGGTGGTGACACCGTCCGGGCAGGGATCTGACCCCCTCCTCCTCAGGGATGTTGTCCAGGCCTGGCCCCCCCCAGCACTGAGCAGCTCCCGGGAGCCCCACAGACCCCAAGGCCCCGCCCCCTCCCCCGAAGGAGGTGGTGAGTCATCCGTGCTCCCCCGCCCCCCGCAGCAGGGTGCTGTGGCCCCGGCGTGGCTGAGGCTGGCAGACGGAGAGCCATCTTCAGGGAGAGGGCGCGGGGCAGGGGCGAGGAGAGCCTGAGGGATGGGCAGGCTGAGTTTCCTCAAAGCCTGAGTCACCAGTCTCGGAATCCTGGCCTGACCCTGGATTCTGGTGTCAAGGCTCCTTGTTTGGGGCCCTCACCTTCCCAGCTCGAGAATCTGCGGGGACCCCGGGAGCCGTCTCTGAGAGGATGCCAGCTGGCCGGAGTGGGCCGCAAAGTAAGTCTGGACAGGATGGTAGCCGAGCCCCCCGGGGACTCAGGGATGTCACGTGTTGTGTGGGCCCTGAGAATCCAAGCCTTCCCCAAGTGCTGAGCACGACTCTGTCTCCCTGGCCTGGAGTTCATGGTAAAAGCGAGCCGGACCCTGTGGGGCGCCTGGGCACAAAAGCCTTTCTGAGCCCCCCATTTCTTGCCTGTAGGGAATAGACCGCGGCCTCCGCGACCTTCCCTGGGTTCCAAAGGGCAGATTCCAACGGTTGCTAATCAGGGAAGGGAGGGGATGCAGAGACAAGGGAGGAGACCACCTGAGGCCAGATGAAAGGCGCGCAGGCCCTGCGCGCACACGCCCTGATGCTTATTAGCAGCTCCGCCCTTGAACCGCCGCTGTAAAACTCCTCACAAATCCTTCCGGGTTGGGACTCACAGTTTTTCAGGGCATGAGCCCGCTGTGTCCCCCTTTGCCTGGCAGAGCAATTACGCTCTTCTCTTCTACTTCACCCCAAACTCTGTCTCCAGGATTAGATTCGGCGCTGGGGCACAGAGGCCGAGTTTTCGGCATCAGTGGTAGGGGGTGGGAGACGAGACCTTACGCTGAATGTATAAGTACCCGTTCCGAGACACGGGGGCCTCACTCTGAGCAATGGTCCCAAGGAGGGCGAGGCTCCCGGGGTGAGGGAGGGTGTCAGGGCGGGGCTGCAGGGCCGGGGAGGGGGCGGGGTTGCATCCTCAAGATACAGAGTGCCCCCAGCACGCTGTGCGGACTGGGCGTTCCTGCACCCCCTCCCCGGTGTTTACTGGGCCCCCGCTCCGTGCCCAGCTCTGCGCTGCGTGCAGGGGCGATGGGTGAACAGGCAGTGAGAGGGGCCGGGCCAGTGACAGGGCCAGCTTTGCCTTCTAGAAAGCACAGCTCTGATGTCGTCCAGGAGAACGGATTGCAGGAGAGGACCCAGGCGTCCTTGAGCACTGCGTCACAGGATGGGCGAGCTACGCCTGCCCGCAGGTGGCAGGTCTCACCCGGGAGCTGGTGACAACAGCAGGACACAAACTAATAGATGAGCCCATCATCGAAAGTTCAAACAGGCAAGAGAGATCCGAGGCATTAGGAGTCAGGACGGTGGTTTCTTCGGGGGCCCGGGGCCTGGGGGTGGTGAGTCGGAGGATGCTGGGGGCCTGGGGCCATTTCCCGGCGGTGAAGTTCTGGTCCTTCCTGAGTTGGTGGCTACGCAGAGTGGCACTCTGTGATGAGTCCTCATCATACGTGCACTTTCTGTAAATTTGTTGCACTTTTTTGTTTCTGGCCCTGTAGCACCGCTTGCGGGACTTAGTTCCCCGACCAGGGATTGAACCTAGGCCAGCGGCAGTGAAAGTGCCCTAACCACTGGACCGCCAGGGAATTCCCAAGTTTGGTACACTTTGATTAAATACATCAAGCAGTTACATTTTGAAAGGAGAGTGATGCCCCCAGGGGAGCCCCTAGTTACCCCAAGGCCCAGGACCCCTCCAGGGTTTTGGAAGGCTGAGATTTCCCTGTCAGTCATGGAGCCACTGGCCTGTCACCCTGAAGAACGGGGTCAGGTCTCACCCGGCTGGTTGAGGCCTCCGCCGTCTCCAGGCTGGGTCCAGAAGCCTCTGGGTGGGCTCAGGCGAAGGGGAGATGGGGGCTTGAAGGAGATGATGTCCTCTGTGGGAGCGGGCAGCCAGGGGAAGGGGCTCCGATACGGCAGGTGGCATCTCGTGAGGGTCGCCGCTCAGCCTTCCCCCGGACCCCTCCAGCACGGGCGCCAGGCAGCTGCAGGAGGAAAGAACATTCTAAGGCTATTTGTGTCCTAGTTACCATGGCAAACACTGGGAAACAGACAAAATTCAACCAGTCCTGGCGCTGGACCCGAAAGCACACCCTTCAGGTGAGGCTAGGTGGCTGCACCCGCATGTGAGTGTGGGTACATGTGTGTGCGTGTGGGCACGTGTGTGCATCCGTGCGCAGTTTACACAATGCACACAATTGGCTCTAAAGAAACAGGCAGCTTCTTTAGAGAGAGGATGCTTTTTTGAATTTCAATTGGCTGTCTCCACAATGTCCGTTTAATTAGTGTGTTTTGAAGAGGAAATGAAGGAAAATTATAATTCATCCGAGAAAATGGTCGTACGTGCTCAGCTCTTCTCGTGGGTTCCGGAGCAGCCGTTCCAGGTCCACAGAGCCCGAGCCCAGAGCGGCCCAGGCCGGCGGAGGGAGGGAAGAGCCCCCGTGGCCGGGGTGTGGGGCGCTGAGAGCGGGCCAGGCGGAGCGCTGGTCATGGGCACGTGGAGGGGGGAGCAGGCTGAGGACCCCTCCCCCGGTGGACTTCGCCATCCCGGGGCTACGGGCGTGGAGACCTGCGTCTGAATGCTAACTTTGCCAGAACTCACCCAGCCTGGGCTTCCCTCCTTGTGAAATGTGTAAAGACGTGATGACTGTATACCAAATAAAATCATGACCGAAAAAGGGCTTTATCAAGTGTCCGGTCCCAGAGGAACACGGCCACGGTACTTCTCGAAGGATCCCGGGGCAGCCGTCTGTCCCCGCCGAGGGCCGAGTCAGGCATCAAGTCAAGCATCTCTCCAAGTGCGAACATGCTTCCAGCGGCCCGGGCTCGGTGGCACAGGGGACCGCGGCCTGGCCCTCGGCCGTTGCTCCCAAGCACCTCTGGACCGCTCAAGGATGCGGTGCACGGAGGCCTCCCCGCCCCTCCAAGGGCCCTGCTCCCCACAGGGGCGCAAGCCCTGAGGCGGAGCCGCCCCTAGCCGGCGAGGGAGGCCTGGGGCCCCCGCCCAGGCCTGCGGCGTGCCTCCCCACTGGCCGGCGCCCCTCCTGCAGGGGCCCCCCCCACGGCCGCGGCTGGGGCCTGGGCTGGGAGTGCGGAGTCCTGGGGTCCCCCTCCCACCCGCCTGCCCGCCCCCTCTACTCCTCAGGCGCCAGCGTGCCACAGGTCTGCAGGACTTAGCGGGCGAGGCCGGGGGCGAGGTACGGGGGCTCCGTTTCCAGGAGAGCAGGGCGCCTTTCACAGGAGGGTGCCTGGCAGTCCGCATTTCCGGGGTCCACAGGGAGTCCCCTCCGCCTTCCTGAACGCCCAGCAGCCAGGCGAGGGCCAGGCCCCATCCTCGGGTTTAACAGAACCGCTGCTGCCCCATCGAGAGGTGAGGAAGGCCGAGGTGCTGCCCTGCGTTGACCCCACCGGGAACGACCGGGTGCTTTTAATCCCCACGTGTGACTCCAAAGCCCCTTCCCTGCTCTGACGGGGGCAGCAGCGGAGCCAGGGCCCCGGGGCGCGGGAGACCCCCAGCCGCTCTCCCCGCTGTGGGCTCTCCCTGCCTGTGCCCTCGGCCCCCCAGGCTCGGGCAGCGTGACGTGGCGGCCGGCATGCCCACCCATCCTGTCCTGCCCGGTCCCGGCCTCCGCTGCCCGCTCTGCGGGCTGTGGGCCACAGGGCTGCGCAGCTGCGTCCTGGCCGCCGGCCTCCCCGCTCCCCTCGTCGGCACCTGGAGGCGCCAGCTCTCCGCCTGCTGTGTGAACAGCGTTGCTAGGACCGTCTTGGTACCAGCTGCTTCTTTCCCCTCCTGATCACATCATTTCCCGCTCCCTGACACGTTCTCTTACGCACCAGGAGCTGGCGGGACGCCTCCCGGGAGAAGCTGGCAGGCGCCCAAGCTGCCGAGCTGCGGCCTCTTGCCATGGATGAGCCCGTCCTGGGGGCGAGGGCTGCCACCGGCGTGCGCAGCGTGCGTGCCCGGCACTTTAAATGCTCATGACCTCACCGAGGCAAGGACCAGCATCCCCATTTCAAAGATGCAGAAACTGAGGCTGAGAGTTTCAACAACCACGTGGAGGTGGTAGGACGGAGTTGAATGTGACCCAAGTTGGTCTGACTGGAGGCCAGCGCGCCACACCAGGACCCCTTCTGCACACACGGTGTCCTCTTGTCCCCCCCCGGTTGTCCACTCCGTTTCCCTAGTCTGTCCGCACCTCCCCGTTCCCACCTGCTGTACTGTCCCCCAGGAAGTGCAGTGGCCACGCCAGCCCGTGCCTCCCCCAGGCCCTCCTCACAGACTCCTTCACGGGGTCCACAGGCCCTTGCGGAGCAGAGCTCCGGCTGGGCCACCTGGGGTACTTGCCAGCTCCAGGGTGGTCCTCAAGGGCAGGGACCCGACCCCCTGGTGTGTGTGTGTGCAACCCAGAGGCAGGCCACGTCCGGAAGGCCATCCCTCCCCCTCCAATGCCTTTGCCTCCACAGGCCTCAGCTGGAGCCAGATGGACAGGTGGACGGATGGACAGATGGATAGGTGGCTGGTAGATGTGCGGTAGGACCGGTCACAGAAGCCTTGGACAGCACTAAGAATTACGCAAGGCAGCGTCCGAGGGAGGGAGAGACCTGCGTCCCATGCCCGGGCTGCATATCAGCAGGATAGAGGGCCGCTCTGTCATAGAATCTCGTCTCTGGGAAGGACGTGGCAAACCCAGGAGCCCAGTTGCCGGGCCCTTATCCTGTACCCGTGGCAGACATGACTAATCGAGCAGGGCTCCTTCTCCCGCTGAGCCTGGCTCCCAGCCCTCCCTGTGCAGCCAAGATCAGCTGATTGCAGTCGGCACGGGAGACCGGCCTGGCCATCCCAGCTGTAAGTTATTATTAAAACAGTGACTGAAGCCCAAATCTGCCAGCATCCCAGCCTGTGGGTACCAACAGAGCACCTGGAGGAGAGCAGCTCAGACTCATAGTCTGCTGGCCCTTCCCCACCACCTGGCCAGCATCACTCACAGGGCACTCGGAGCCGGCTGGCCCCAAGGAGCTCTGTGCTCCGCCTCAAAGGCTCCAGGCCCTGAGCGGAGGCCCAGCCCTACCCAGTCACTGCTCTCCGGGCACTAGGTAGAGGTGCCCAAACCCCTGGGCCTCGGCCATCCCAGGTTCCAGGGACCCATGTCCAGTGATTTGTTGCCAGTGGGTCTTGCTTGGGGACCGGCTGGAAACCTGCGATTTTCACAGGCAGGTGCAGGGCTCTGGGACCCCACCCCATCAAAGCACAGCCTGGACAGCCCCTTCCCTGTGGCTGGCTGGGTGCTCCTCCTCGCCATGGGACAGCTCTTCCCTAAGAGAGGTGCAGCCTGCCCTCGGGCCTCCAGACACCTCCAGCCTGGGGTCGGGCACCCCTACCTAACAGTCACAGCTGTAGGGCCCTGCCCTCCTGCACTCCTCAAGGGGTGTCCCCCGGGGAGGGCATCTCACAGCTCACTCCCTCCCGCCGCCATGCCCAGCTCCGGGCCTGCCTGACCAGGCTGCAGCCCCCCTTGGTCTGGGTGGTCTCCCTGGGCCCTCAGTCATCGGGTCTCATCAGCTCTACTTGGGCCCCGGCATCCGTCACCCGTTCCCAAACGGCTCTGCCAGCGAAGGGCTCAGACTCCCTGTGAACCCGGGTTCATGGACCCCTCTGTGCGCCCTCGGAGTTTGAGCGAATGGCTCTAAGCCTCCCACTTGGGTCTGAATCCCGGCTCTTTCCCTTGGAGCTGTGTGACTTTGGAAGTTACTCAGCCTCTCTGGGCCTCATTTTTTTTTCCCTGTGAAATGCGGTTATGCACCTGCCCCCGGGCCGTGGGGACAATCACAGGGGAAGAACAGAAAACAGGCCCTTTATGATGCTCCTTTGCCGTGTGACGTGGGCACAGTGCTGTCTGAGGAGCGAGGGTGTGAGATGTAAGGAGACAGCGTGTGCAGTGCTGGTCCCCGCGCCTGGTACCGGGGAGCTGCTATTACGGGTGGTATCGTCGCCCCGACAGGAGGACGGCGGCCAGCGGGCTGCGGGGCCAGGACACACGCCAACGACATCCGCACGGACAGGCGCCCTCTGTGCTTGGAGCCGTCGCCCCGCCGCCTCCCAGGTCGGGCCCACCCGCCAGCCTCTGCGGCTGCCCGCACGCCGGGCTCCCGGCCACACGCGGCCCGTGCTTCCCCCATGAAAGTCAACAGACCCGTTTTAGCAAATGTGGAAGCCACAGAAAAACAGAAAGGCGTGTAAACAGACTCCCCGGAGGCCCCTCCCCACCCCGGCCTCCAGCGGTCGGCTACCTTCTGGATCATTCCTGCCTGGTTCTCTTCCACTCACATCATAATAAGAGCCCCGAGCCCCTCCTTTGCACCGGGTGCTATGTCCGGGGCCTCAGTGCTCATCACGCCTACAGCCCAGGTCCCCTCGTGATGCTCGGTTCTCAGAGGGGGAAACTGAGGCCGCAGGAGGCACACGGCCCTGAGTGTACCTGCTGAGCCAAGGGCCCCGGCCAGGCTCCTGTCCACCATGGGACTGAACAACGAGTGCATACAAAGAGGAGAGTGAGGGAAACGTCCGGATCTTCCCAGAGGTTTGCGGTGCTGGCGGCAAGACCCTGTCGGGCATGGCAGGCTGGAGCATCTCAGGGTTGGGTGGCACGGTGACACCGGGGTCCTTTCTGGAGGCGGCTGGGCAGCTCCTGGGCCCGGGAGGCCACAGCTGGCGCTCTCGCCACCGACCTCCCCGCCGGAGGCCAGGTGGGCTTGGCTTCCGGGGGACCCTGCCTGTCCCCCGGATTTCTTCTTTCCCACACGGTGGCTGCATCCAGCCCGGGCAGTCCGCGGCGGTGCCTTGGCTCCGAGGAGCTCCCACATCAATCACCCCCCGGGGGCGGCAGCTCACAGCACGCTCCCCGTCCTCGCCCGCTCGCCTCGCCGCCACCTTGCCCGCCTGCCCTCTCCCCTGGGCCTGCCTTCCAGCTCCATCAGCTGGTCCGCAGATGGACGGGGCTGTCTTCCAGGTGAACGTTCCTTAGAAAAATGGCTTCATTATCACCTTCAGCAGCTTGGAGTTGGGGGAGGGATGTGTGTGGCCGAGAGGGGGCAGGCGGTGCGGACACTGATGCTGTCACTCCTGCAGCAGCTGGGCCCTGGGTGGCAGGAAGGCCTGGAGCCCACGCACACGGGGACCCCCACTGGGGTAGGCCTGACGGAGACAGATCTGTGGGCCCAGGGGCTGGCGGGAAATATTACATCATGATAGCAAATCACTCCGCTGATTGGAACTTAATTACGTTGCTTTTATCTTGGTGACAGGCATGCACCTGGGCTCGAGGCGGGCCCGGGGGGGGGGGGGGGGGGGCGTGCCCGGGCCTCGGGGTTAACGTAGCCAAGC
>NC_041226.1:84461685-84479337 GCF_002837175.3 Physeter macrocephalus
CGGGGGGGGGCGGGGGGGGGGGGGGGGGGGGGGCCGTGCCCGGCCCTCGGGATTAACGTAGCCAAGCCCTCCCCCACCCCAGAGGAAGCCACAGCTGTCCCCTCCCCCTCTGCCAGGCAGGCCAGACAAAGGGGGTTTCTTGTGCCTGAGAAGCAGAGTCAGCAGGGTCTTGGCGTGGGGTGGGGGGTGGGGCAGGGCGGGTCAGGGTGGTCAGGGGTCTGTCCGGTCTTGCCCAGGCAGACCCAGGAGGGCAAACTGGCCTCAGCCAGGCTCTGGGGCAGAGAGGCCATGCCAGAGCCTGACCCCTGAAGTGGGCCACTGAATCGCTGTAACTCGGCCGCCACTGACCACAGCCTGGGCCTGGGATGCAGGGTGTCATATTCCAGGAGCCAGACGGCACCGGTCTTCGGGCAGGGAGGGGCGCTCAGATGGCTTCTCCGCACCCCGGAATGGGGTGGCACTGGACAGCGAGGTGAGCCGGCCGTGGAGAGCGGGCAGCTGGGCCTCCCGTGAGCACCGGCCGACATGGGACAAGTTCTGTTCAGAGAGCAAAACCCTACCATTAATCACCTTTTTGAGGGCAAACATATCCTGTGGATTTTTCTGGAACGGCTTTTTTTTTTTTGCGGTACGCGGGCCTCTCACCGCTGTGGGCTCTCTCGTCGCGGAGCACAGGCTCCGGACGCGCAGGCCCAGCGGCCACGGCTCACGGGCCCAGCCGCTCCGCGGCACGTGGGATCTTCCCGGACCGGGGCACGAACCCGCGTCCCCTGCATCGGCAGGCGGACCCTCAACCGCTGCGCCACCAGGGAAGCCCACATTAATCACCTTTTTGAGGGCAAACATATCCTGTGGATTTTTCTGGAGCGGCTTTGACGTGAGAAATTTTGTCCCAGAACTAACACAATGCCGGTATTCCGGAGTTTCCGCTGAAGCCCTGGGGCTACTTTTCCCAGCCCAGGGCGAATTCGGATCCTGGGATGTGAGTGTCAACCACAGCGGCCTCGCCTGGGTCCTTGGTGAATGGCCTTCCTGGGTCTTGGGCTCCTCATCTGGAGTGTGGGGTGAGGCCCCGTGGAGCTCTCACCCTGACTGGCTGACAGTCCTCCAGCGGACCCCTCCACGGTCCATTGACGGGCCCCAGGGTACAAATGTGGAAATGGGGGCACACAGGGATGCGACATCACAAGGCTGCTCAGCGGCGGGGGTGGGTGGGGGTCAGGATTTGAGCCGGGGAGTCGGGATCCGAAGTCTGCTCTAGAGGGCAGCTCTCCCGTCCAGGCAGTTGCTGTTAATACTGTTATCACTATACCACGATGGTTCATTCAACGGTAAGTATTCTCTACGCTTGGCAAGACACGGGGCAAACGGAAGGGGGGATTTGGGCTGGAGAGTACGGTCCGCACGCCAGTCCCTGATGGTGGCAGCATATGACTCAGACCCCGGGGGGCTCTCCCGACCCTCTCTGGGCCCCTCGGGGTGGGGCTGCTCTGGGAGCTCCTTTGCCCTCATTACATAAGCTGGGGCTTGGGGCACCATCACCACCCGGAGAGGGGGGCTGTCTAGGGTCCTGGGCTGGAGGCCCGAGGGGCTGTCCCGGCACCGCCTCTCCCAGCTGCGAGCGATGGGGTCCGGGTTGGACCCCCTCCTTCACCTTTGCCCAGAGGCTGCTGAGCGGGCTGCACCGGTCTGCCTTCTGACGGAAGTGCCAGGGGTGACCCCGGCAGAATGAACGCCGTTTCACTGACTGGCTGACGGCCGCTGAGTCATCGCACGGGCAGGAGCTGAGCGCGTCTCGTCTCGTCACTGCTCTGGGGACGGGGAGGGGGCGGGGCGGGCCTCTGTCTTCTGCGCGGTTCCCGGTGGGGGCTGGACACCGCTGTGCGGCGGGGAGGGGAGGAGGGGGTGGACGTGACTCTGCGCCGCCGTGGTTGTGCGCGCCGGACTCGTGGGAGTCTGTGGGTGCATCCTGTGGGTCTGAGCATGCTGGGGGGCGTGCCCGGGCCTGTGGGTGCACGTGGGCCTGTGTACCCCGACTGAGCCTGGTGTACCCAGGAGCCTGTCCTGACATGCCTTTTCAGCCGGTATCTGCGGATGCTGCCCACACGGGTGCTGGAGAGAGTCTGAGGCACAACTCTGAGCTGGACAGGGCACCCCAGGCCTGTCTGTCGTTCACCACCAGCTATGTCCGCGCCTCAGTCCTCTCGTCTGAGGACGGTGACGATGGCAGAGCTGATGTGACACGCTTGCCGTGAGGATTCACGGAGATGGAGTCAAGCCCTTACGTGGAGACACACAGAGTCCTCAGCGCACAGAGCCTGCGTCATCGTTTACGGCTGCACACACAGGGCGCAAGGGTGGCGTGAGGGGCGGTGTGTTACGGTCTTCCAGAGAAAAAGATCCAACGGCGCGTGCGTGCGTGTAGAGAGATTTATCGTGAGGCATTGGCTCATGAGATCATGGAGGCCGAGAAGTGCCCCCGTCTCCTGTCTGCCAGCCGGTGGTGTAAATTCCAGTCTGGGTCCAGAGGCCTGAGAACCGAAGAGCTGGTGGTGTGAGTTGGGTCCGAGGGCTGCAGGAGCCCACGTCCCACCTGAAGCTGCCCGTAGAGAGAGCAAGTTCCCCCTTTCTCAGCCTTTTTGCTCTACTCAAGCCCTCAGCAGATTGGATGAGGCCACCCACACTGGAGAGGGCGATTCGCTTTGCAAAGCCCACTGACCCACATGCTGATCTCGCCAGCAACACCTTCACAGACACGCCCGGAGGCGTGTTTAACCAGATACCTGGATACCGCGCGGCCCAGTCGCGTGGACCCGTCAGAGTAACCCCACGGTGCGCGAGCATGTGGTCATGGGTGGGCTCCTTGCCTGCAGGTGCGCAGACACGTGTGAGCGTGTGGACTTCCCCGGGTGTGCTTGCGTGTGGGCCCGGCGCAGCCGTGCTGCATCTCTGGACGCTGGTGATTGGTGTAGCTCCCGCCCGCTCTGTTCCAGTACGGCTCCGGTGGCCCGGCCACCTCTGTGCTGTCGTGAAGATGCTGGGGCCAACCTCAGGGGTCCTGGCTCCAACGGGGGTCCTGCTGGGCATTAGCCTCCTGCTGGGGATGTGGCCCCAGATGTGGCCTTGGAATGGCCTGGAGGGACCAGGGAGGCCCCCTCTCTGCTCCGGCCACCAGTGCAGGGTGCACAGAGATGCGAACAAAATCGGGGTACCCAGGGGCCTGGCGGCTGCCTCCCCAGCCCCTCAAGGAGGGCTGGCAGCCCACAGCGCCCGCGTTGGTCCACCACGGCCCTTTGCCGGGGAGTAAATCAAGGCCCCGCCCGAGAAGGCGTCGAGGCCCCTGTCTCCCCCGGCCCGCTTTGCTCCTGGTGCACCAGGGCGCTCAGTGCCTGCGCCCGGAAGTGCCCCCCAGCCTGCTCCACGGCACACTAGTGGGGGCGGGGCTGGCAGAGCACCGAGACCAGGGGCACCAGGACCGGAGACCCCACCAAGCCCGCCCCCAGGAGAGGCAGCAGCAGTGAGCACAGCCTTTCAGAGCCCTGGCTCCGGAATCAGACGGGCTGGGTTTAAATCCGGGCTGGGGGACTTTGGGCAACTTGCTTTGCCTCTCGGGGCCTCGGTGTCCCCACCCCCGGTGCCGGAGGCCAGGGAGAGGGGTCAGCAACCAGGCCCAGCGGGCTCTGTTACAGCAACCAGGTGGAGGCTCCCAGGGCCTCCAAGGTGCTCCCCGGAGGAGAGCGAAGGGACCTCCCGGGTGTTCCTTCCCGACGCTAAGCCCGGGGCTCCCGCACGTGGCGGGGGGCGCCGCTCAGGGAGGTCACCCGGGCCAGCCCAGGCCCACCACCGTGACAAATGCTCTTTGCCTGAATGAACACATTGGTGTCAGTGGAGGCGACGTCATCCATGTCCCAGGGCATCTCGCGACAGGTGTGGTCGTGTTTCCCTCGGGACCCAGGCGTCCGTGTCTCAGTCTACGGGTTGCCTTGTCCAGGCTACTGGGAATCGAACAGCTGCGCCTGAGGTGCGCGCCCCCCCCACCCCGCCCATCACTGCTGTGAACTGCTCCTGAAATTCCAGACCGCTTAGGGCATATTTGAGGAAGAATTTTTTTTTTTTAATAGTTGATCACTTTATTTATTTCTTTATTTGGCTGTGCCGGTGAGGTGCGCCCCCCCCCACCCCGCCCATCACTGCTGTGAACTGCTCCTGAAATTCCAGACCGCTTAGGGCATATTTGAGGAAGAATTTTTTTTTTTTAATAGTTGATCACTTTATTTATTTCTTTATTTGGCTGTGCCGGGCCTTAGTTGTGGCATGCGGGATCTAGTTCCCTGACCAGGGATCGAACCCAGCCCCCCTGCGCTGGGAGCGTGGCGTCTTAACCACTGGGCCACCAGGGAAGTCCCTTGAGGAAGAAAATTAAATCCACGGGTGCTGCCACCCCTCCCTCTCGAGGCTGGGGGCGGGCACACAGGAAGCCACGGCCAGTGTGGGCCACCTCCTTCCCTCCTCTGTGACGCTGGGCTCCAGGCAGAGCGGGCCCAGGGCCCAGGGCAGAACGCTCACACTTTGGATGGGGGCTTTGCTGCATGTCCCCCACCCCTGGCAGCCCTTCCCCGTAGAACCCAGGACGGGCCTGTTGGGGTCTGGGGGCCCCCAGAGGTTGGAGGATGTCTGGGGCGTCCTTTCCCTGCTCAGCCTGAGCTCTTGGATATGCAGCTCTGTCCCGTGAGCGAAATCACCCACATTCTCAAACTTGAATGTGAGGAGAGATGCGGGGCAAAGGTGAGCGCGGGCTGGGTCCAGCTGCCCAAGCCTGAGGCCAGCAGACTGGGCCTGGGCCTTCCTGCTGAGGCCCCTGAGAAGTCCAGCCTTGGCCCCCCTGCGCCCTCCTGGACCAGCCCACCCCAGCCTGCATTCCAGCATCTGCACCTGTCACCACCTGGATCCCTGTCTCCCTCTTTCCCACTTAATGTAGGTGTCGTCCGTGCTGTTCCCTGGGGTCCCCAGTGCACCGCTCTGGGCCCAGCCACCGCAGGCTGAGTGAGCGAGGGACTGAGCGAGTAGACAAGCGTGTCTGAGATCGGGGCTTGTTTCTCCCTGCGTTCTCTCCTGAGCCGGATCCTCATCTTCAGCAGGCCGCAGCCCCCCTCCCAGGTGTCACCGTCGACCCCCAGGCTCCTCTGGGAGGCCCACCCACACTGCCCCGCTGGCCCTGCTGGCCCCTGTCTCCCGGGGCTCCTGGGGCTGGTCCAGGTTGTCTCCAGGCTCTAGACCATCATCTGACCCCCCTTCTGTCACATCTCAACAAGAGAGTCTTGTCCCTTTAGGGAGGGCAGGGCTCCTTGTCACCTCTGTCACGCGTCCACTCTCACTCAAGAGGGGCGTGCTGTGAGCCAGGCCTGGGGAGGTCACACAGCCAGTCCAGGGAGGTGACCGGTGGCTGTAGGACTCCCAGGTCTGTGCTCATCCATAGCTCTGCTCCCTGCTCTGTGCCGGGCCCCGGGTGCCCGCAGCGCTTAGTAGGTGCTGGGTTGCTGGTGGCTTGTGTGTGCATGGACGTGTACTTTTCCTTACACGTCTGAACTGAAGTCGAGCCCGTTAGTTCATATTGGGGTGAGAATTTTGTGATAACATTGAGATTCTTCCAGCATGTGTCCCCAGCCAGGTGGGAAGAGATCATCACGAATATATGTGTCAGGGTCTACACAGGAGACCCGGGCGGGAGGCGGAGGAGGGACTGGCTGGGGAGGGGGTGATGCTCGGGCTAAGTCTGGAAGGATGGTGGGGAGGCCCAGAGCAAGGGGCATTCCCAGTAGAGGGGGCACGGCGGGCAAAGGCAGGGACGGGGGGCCCTGCAGGCATGGTGAGGGGTGGGGCCGGGTCTCGGGGGCCTCCCGTGCCACCGGAAGGAGCAGAGACCACCAGCCTCCAGATCTGGCGCCGCCGCCGGCCGCTAGTGGGAGGAGCCCGGCCTCAGCCCTGCATCAGGGGCTGCTTCCGTCAGATCTGCTGGCTCAGGCGGCACCCTTGCCCCCCCGGCCGTCTCCCAGCCCAAAAGGGAAACGGATGTGTTTGTTCACACACACACACGGAAACTCGGGTGCCACGAACCACCTTCATGTCCAAATCCCCGTTTTGGGGGAGAAACATACAAATGGCAATAAGTGTCGGGAGGTGAGGAG
This sequence comes from Physeter macrocephalus, assembly GCF_002837175.3. NCBI lineage: Eukaryota > Metazoa > Chordata > Mammalia > Artiodactyla > Physeteridae > Physeter > Physeter macrocephalus. The sequence continues at coordinate 84,467,871 of NC_041226.1, forward strand.
AGTCCATTTCGGCCAGCTGAGCAGTCTGCCCTCCAGAGCATCTCGGAGGAGGGGCCGCCGACTTGCCAGCAGGTCTCGGTCGGGCCTTCCCTTGGCTGGCGTGTGGCGATTTGGGGCAGCCTGGAACCGCCCGTGGTTGCCACTCACGCGGGGTGGCTGAGGCCGCCTTGGGCGTGGGGTCTGGCGAGTCACCCCGATTTCCACGTCAGCTTTGCTCCATGCAGCGAGTCCACTAGGGCTAGCGGAAGACAAGGGCTGAGCCCCTTCCCACGGCCCCTCTGCCCTGGAAAGCAGGTGGGAGAGTCGGGCTCGCCCAGAGAGAGACACTACCTGTGGCCCACGAGGACGCTGCCCCCGCCCGGGGTCTCACCTCCTGGCTGGAGTTACACGTGTCCCATCCCCGAGCCCCCACCCCCGGACCAGGGAGGCCGGGGCAGGAGGGCTGCGGTTTGCTTCCCTGCACAGACCCTCTGGCTGCCTGTTCCTTCCGGGCCCGGGTCAGTCACAGGAGCAATGAAATCATTCCAGACAGGAAGGGCAGCGTAGGGCGGTCTCTCCTCCCCACCTCCCCACCCCTCCCCCGCCCGACGGTAAACTCGCTGTCTCATCACCTTTGTCCCCCCAGCCCTGGGAAGATGGGGCTACGGTGAAAAGGAGCTGAGTGAAAACGAGCTGAGTGAACGAGAGACGCCTGGCAAACACTCCCGGCCTCCCAGAGGCGGTGAGGCTTCCCAGAGACGTTTATTCGATCTGTCCAGTGCCTGACGAGCTCGGGGCAACCTCTGGAACCCTAGCCCTGGCTGGAAGTGGAGCTTCCGGATGATTCTCTGGGGATAGTTTTCACAGACACCTGATCCCTGAGGACCTGACCCTGCAAGATGGAGACCCTGCTCCATCCTTCACTCAGTGACCATCACCGGGGAGGGGACGTGTCCACGCCCTGGGCCTCTGGGGACCCAAGTCAGCAGTTTGAGCTGCAGGTGTGAAACTTCAAATGAACCTCGCACAGAAGGTCAGTTTATGGAACAAAGACAGTGGCCACCCTGCTGGCCCCGGTGGGGATGTGGGGACTCGCCCGGTGGCCAGCCTCCACTGTCCCCGGGACCTCTCCTTGGAACCGCAGGCCTTGTGGACCAGGCGGGCTGGACCTGGGTGTGAGAGACAGAGCGGCCGTGGGTCCCGAGCCTGCTGTGCGCCGGGTCGGGTGCTGGCGTGACGTTCCCCACTCACTGCCTGAACCGACCCACCTGAGAGGTGATTCTTTCCAGGAAGGGCATCCCTGATGTAAGGGTGAGGGTCAGCTGGGAGCGAAATGGGCTGGGGAGGCACCTCCCGCCTGCGCCCTCACGATGAGGAGGAGCAAAAGACCAGCTTGACCTGGGGATCAGACGCCGGACAAATCCCGCTCTCTCTCGGGACCGCCAGCGGGGACCCTGCCTGGCGCCCTTTCCAATATGGTGCCCGGAACACCCTCCTACTGGCTCTACACGCTGCCTCTTCCAGACGTGACCAAAGCACGGGTCCCACGGCCTCTCCCGAATTTAGGGCACAGGCCACCTCGCGGGTCTTTGTGATAATGGTGGAAATTCAGCTGGTTACAGTGTGATCCCAGAGGTTCTGGGGTCACACACAACAACAACAAACAAAAACCCCTGTTTGTTCTCCCAGGAGGGAGCTGGAGTCTTTTTTTTTTTTTTTTTTTTTTTTTTTTTCTGCGGTACGCGGGCCTCTCACTGTTGTGGCCTCTCCCATTGCAGAGCACAGGCTCCCGATGAGCAGGCTCAGCGGCCATGGCTCACAGGCCTAGCCGCTCCACGGCATGTGCCATCTTCCCGGACCGGGGCACGAACCCGCGCCCCCTGCATCGGCAGGCGGACTCTCAACCACTGCGCCACCAGGGAAGCCCCATCTATGATTTTTCATCAGGGTCTTATTATTTTTGGAGTACAGGCATTATGCCTCCTTAGGTAGGTTTATTACTATGTATTTTATTCTTTTTCATGCAAACTATAATAGGGATTTTTTTCTTAATTTCTCTTTCTGTTTGTTCATTATTAGTGTATAAAAAGCAACAGATTTCTGCATGTAGATTTTGTATCCTGCAACCTTACTAAATTTATTTATTATTTCTAATCATTTTTGGATGGAGTCTTTAGGGTTTACTGTATATAATATCATGTTATCTGCAAATAGTGACAGCTTTATTTCTTCATGCGTCCCCTGCATCGGCAGGCGGGCTCTCAACCACTGCGCCACCAGGGAAGCCCGGAGCTGGAGTCTTGACAGCGGTGCCTAAGCCCTGCCCCCACCAGCTGAGACCCACCCCCACTTCCCTTGCTTCTGGAGGCCAGTATCTGAAGGCCATGGGAAGAGGGTGCCGGCCACCCCTCAGGTCTGCAGAGCTGCTTCTGTCCCAGCCAGCCTGGGTGGGAGCCTCGTGTTATCCATCAGCGTCCTCTGGAGAGACAGAACGGGGAGGGTGTATAGAGATAGAGAAAAACATTTATTGTAAGGAATTGGCTCCTGCAGTGATGGCAAGTCCAGATCGGCAGTGTGGGCTGGCAGGGGGAGAGCCAACGGTGCAGACCGTCTGAAGGCAGTCACTGGAGAATCCACTCTTATTCAGGGAAGGCCTGTCTTTTTGGTTCTAGGCGGGCCTTCACCTGATTAGATGAGGCCCACCCACTTTGGGGAGGGCAATCGGCTTTGCTAAGTGCAAGAATTCAGATGTTAACCTCATCCAGAAATGCCTTCACAGAAACAGCCAGAATAATGTTTGACCAAATTTCTGGGGCTCCCATGGCCCAGGCAAGCGGACACAGAAAATTGGCCATCACATTCATCTTAATGCATCTGCCCGCATTTCTCTCTTCAGTGAAACAAAACCCTCTCCCTTTGTGCACCGTTTCTCCCCAGTGCTGACCCCTCAACATGCACCAAATGCGCCCCTGCCTGCCCCGTACAACCACACATAAGACTGACTGATGAGGAACTTTTGGGGGGCTCCACCCACCCCGCTTTTGTGGACACCCAGTGGGTCCCTGGCCCCGGCGCCTGTGAGGAGGTGAACTCATGGCACAGACCAGCAGGGAACGTGTAGATGGAAACCCCAACTCCTCGCAAGGTGCCAGCCAGGAACCAGCCTGCTGCCAGGCGTGGGGAGGGGGCAGAGTCCTTCCAGAAAACAAGTGGAGCGGACACAGCCAGAGGTGCAAAGTGTTTTTACTGTTCTAGTCCACCTCACACCACACCCACCCCCCGGCCTGGTCCTGGGTGTCCCCCGTGGTGGCATGTGCACCCCTGAGGGGCTCCCTGCCTGCACACCTGCCCCCACGTCTCCACCTGGCATCCAGAGCATTTTCCGGAAGTTCACACCAACGACCCTCCTCCTCTCCTCCAAAGCCTTCTGTGGCTCCCCAGTGCCCTGATCATGCCATGTGACTGACCAGGCCCTGTGGGAGCCGGCCATGCCCCTCCTGTGCCTGCCTCCATCTCTACCCCCTGGCTAGACATGCTCATGCTGGGCTGTGTCTTCTCCAGCCCTTTGCACATGCTGTGCCCTGTGCCTGGGACACACTTCCCTGCTGGCCTGACCAACACCTCCTCTAAGAAGCCTGCCCTGGTTCCTCGGGCCGGTTAGGGTCCCTGCTCTGAACGCTCACAGGCCCTAACACAGCAGGTGTGACCCCACATCCCTCCTCCAAGAGTGTGAGGGCTGTGAGGGCCAGGTCTGCACTGTGGACTGTTCATCCCAGGGAAGGCACGTCATAAATGTGGGCGGAGTCTCCGGCTGGGGCCGCGGCCTCTGCTTGGAGAAGCTCACACGGCGAGTCAGTGCACGTTGGCACCGCGGCAGCAGATCCGTGGGTCCATGTGTGTCCCCCGGGTGGGAGGGCTGGGCACAGCTGGCTGACCAGGCCGAGTTATTGGCCGTGAATGGTGTGCTTTGGCCCTCGCCTCTGTCGAGCTGTGTGCCGCTCCCAGCGTGTGGCCTGGGAGGCCCGGCACGTGGACGCGACGTGCTCGAGACCCTCGGCCTCAGACCTGGAGACGGTGAGTCCCCAGCGCGCCAAGAAGGAACAAGGAGAGGGAGTCACAGGGCCCGCTTGCCTCCGGCCTCCGGGCTTTCTGACCCTGATACAGTGTTCCGGCCACGTTCACGGCCAGCAAAGCCACCCTGGGTTCTTTAACTGGATCAGGGCATCATTTTCCAAAACCCAAGAGCCGCGGACCCCGCCCTGCTGTGCAAACACCTTCTTAGGGCGTTGGAACAGGAAGGGATCCCACGTCCTCTGCCGGGAGTGGCTGTCCCCACTTCTGGTGGCCTTGGCGTTCCTGGGCTCACAGCCGCACCCCTCCCATCTCTGCCTCTGCCTTCCCGTGCGGGCCTCTGTCTCCACCCCGCGCCCTCCTCGTAAGGACACCGTTCATCGCGGGCGGGGGCCCACCCTGCTCCCGCATGCCCTCACTCTAATGACATCTGCAGTGACCCTATTTCACATCAGGCCACATTCTGAGATCCCGGGGGTTAGGACTTCAACATAGCTTTTTTGGGGGAGGGATAGAATTGAACCCATAACCGGTGACGTCAAGGATCAAAGCTATCAACCTGGGAAGAGGCGTCGCCCGTCCTGGCTCTCAGTAGCTGCCCCCAGGAGGGATTGGAACGGAAGCTGCGGGGTTTGGCTTCTCAGCGGGGCCCACGGGCATCAGGGAAGCCTCTGCTTCTGGGTGGCTCTGTCCCTTTCCCAGCACCGGGATGAAGGCCTGGGCCGCCTACATGACCCACACTCTTGGGTCAGCTGCCCAGGGCCCCATCTCAGAGGCAGGGCCCACCCGTGGGTGGCTTCTTACTATTGCCCTGTGGGCTCTTCAGGGCCCCCAGCAGGAGCTGGGAACCAGCTTCAGAAGCTGGAAAGTTCCAAAGCTCCATCTTTGCAAGACCCAGGATGATTTTCCTGCACCCCAGGTGCAGCTGGAGCCCGCCTCTCTGCCCCAGGTCTGCAGGACCGGAGCTGGAGCAGCCAGGTCTGCGGGGGCGGTGGGGGGGGGGGGGGGGCCGCGCCGGGAGGCATCTGCGTGTGAAAGCCTCTGCTTCTGGGTGGCTCTGTCCCTTTCCCAGCACCGGGATGAAGGCCTGGGCCGCCTACATGACCCACACTCTTGGGTCAGCTGCCCAGGGCCCCATCTCAGAGGCAGGGCCCACCCGTGGGTGGCTTCTTACTATTGCCCTGTGGGCTCTTCAGGGCCCCCAGCAGGAGCTGGGAACCAGCTTCAGAAGCTGGAAAGTTCCAAAGCTCCATCTTTGCAAGACCCAGGATGATTTTCCTGCACCCCAGGTGCAGCTGGAGCCCGCCTCTCTGCCCCAGGTCTGCAGGACCGGAGCTGGAGCAGCCAGGTCTGCGGGGGCGGGGGGGGGGGGGGGCGGCGCTGGCAGGCATCTGCGTGTGAGGCAGCTGTGGTGTCCGAGGGTGCGAAAGCCAGCACAGGAGGGGCAGGCCCGAGACAGATGCGGTGCGTCCCACTGGCCTCTCTTCTTCCCACAGAGCCCCCCCACTGAGCTCGCCTGCCCCCGGCCCCTGAGAACAAAGCCCCAGGCCCCCTTTTATCTTCTCTGCTCTGGGTCCTGGAGGAGGAACAAACAAAGGCCTGACGCAGCATCATTTTCCTCCCCTTCACCCTCTGGCCCACCCTTTTCTTCCCTTTATAATGTATTTTAATAGGGTCAGACCAAGATGGATGGCCCCGAGCCCTGGGAGCGGGGGCCTGCCTACCCGCCAGCCCTGTGGCCCTGGCACTCCTGCCTGGAGCCAGGACTGGGCACCAAGAGGAGGTGTCGCCCTTGAGGGCCGAAGGCAGGGGGCCCATCCCTGCCCTGGAGCCCCTCTGCCGCCGGGGTCTCCTGGGGGACCCAGTCTGCGCCTCTCAGCGCTGGGCCCTCAGCCACGCCCTAGCTCTAATCTGCTTCCTGCTTCCTCCCGTCCCAGCAGTCAGCCAGGCCATGTGTGGGCCCAGGGGATGCAGCCCTGTGTCCAGCCCTGGTGTGGGAGAGCAGCTGGCCCGGCTGGAAGGACCCCCATCCAACACCCCCAAAGGAGCCTCTGTTCTTTCTGTCATCTGTTCGATTACTCATTCACGCCGTGATTTGTTCCTCACTCGCTGCTTGTCCTCATCGGCCCACGTTCTCACTTGCTCTCTGTAAACCCCCTCACTCACGGTCACGTGTTCTCCAGCACGGCCTCTGACCTCTCCCACAGTCCTAGCAGGGGGGTGGCAGTGTCCCCACCTCACAGAGGAGGAGACTGGGCCTCTGGACCTCTGGGCACAGGCGTCAGGGTTGAGTGGCAAAGTCAGGAGTAGCTTTGTCCTGACGAGGGTCCTCCCTGACCCCTGACCTCATGGGGAGACCGAGGCCCAGGCTGAGCCTTAGAGCATCAGGGGAACGGAGCTTGGAACTGGGGGCTCAGGTCTCGGGCCAGCCCCCACTTCGCTCAGGTACAGAAAGTGCTTTTGGAAATCCAAAGCCACAGTTACCCTCCCAGAGATCAATTCACAAATTGACCTTAAAATGTAAATGAAGGGATTGACGTTTCCCGTAACGAGAGAATTGTTTGTCAGCTTCCTTGGCTGGTTTCTGCTTCCTGGGGCGGGTGGGGGTAGCTCTACTCACAACAGCCAAGAGATGGAAACAGCCCACGTGTCCATCGGCTAACCACGTGTCCATCCGTACAATGGAATATTACTCAGCCATGAAAAGGGAGTTCTGACACATGCTACAATGTGAATGAACTTCAGAAACCTTATGCTAAATGAAAGAGGCCAGATGCAAATGGTCACATGTTGTATGATCCTACTTATATGAAATGTCCAGAACAGGCAAATCCACAGAGACAGTAAATAAGTGGTTGCCAGGGGCTGGGGTGGGTAATGGGAGTGACTGCTAGATGGCACAGTGTTTCTTTTTAGAGTGATGAAAATATTATGGAATTAGTGATGATGATTGTACAATTCTGTGAAAATACTAGAAATCATGGAGTTGTACACTTTAAAAGGGTGACTTTTACGGTTTGTGAATTATATCTCAATTTTAAAAATACACACCACACACACACACACACACACACACACACACTCACACAGAGCCATCTGGGGGAGCTCTGCTTGGCCAGGGGCAATGCCCTCCTCTCTGGCCAAACAAGTAGCGGAGCGGGTCCTGTTTCTGGTGCTTCTGGAATCGGGGCACAGGTACAGCCCAGGCTCTGCTCAAGTAAGTGAGGCAGGTGTCAGGAGTGGGATGGGCTCTGTCCATGCTGACCTCGGAATCTCAGAAGGTCTGGGCTTCGTAGCCCAGCTCCTTCATTTTACACGTGGGGAGACGGAGGCTCAGAGAGAGACACTGACTCCAAGGGGAGCTCTGAACTCCAAACCCTCAGCCTTGAACTCTCTTCCCTAAGGTCTGCTCCAGCAGCCCCTGTGCTGCTAGGTGCTTCCAACGGGTTCACATAGAGACCCAGAATTTGGACTCCAACCCTTGATTTCCAACGGTTCTGTAGCTTTGCAGTGAAATACTGTGCTTGTGTCTATTGCTGTATAAGAAATTATGCTACATGTAGCAGTTTAAAACAATAATAACCATTTATGACCTCCCACAGTTTCTGTGCCTCTGGAATTTGGGAGCAGCTCTGCTAGACTGGTCTGGCTTGGAGTCTCTCAAGAGGTTGCAGTCGAGACGTCAGCTGGGCTGACATGACTTAACTGGGACTGAAAGGTCCACTTCCAAGGGGCTCTCACACATCACTGGCAAGTGGGTGCTGGCTGTTGGCAGGAGGCCTCGGTTCCTCCCGAATGGACCCCTCCACAGGGCTGCCTGAGCGTCCTCAGGACAGGGTGGCCGGCTTCCCCCAGAGCCAGGGGTCTGAGAGAGAGCCAGGTGGAAGCCAAACGTCTTAGGACCTGGCCTCAGAAGCCACACACCATCATGTCCACAGTGTCCTACTGGTTAACACAGGCCACCTCTATTCTTCGTGGGAGGGGACCACACGAGGGTGTGGACACCAGGAGGTGGGGTCATTAGGGCCGATTTGGAGGCTGCCTACCACGCATGAACTCATGAAGTTTACGTTTAAAATCAAAATCTTTCTGGAGCTGGTGTGTGCAGCTTTTTCAACCCTTTGGTATGCTGTTTTTACTCCTTCCAGATAAATTGACGATAATTCACTGTGATCACTCCTGCTGCACGAAGCCTTGGGACCATCTCTCGGCTGAGGTGATATTTTTAAAGCTGCCTGACACGGTCTCCTTAGCAGGCAGGAAGGCTGGCAAACCTGAGCACTGATGGTGAAAACATCCCCACATGCATCCTGTCCTGTGCACAGCGGCCAATGCCGGACAGTGAAAACGAAAGCGGATTATGCCACCGAAGCTGGGTGGTGGAGGGAGGGCCAATGCCACGATAATAGAGAGGGCCCACAAATCAATGAGAAATGCCGGGAATTCCCTGGCGGTCCAGTGGTTAGGACTCTGCGCTGCCACTACCGGGGGCCCGGGTTCGACCCCTGGTCGGGGATCTAAGATCCCACAAGCTGCAGGGTGTGGCCAAAAAATAAATAAATAAAATTAAAATGTATTAATTATTAATTAATTATTTTTTGTCTGCACTGGATCTTTGTTGCTGTGCGCAGGCTTTCTCTAGCTGTGGCGGGCGTGGGCTAATCTTCATCGCGGTGTGTGGGCTTCTCCTTGCGGTGGCTTCTCTTGTTGCGGAGCGTGGGCTCTAGGTGTGTGGCCTTCAGTAGTTGTGGCACGCGGGCTCAGTAGTTGTGGCGCACGGGCTTAGTTGCTCCGTGGCACGTGGGATCTTCCCGGACCAGGGCTCAAACCTGCGTCCCCTGCGTTGGCAGGCGGATTCTTAACCACTGTGCCACCAGGGAAGTCCCAAATTAAATTTTTTAAAAAAGAGAAATTCTGCCCCTGGGGGACCCTCTCTCATCTCCCCGTGGCTCTGTGTTCTCAGAGGCTGACCCTTACGGAGGGAATCCAGAGCTTGCTGCCCTCCAGCTTCAGAGGCGGGGTAGCAAGTATGGTAAGGGTGTTGATTTCTCTCCGGGAGAGCAGTGCCTGCCAGGTGCCCCCCACCCCAAGCCCTCTCTGCCTCTGGGTTCAGGTCACCACCCCCTCCCCCTTGCCCCTTCAAGCCTAGGGTGGTGGCAGTCCTTGTTTCCAGCCCGGGGAGGGCCCTGCCTCTTGCAGTTTCCCACATCTTTGCAAATCCTCCTCTTTATAAGCACTCCTCAAATTACTTTGCTCGAGAGCATCAGTGAGGGGCCCCCCACTTCTGTGCATCTGGAGAGGAAAATGGGCAAAGGACAGCTGACAAACTGCCTCCGCTCTTCTTGGAAATTCTGTCTCCATGAGGGCAAGCAGAGTTCCGATCAGTATTGTGGACAATAAGAACACGAGGCGGTGTTCACAAACCCTGGTCATAAAGGAAATGTAAATTCAGACCCCAAGAGGATGCCAAAAAAAGTTGTCAAGAATTGAGTAAAAGTGGGTGCCGGTCCTTTCCTGGGATCACCAGGCTGTGTGGGCACGGCTGGATCAAGGGCCACGGCCGGACCAAAGGCCATCTGGCAGCAGGTGTCAATCTTGGCAGTGAGCACTCCTCTGACTCCTTGCCCCACGGGCAGGGAGTCGGAAATGACCCAAGATGTACAGAGGTGTACGGAGAGGGACATTCATCAGAGGTCCTTACTTCTAGGAAGAGCTGAGTAAATTAATCTAAATCTGTCTGCTGGACCCCAGTGTAACCATTATAAATGATAATTTGAGTATTTAATGAGACAAGAAAATGTGCATTATATAATTTTAATAGAAAAAAGAGGGCACAAAATGGTAAATATAGTACGCTCTCTAGGTTAAAAAAATGTGTATATTCACAGAAAACAAGACTGGTGGAAAAAACCAAAGTATTAATAATGATTACTTCATCATGCTGGGATTATTGGTATTTTTATTTTGTCTGTTATCCTTTAGTTTTCTACATTCTCCAGACTTTCTCAAATGAATTACTTTTTGTTTGTTTGTTTTAAAAGGAAACAACTTAAAAATTCACACCACAAAGGACCAGTACCGACAGAAGTCACATCTGGGGCAGACTGCACTGTGTGACAACATCTCACACATATGCACATGTGCGCCGCACTCTACGGTTTCCAGATGTCTTTTCTCTGCATCATGGGTGGGGAAAGACCCCAGCAAAGGCTCCAGGGGCTGTGGTCACAGCCGGCTCTGGCCTGTCTCACTGTCGGTTATCTGTCCCCTCAGACTGGGTCGGAATGCCTTCCCCAGGCCTGACTCCTTCCAGATGCTCTTCTTGTAAACCCTGTCACTCTGCAAGGCGACACCAAGATCTGGTCAAGGCAAGGAAGTCACGTCACAGGGTCCTGAGTCTTCCTGAGCTGAGCTGGCATCTGGCTGGGGAGCCGGTGGGAACACTGGCAGAGCTGCCAGTTCCCGGGAAATGTACACTCATTGCGCACCTAAAGCCATGGAAGAGGGAATTCCCTGGCGGTTCGGTGGTTAGGACCGCGCTTTCACTGCCGAGGGCGCAGGTTCAATCCCTGGTCAGAGAACTAGGATCCCGCAAGCTGCACAGTGTGGCCAAAACACACACACACACACCACCACCACCACCACCAACAAAACACAGGTCACCAAGAGCCGAATCAAAGTGAAGGAACCAAGAGATGGACAGGCAGCAAGGGATGGATGGAGCATCCTGAGGCTAGTTGGGGTCAGATAAAGCCCTGTGATTATGGTCGCGAGGGTTACCAAATGGAACGTAAAGGAAACGGGTTTTTAAGAGAAACCGTGGAGGAGATGAAGATCTATAGATGGATAGGGGAGCTCCCAGGAGGCTGATGAAGCTTGACGGTTCCATCCCTCACCTGCAGGGCCTGCTTCTGAGGCCCTGGACCTAATTTTGCACTTGCAATTTTGTATTTGTTTTCTTCAAGAGGCCTGCAAGCTGTGCATGCTTCCTCCCCTGCGGAGTCTGGATCCACCTTGACACGGTGTCTGTTTGAGCCCCTGCGGAGGATTCCTGGCTTAGAGAGGGCAGAGGCGGACCCCGGGCACCACCTCTCCAGCCCATGGCTCACCTCTCTCCCCCGCCCCCTCTCCCTGTAGTGGGGACCCGGGGAGCCTGGCGCATTCTGTGGCCTCACTGGCCCCTCTCCTTCAGTTGGAAACACGCTTCCTCTGAGACATGCTGCATCCCTTCCTTGGGAGCCTCCGCAGAGGCCCCTGGCTGGATTATGTGCCCCCAGCCCTGGTGCCCCCCACCCTTGGCCATCATTCCCCCGCCCTTGCCTAATGCCCGTCCTCTATCACTGTAGTTACCAAACCAGAAACCCCGTTGACGGGGCCAGTCTCTGCCCTGGTCACTGCTGTGTCCCCAGCACTGGGC
>NC_041226.1:84479837-84579448 GCF_002837175.3 Physeter macrocephalus
TACGCAACAGATTTTCTGTGTAGACAAAACAGCCTCTATGGGCAAAAGACGCCGTCCAGGACTTTCATAGCCAGAGAGGAGAAGTCAATGCCTGGCTTCAAAGGACAGGCTGACTCTCTCATTAGGGGCTAATGCAGCTGGTGACTTTAAGTTGAAGTCAGTGCTCATTTACCATTCCCAGAATCCAAGGGCCCATAAGAATTATGCTAAATCTGCTCTGCCTGTGCTCTGTAAATGGAACAACAAGGCGTGGATGACAGCACATCCATTTATTACATGGTTCACTGAATATTTCAAGCCCATTGTTGAGACCTACTGTTTAGAAAAAAAGATTCCTTTCAAAAGAGTACTTGCTCATGGATGATGAACCTGGTCAGCCAAGAGCTCTGATGGAGATGATATACAATGAGATCAGTGTTGTTTCCAGGCCTGCTAACACAACATCTAATCTGCAGCCCATGGATCAAGGAGGAATGTCAAGTCTTATTATTTAAGAAATGCGTTTTGTAAGGCCACAGCTGCTATAAATACTGATTCCTCTGATGGATCTGGGCAAAGTTAACTGAAAATATTCTGGAAAGGATTCACCCTTCTAGATATGGTTAAGAACATTCGTGATTCATGGGAAGAGGTCATAGTATCCACATTCACAAGAGTTTGGAAGAAGTCGATTCCAGCCTTCCTGGATGACTTTGAGGGGTTCAAGACCTTAGTGGAGGAGGTCACTGCAGATGTGGTGGAAACAGCAGAAGTAGAATGAGAAGTGGAGCCCGAAGATGTGACCGAACTGCTGCAAGCTCATGATAACACTGTAACAGAGGAGGAGCTGCTTCTTACGGATGAGCAAAGGAAGTGATGTCTTTTGTGAGTGTGTGCGTTGTAATAAGATTTTATTTACAAAAGGAGACAGTGGGCTTTAGTCTGCTGACCTTTGCCCTAAACTCATGCTTTACCTATTAGCATCTACCAACTTCAATCTCATATTCTTTGCTTTTTTAAAAATTTTAATTTTATTGGAGTAAAGTTGATTTACAATGTCGTGTTAGTTTCAGGTGTACAGCGAATGATTCAGTTGTACATGTATATCTATATTCATTCTTTTTTAGATTCTTTTCTCTTACAGCTTATCACAGAATATTGAGTAGAGTTCCCTGTGCTGTACAGTAGGTCCTTGTTGGTTATCTGTCTTATATATAGTGGTGTGTGTATGTTCATCCCAAGCTCCTGATTTATTATACACGCCCCCACCCCCATGTTTCCCCTTTGGTAACCATAGATTTGTTTTTGATGTCTATAAGTCTGCTTCTGCTTTGTAATTAAGTTAATTTCTATCATTTTTTAAAAATGATGTTCCATATATGAGTGGTATAATTGTCTGACTTACTTCACTTAGTATGATAATCTCTATGTTTGTCCATGTTGCTGCAAATGGCATGATCTCATTCCTTTTTATGGCTGCGTAGTATTCCATCGTATGTATGTACCACATCTTCTTTATCTATGCCTCTGTCGATGGACATTTAGGTCGCTTTCATGTCCCGGCTATTGTAAATAGTGCTTCAATGAACGCTGGGGTGCATGTATCTTTTCGGACTATGGTTTTCTCCAGATATATGCCCAGTGGTGGGATTGCTGGGTCGTAGGGTAGCTCTGTTTTTAGTTTTTTGGGGAACCTCCATACCGTTCTCCAGAGTGGCTGCATCAGTGTACATTCCCCAGCAGTGCAAGAGGCTTCCCTTCTCTCCACACCCTCTCCAGCATTTACTGATTGTGGATTTTTTGATGATGGCCATTCTGACCAGTGTGTGAGGTGATACCTCCCTGTAGTTTCGATTTGCATTTCTCTGATAATTAGTGATGTTGAGCAGCTTTTCATGGGCTTTTTGGCCATCGAAAGTGATTTCTTGAGATGGAACCTACTCCTGGTGAGGATTCGGTGAAGACTGTGGAAATGACGGCAAAGGATTGAGGATATTACATACACTTAGCTGATGAAGCCGCAGCAGGGTTTCAAAACATTGACTCCAATTTTGGAAGAAGTTCTACTGTGGGTAAAATGCTAGCAAACAACATCGCACGCTACAGAGAAATCGTTAACGACAGCAAGAGTCGATTAATGCAGCAGACTTCACGGTCGTCTTATTTTAAGACATTGCCGAGGTCATCCCAGCCTTCAGCTACCACCACCCTGATCAGTCAGCAGCCGTCGGCATCCAGGCCCGACCCTCCGTCAGCAAAAAGATTACAGCTTACCAGTGGCTCAGATGGTGCTTAGCATACTTTAGCAATAAAATATTTTAAATTAAGGTTTGTACATTGTTTTTTTAGGCCTAATGCTATTGTACACCTAATAGACTACAGTACAGTGTAAACATAACTTTTATATGCCCTGGGAAACCAGCACATTCCTGTGACTTGCTTTCTTGCGATATTCACTTATTGCAGCGGTCTGGAACCGAACCCGCAGTATCTCTGAGCTGTTGCCTTTAGTAACGTATTGATACTGGTTCATTAGTTACGACAAATGTGCTATATGAATGTAAGATGTTAGTTAGCATTAGGGAAAGCTGGGCGAGGGGTCTATGGGAACTCCCTGTACTGTCTTTGCAACAATCCAGTAAATCTAATACGATTCTAAAATGAAAAAAAGTTTATTTAGAAAATTAAAGCAGCATATATACATAAAAAATGTCACAATCCGTGGCTTGAATACTGGCTTACGGAAACCAGTGTGTTTACTGAAGATCTCTTGTGAGACAGCCCAGCTGTTGTGAATAAGGACGTTGCTTTTCCAGAGAGATTCCATATCCAGCCTGTGTGTAATATCCCATCTTCAGGAGGGGGTGGGGAGAGAGAGATGGAGGGAGAGAGCATGATGGGGGGTTGCTGGGCTGGGAGGTTGCTGGGGTCTGGTGATGGGAGGGGGCTGCAGAGCTGACCTGCTAGGCTGACTGGCTCTTCCTCACCTCTCTCCCTCCCCACTCCCTCCTACCCCTCTAAGGTCACTAACTAGGGTCTCTGTTGTATGTGCCCGAGCCCCTTCCCCAGCAATGAAAGCTCCCCGGGAATGGGCATGACCCGTTACAGAACCACATGGACAAGTTTTCATCCAGTGGCTCAGCTTTTGTGTTTCAATCTGAAAGGCCCCAAACTCAGCTGACAGGGGAGAGCCCGGGTGCCTTGGGCGAGGGAGGGTTGGGCTGCTGGGCGGAAACCGGTGCCATCTCACAGCCGGTGCCCACCCGGCAGGCCCATGGTCCGGCTTCCAGGCCCCGTGCTTGTGAACGCACCAGGGATGGCAGGGGGGCAGGAGGCTCAGCTTGACACCCAGGCCACACCCTATGTTACCCCTTGGGGCCCAAACTCCAGCTCTCCAGTAGATCACCCCCCGCTCATGTTCTAGGTCAGCAGGACCTGGGCTGGAGAGGTCCCAGGTCTAGGGGGTGGGAGTGCTTTCCCAATAGGGAGGCAAGGTTTTCTGGTTTGTCTCGGGTTGGATGAGGTAGGCGTGGGAGGGGAGATTAGAGCATCCTTACGGAACAGGAAGTGGGCTCTTCAGAGCCTCCGTGGCAGTGTCTCAGGGCCCCGCTGGTGGTGGCAGCCCCGGAACCCAATCCTGGGCCTCAGCCACCCTGCCCCTGGGTTCTGGAGTCACACACAGCAGCTTCCCGCTCTGGAGCAGAATGTCACAGGGCGGGAGGTGGGTGTAGAAGGTGGGGCTCCCCTGGGCCTCAGGAGGCTGCCCAGGGGGGTAGCGGACCAAGGTCTCAGAGGGCTCTGGTGGGACAAGTTGAAGGAAAGGGTCCAGGAATTTGCCAGTGAGTACAAACCCAGTGAACTTTGGGTGCAACAGATAAGTGAGATTTTAATTTAAAAAAACAAGAAATAGGGGCTTCCCTGGTGGCGCAGTGGTTGCGCGTCCGCCTGCCGATGCAGGGGAACCAGGTTGGCGCCCTGGTCTGGGAGGATCCCACGTGCCGCGGAGCGGCTGGGCCCGTGAGCCGTGGCCGCTGGGCCTGCGCGTCCGGAGCCTGTGCTCCGCAACGGGAGAGGCCACAACAGAGGGAGGCCCGCGTACCACAAAACAAAAAAAAAAAAACAAGAAATATACCAAAAAAAAAAAATCCCCAAACCCACAAAGCAAACAAATGAGTTAGGAGCAAATAGAATGTGGATTGAGGGGCTGTTCTGAGCTGTTCATCTCCAGGGCCAGCTGTCTGCCCTTTCCAGTCAGGGGCTGGAAAAGCAGGGGCTGCCTGGGGCACTGTGTTGAGAAGGATTCAGATGCCTGATGGGTTGGTTCTGCCACAGCTTTTGGAGAGTGGAGGCTGTACACTTACCAGCCTGATAGCACTGCCTCTGTGTAGCTGTGTCCATGGGCGAGCTGGAATGTGTGAGAGGGCAGCTGGCTTAAAGGTCCGGAGCTGGCTGACTTCACTTACTCATCCTGACTTCGGTGGTTTCTTTCTGTTGGTCCCGCCACGACCTCTTAGGGCTCTAGAAATCCCACCCGTTCCTGGACACCCTCTCCTACCCCTCCAGACGCCCCACTCACAGAGGCCGTGGCCCTTCTGTTCCAAGAGTTACAGCAGCTTGTAAAGCTGGGTTGCAATTCTCTGGGTCGACAGTGGGTGGCGCTCTCTAATTATTCCAAGCGGAAAGTTCCTCTATTCTGCAACTTTAGGGTTTACCAAACCAAAATAACTTACTGATTGAGCAAGTGCAATAAAGCCTATCTTTGTGCCCAGAACTCTGTGGATTATAACTTCGAATTAAGTCAGATTCAAGGAAAGAGGCATTTCGTGATCTATTACCTGCCAACAGCTTTCCTTGACTTGTGGGGCAGCAGGAGAGGGTGACTCCAAGAAAAATAACCTCCTTGGAGTACAGGATGGTTGTGAAACTCATCACAAAGGGAGGTATTCGGCCTCCCCCCCTAGAGAGACCCATGCCTACCTGGGTATCTTTAATGTACCTAGAATGAGGGGAAAACATCACCAGGTGCCTCCACCTGGCATGATGGCAGAGATGGGGCTGGGCTGTCATCTCCCCCTTCCACCACCAGAGGACAGCATTGCCCCACTGAGTGCACCCCACCGCCAAGCCTGGTGGCCGGTGCTGATTGGCTAAGCCCTGACATCTCCCTGGCAACCGCCTCCAGCCCTCCCTTTCCCAGGGCCCATGCAGCAGCGTGCTGCTATGTGATGGACAGGTGCTGTCCCTCCGCACTCTGTCCCCCATGCCTGGGGCCGCGGAGCTGCCCAAATGGACTGTGCCAGACGGTGGAAGTAGCCAGGGGCCCCATACCAGCATCTCTGATTTCATCTTGGCTGAGGGGCCCTCCTTTTCCCCAAATGCTTTTCTTTCCCACGTCCTGTTCTGGAAACACAGAGCAGAAAAAAAAAAAAAAAAAAAAAAAGAGAGCGAACTTTCACAACCAGGTGCAAAGGCAGCGATCTTCTCACACCCCATGGTGGAGAGTGGGCCGGGGAGGGTGCAGTGGCTGCCTGCCGAGGGGCGGGGGATGCAGAATGCAGGAGATCACCGGTGGAAGAGTGGAGGGGCCTGGGACACCCGCCCCCAGCTGGTCCCAGAGGAGGTCCAGTGGGAACTCCCTCTGTGGCTAGACCTTGTCGAGTGAGAAGTGATGATGAATTTTGACCACCTTGGACCCCAGTGCTGCACCCCCAGCTTTTCCCCGGAGCCTGTAGAAAGCCTCAGGCGGGCACCTTCCCAGTTCAGAGTGAGAACAGAGGAGGAGGGGGGTCACGGATGAGCCAGGAGCCCGTGCAGGGCACCGAGCGCCCGCATCCGGGTACCAGGGCCGTTGGTCCCGGCTAAGCACTCTGAGGAATCACGTGGTGGGGCGGGTGGGGAGCCCCAGGGGGTGTCTGGGGAGACGCCCTAGACGGCGGGGTCGGGCCGGCCCTCAGTGAGGAGCCAGCCCGCAGAGACCAGGGAAGGGCATCGCAGCCTCCGGCTTCCTTCTCCAGCTCGGCCTGGCAGACTCTTAGCCTGAGAAGAAGGCCGGCACCCAGCCTTCCCGCCGCCTGCACGGCCCGCTGTGAGCCTGCAGGTGCAGCCGAGGGCATGCCTGCAGACCTCTGACACTGCGCGCTCACTGAGGCTCCCCGTCTTCCCCTCGGGGTGCACCCCCATCTTCTCCCCAGCGCGCCCCGAGACCCCAGCTCAGGGCCAGGCGCACACTGCCTGGGGCACGGGGTGGGTGTAGACTCCAGAGGAGGGAGCTATGGTTTAAACTTCACACATCGTCTGTGTTTTAACAGGATGGTCATGGGTCACACTGGGGTGAGTCCGAGGCTCCAGGGCAAAGGCAATGGCGTGCGGCCCTGAGCACCCAGTCATTTGTTCATTCATTCAGCAAACGCTGCCTGGAAACCTGCACGGGCCAGGCCCTGGGCTGGCTCAGGGGAGAGCAGAGTCTGTCCCATAGAACGTAACGTGTGTGGCTGAAAATTTTCTAGTAGCCACATTAAGAACCACGTGAATTTTAACAATATATTTAATTTAACCCAATGGGTCAACCTATTATTATTTCAACATGTGGGCAATCTAAAAATTATTAATGAGCTATGTTACACTCATTTTGGGGGTACCAAGTCTGAGATTTGGTACATATTTTACACTTACAGCACATCATCCCCACTTGTACAAGCCACACTTCAAGCTCTCAAAAGCCACATGTGGCCAGTGGCTGGCATATTGGAGAGTGAAAATCTAGAACATTCTCTTGGGGCTGCATGTAGGGAGGGGAGCCAACGTGGGCTGATCTGGGCCAGGAGGAGGCCACGCCCAAGGTGCTGTGGGAATTCAGAGGAGGGAGCGGCCAAGGGGGGAGGGGGCTGGAAGGCTTCCCAGAGGAGGTGGCATTTGAGCTGGGCACTGAAAGGAAAATAGTAGTTCTTTGGGTACAAGGTAGGGAAAAGAAAATCTTCTAATTTCATTCCTTGTTGCCTAGGTAGGGTCTGAAGAAATCAAGGACTTTCAATAACCTCCCACCAGGTGCTCCTAAAGGAACCGCTGGTTTAAATCCTCTTCTTCCTGCCCCTGGGCCAGTGCTGATATTTTGCCATCTTTTAGTTCCAAACACCAAGGTCTAGAGGTTTAGCTACTAATAGGCGCGCCATAGACCTTAGCTGTATTGGCAAGGACAATGGACAGTATTACCTGGTCCTACTGCTGTTTTATGAGGCCATTGTGTGTGCCTGTGCCTTCCAGAACCTTCACAGAGGTGTTGCAGGAAGGAGGTGCAGGTGGGGATTCCCAAAACTTGTCTGTAACCGGGTATGATCTCCTGGCTACCGCTTGGGTCGTCTTCCTTAGGTCTAATGGAAATGTCTCTTGCTGCTGCTGGGGTCCCAGGCGAGGCTGCTTTGCAGGGCTGCTCAGATGCCGCCTGTACCCATGGCCATGCCCAGGGACCAGCCTGGAAAGCTGCCGTGTTCCTAAAAACCTTTAGATGTGAATCTTCCAAAATGTTTCTACAAAGAATCAAAAGATTAAACCTGCATCAGGGGCATCTCTGGAGAGGTGACCAGCGTGGGGCGGCCGAGGGCTGTGACAGCTCTGTGCGGCCAGAGGCACATCCCTTCTGCTTTCTGGGGGGTCAGCTTTCCTTTCAGTAGAAAGAGGGGGTTGATCTGGAATCGACGCTCTGTGGTTCCGGGTGGTGGGCGTGAGCCGCAGGAAGGCCTCCCTTTCCCCAAACCTCCCTCCTCTGTTGTCTGGAATCCGAGCTTCGGGGCTTCATTCTGGGGGGTTAAGCATCACCCTCTGCCCTTGCAGACGCTTGCTGCACGTTCTGAGACTAAAGTGGTCCAGGTCGTTCCTCTCGGGGGTCCTGGAGGGTTTAGCAGGGACCTCCGTGAAGGGTGCTCTTGTCACTGGGGTTGAGGGAAGAACCCTTGGGTGACGGAGAGGAAGCGGGTCCAGCAGCCAGTCCCAGCCCATTGCAGGGTCGCCGAGACGTGGGCCCAGCCCCCTCCGCTGAGGGGCCGGCTGCGTGTGAGACTGGGTCTGGACTTGGGCTCCGGAACAGTCTGGCTCCGTGCCCCCATCCAGCCTCTGTTCCGTCACCTGTAAGATGGAGGTGACGGCGGCGCCATCCTTGCCCCCGCAGCTGCCATGTGTCCGGCAGGGGCTGTAATTTTGCCGGATGCTTCTCCTCCTCGCCTCCCCAGCTTGGCCTCATTTGGGCAGACCGCCTCCCACTATGGTGCGTGGTGGGTCACGGTCACCGTGCAGTAAAGGGTTAACTCAGCAGACCTGGGCTGCCCGCACCCTGCACATCCAAGAAAGGTCCGTCCCTGGCCCTGCGGCTCCCGGCAGGGACCTCTGAGCCCTTGGGACATCCTGCTGATAAGAGCATCTTTGTCTACCTGGGGGGCCCTGGGCCCAGCCACAGAGTCTGGGATATGATGCGGTTTATGGGGGGCCTAGGGCCCCATGGTACCAGCTCGACCTCTGCAGGGGCCGGAGGCTAAGGTCACCCACGTGGGCAGTCAGCCGTGTCTACATGACCCACCCCAAACGAGAACCTGGGCACCAGAGCTCAGGGGGGCTTCCCTGGCTGGCAACCCCCACCCATGACATCGCACGTCCACCGGGAGGGGCTGGTGCCCGGTATCTCCTGGACCGGCCGCACGAGGACCTTCCCTTGGCTGGTTTTTTTGTTTTGTTTTGTTTGTTTGTTTTTTTGCGGTGCGCGGGCCTCTCACTGTCGCGGCCTCTCCCGTTGCGGAGCACAGGCTCCGGACGCGCAGGCTCAGCGGCCACGGCTCACGGGACCAGCCGCCCCGCGGCACGTGGGATCCTCCCGGACTGGGCCACGAACCCGCGTCCCCTGCATCGGCAGGCGGACTCCCAACCACTGCGCCACCAGGGAAGCCCCCTTGGCTGGTTTTTATCTGTCCTTTCTCCCTAATAAACGTTAACCAGGAGCTTAGCGGCTTGGCTGGGTTTTGTGAGTCCTTTCAGGCCCTGTTGACTGGCCCTGAGGCCGGTGGGGGGGCATCCGTCCCATTTCTGTCAGGACCCCCAGCAGGCAGGCTTGTGTCCAGCAGGCCCTGTAGGACACCCTCAGACCCTGGGACATTTTGCTGAGGGCTCCCCTGTCCAGGTCCCCAGCTCTGCCCAGCGGGCATCCACCTGGCACCCTACAGTCCTGGGGAGAGCCAAACTCTTTCAGGTTGGGGGGCCCTCCCTGAGGGGGGGTCCTGCTGACCGAGGTGTCTGCATGGCCTTCCCCCGTCCACCCCACCCCATTCTGAACCTAGAGGCACACAGGACAGAGGGGACGCTGCCTGGTAAGACTTTGGACTCTGCGTCTGTGTGCAGACTCTGAGTCGTCTCGGAAGGGGGAGCGCTGGGGGCTGGGTGGGGCTGCGGGACTTCCAAAGGCAGCATCTGGTTCTTTCTCCCCCGGCTCAGGGGCTGCCTCTGTGCTGCCCTCACTAAGGCTCGGGAGTCATCCAGGGGTCCTCACGTGCCAGCTCTCCCAGAGGTGCCTCGGGCCCCAGCGGTGGGTCTAGCCAGGCCGCTGCTGCAAGGGCATCCCCGCCCGACACACCTTCCCCGTCTTTGCCTCCTTCCAGGAGGGATGCTGGGTCTCCTTCCAGGCTCCGAAGCCCCTCCTCCCGTGGGCCCTGTGGACCAGCCTCCAGGTGAGCTGGTCTAGGTGAGGTGGTCCCCGATGCCAGCCCTGGACAGAGGCTGCTTGTCATTAAGGCGCCCAGCCGCTGTGAAGACGTGGGCCACGTGTGTGAGCCACTGAGCTGGGATCACACCCGGGTCAGCCTGAGCCCAGAGCCTGGTCTTGACACTCTGCCCTGCTCTTTCCCAGGCCACGGCCTGCGCTCGGCCCACGGCTGGGCCAGGGCCCCGCATCCGGGGATGGGGGCTGCCCCCAGCGCCCTGTGGCCCTGCGGCCATGTCCTGCGGGTGTCCGGACCTGTGGCCTGGCTGGAGCCTGTTGCCTCCTGCCGGCCTGAAGCTGTGGCTGCCGCCCCCGCCCTGCCACGTCGCCACTTCCACCCGAGCCGGCAGGAAGCCGCGCTCTTGCTCTTTTTTTGTGATTTTTGGAGGGCTGCTATTGCAGGAAACACCTGGACGTGGTCCAAGGAACATAATAAAAAGGAGAGAGGGCGAGAGGGAGCGGGGGAAGAGGCAGGGGCTGGGGAGGTTTGGAAAAACCATCTGATTTCACTTTGCAAAGACAACTGCAATTATGTCTCTGAGGGTTTCGAAGTCACTTCAGATTCAAACCATGCCGGGTGACGTCAGTGGGAAAATATGAAGCTTGCCGCTGGTTCTGGGACGCACACAACATGAAATCGGTCCCAGGCCGGCTCCTGGCCCTCGAGCCAGGCCAGCTGATGACCCGTGGGGTCTTCGGCACAAGGAGATAGGCAGAGGCGGGGGAGACGGGGCCCCCTGCTTTGGGTGTCCTGGGTCGTCTGGTCCCAGCCCCGCAGCCTGGGAGGGAGAAGGGGCGCCCACTGGGCTGATCCTGAGAACTTCAGTGTCTCTCGACCCTGCCAAGAGCCCGCTGGCCCCGGACGGAAATGTCACGGCGTCGCCGGGCCTGCTCTGCTTCCCCTCCGGCCTCGTCGTCGGGGGGGTCCCCTCGGGGCTGCGGGGGTGACTCGGCCCTCAGGGCTCCCCCTTGGAGTGCCCCCCGGCTCCCGCACTGTCCAAAGTCAGCCCTGTAGCCTGGGGCTGGTTGTCTGGGACCCCCACGGTGTCCCCAGCCCCTGGCTACCGTGGGCCCCGGAGCGGGAGGGAGGATGGCAGCCCACCTCTGTCCCCCCCTGTCCTCAGGACCCTGCTTGTCCCAGCACCTCCAGACGGGGTCTCCAGAGGGCGGGTCCCTGAGCCAGCGGTCCTGGAACACGGCAGGGGCCGCTGTGGTCCTCACTGCACAAGGGTACTAAGTCCCCTTCTCCGGGGACTCTCCCCACCCCGCCAGAGCCCAGGCCTCTGGGCCACGGTCGCCAGAGCCTCAGACCCCTCCCAGCCCTAGCGGCAGGGGGCCACCCGGGCAGAAAGGGCCTCACCTGCCACTTATAAAGCCCTGTCGGGGCACCAGCCCCGGCGTCTCCGAGGGGTCACTCCAGGGAGGTCCGCACAGGTGGCTTGGCTTAGCTGTCATCTCCACGTTCCGTCTCTGCAATGGTTCTTGAAATAAAACCTAGCAGAGAAGCCCAGTGACAGAGCAAGGATGGGCGAGCGTCTGCCTGGAGGGATTCAGATCCCAGTCGACCAGCGTTTGCTGGCAGCTGACTGGTGCCAGGCCTGAAAGCAAGGGCCCAGGGCCTGAGGCCAGGCTCCGGGGTCACCCCCGAGCAACCCCGCTGTGGGCTCTCAGGAGCCCACTCGAAACAAGCCCACTTTCCAGGTGGGAGGTAGACGTCCTGGAGGACAGGGGACTCGCATCGGGGCCCGTGCTGGGGCGAGGCAGAGGGCCAGGGGCCTGCTAGGCGCAACGGCGCCTGCCGGTGGGGCTTAGCCTGGAGGGGGCCCTCGCTGTGACCCAGCCCTGACGGATGGGAGGGGGACAGAGCCTGGCTCAGGATGGAGTGGGGGGCCAGGGTCGAGGCTGTCTGTCTGTCTGGGAAGCGATTCAGCAGTGGCTGCAGCAGAGCCTTGACTCATGGGCTGGGGCCTCCCGGCCTCTGGGGGTCTGAAGACATTTTTTCCATGGAAAGTAGCCGCTGGCTCTCTGCTTTGCAGGGAGCTCTCTGTCTCCCTCCCACCGCCGGCTGGGGCCTTGGCAGTGGGCTGCACTCTCCCTGGGCTGATTCTCTTTGCTGGACTTTCCATGGACCTGGGGTGGGGCGGGAGCGCCAGGCAGGGGTCCTTCAGGCGGTTCTGGACGCCGGTCAGCCTCCAGCAAGCACCGCCCCCTGAGACCTCAGTTTGCTGTCTGCCTGGGGTGGGATGAGACAGTGAATGTCAACGAAGGTCTGGCTGGAGGGGGACAGACCTGATTCCTTTGTTAACTCTTTGGGGGAAGATGGGGGGGGTGGGGAGGTACAGGAGGTGGACCGTCCTCTTGGTGGGGGGCAGCGGAAGTGGCGGATGCTTGAGCGTTTGCTGATGCCGTTGATTTTGGGGACGGCTACCCCGAAACCTCCCCACTGGGTGCTGGTGGCGGGGCACCTCCCTGCCCGTGTGTTTACCCGGGGCCGGTTCTCCGCTGGGGGACCCTGGCCGTGAATGGTTAGTCTGAAACCCTCCTTGGAGCCCCTTGAAGGCCTCGTCGCCCCACGGGAAACGCAGGCACCCCAGGAACCCAAGAACACTCGCTGACCAAGGGGCTTGCACGTGGGGCGATGGGTCTGCAGCGATGCTTGAGGCTCCGCGCCACCTGGTCTGCGGCTGCGCTCAGGACCCCAGCGCCTATCTCCTCTCTGTAGCCCGGCTGGGAGGGGCAGGTCCATCTTGGACAGCGGGCCTCCAGCCTGCGTGGGGGGCCTGCTGGCTGGAAGCGGATGCAGCCTAGGAAAGACCCCAAGTGGCTTATCCCCAAGTGGTCTTGGCAACATGGCCCTGGGGCTTCCACAGAGAACCCCCTGAGACCATCCGCAATCCTACCCCCTCCTCCGGGAAGCCCTCCTGAACCACCCCTGTCCACCTGAGCTTCCTCCTTCTTTGGATTCTGCCCGCATTCGGCACACGGGCCGCACGGTCTGATCTTCACGTCTTCTACATTTTTGTGAATGGAAGTCCCGTCTCTCCGAAGAGCCAGGGGCAGGGCTAGGCCCAAGGCGTGGCGGTTGGAAGGTCCCCCACATGCACTGTCTGTGTTGACCGATGGGAAAGCGGGGCCAGGACTGTCGACCCTGAGAGGGCCCCTGGCTTTGCGGACAGACTGGCCTGGCTGTGATGCCCGGCTACGCCACCCACAGCCTCAGGGCCTTGAACGGGCTGCCCGTGGGTCTGAACCTCAGTTTCCCCTTCTGTGACATGAGATCTTAGCAGCACTGGCCTCCCTGGGTTACTGGAAGGATTTAGGGGGGATGATGGATGCGAGCCCCCAGCGCAGTGCCTGGAGAGGCCGGGAGCCCGCGGAGCTGGGGGCTGGCTTCAGGATGCCCAGGCCGTGTGCCTCCTTCTTCAGGCCCTGCCGAGGGCTCAGGCCTGAGCGTCCTCCAGGAGGCCCCCCTCCGTGCCTGCCCAGTCCCCGCTCTTCATTGGTGCTCTGGGAACTCCAGGCCGCTCACACTGGCGGCTTTCTTTCTTCGGGGGTGGGGGGCTTGCTGCTGTGCTTTGAGACTATACAAAAATCCCGTTTCTTCTGAAACCTTCGCCCCTCGCGGCTCCCGCCGGAGGCAGTCACCGCTGCATACTGGTTGCCGACTGTGGGCTTGGGGCCGGGTCTGTCTCCTTACAGAGGCCCTGGGCAGCTCCCAGGGCGAGTGGCCTTGCTTGTCCCAGGCGACAGGACAGGAGGACGGGGGACCTGGGCCTGGACGGTGTGGGGGGACCCCAGCCACGTCCTCATCAGCTCATCTGATGCACATGCATCAGATGTTGAGCAGCTTTTCATGTGCCTCTTGGCCATCTGTATGTCTTCTTTGGAGAAATGTCTATTTAGGTCTTCTGCCCATTTTTCAGTTGGGTTTTTGTTGTTGTTGTTATTGAATTGTAGGAGCTGTTTGTATATTTTGGAAATGAAGCTCTCAGACCTCAGGCAATGACGAACCCTCCCTGAGCCTCAGCTTCCCCATTTGTACGATGGGGCTGATGCCCAGCCGGGAGGGTCCTTGTAAGGGTCCATGAGGGCTTCCCTGGTGGCGCAGTGGTTGAGCGTCCGCCCGCCGATGCAGGGGACGCGGGTTCGTGCCCCGGTCCGGGAGGATCCCACGTGCCGCGGAGCGGCTGGGCCCGTGAGCCGTGGCCGCTGAGCCCGCGCGTCCGGAGCCTGTGCTCCGCGACGGGAGAGGCCGCGACAGTGAGAGGCCCGCGTACCGCAAAAAAAAAAAAAAAAAAAAAAAAAAAAAGAGTCCATGAGCCGCTGAGCGCAAATGTTCCACTCAGGGCTCGGGCCGTGAGATACCCAGGGAGTGGTGGCCGGTGGCGGTGGCACTTGTCTGGGCACTTGTGAGGCCCTCCGGCCGGGGCACCCTGCCTGGCTGCTCTCTCTGAAGTCCAGAGGGAATCTTGTCGGGTCCTTCAGATTCCCCTGGAGCAAGCTCTCATTTTGCAGTTTGGGGAAACTGAGGCCTGGAGAGGTTGCTGAGTCAGGGGCGGCTGACTTGTCACCTTCTGAGTAGTGGGCCTCAGGGACTGGGAGGGAGCAGGGTCCCGGCAGGAAACGGATGCCCCAGGCCACCGGGCCAGTGACGTGACGTGTCAGCTCCTACACAGCGGGGGTGGTGCAGGGGATCCAAGGGCTGGCGCAGGGCCAGGCTGGGATCAGGGGTGGGTGCTGTCACCTCCATGGAGCCACAGGTGGGGAGGGGCCCAGAGCCTCGGCCACGGGGAGAGGGACTAGGTTACTCCCCTGCCCTGCCCCCGACCCGCCAGCTGAGCCAGCAGGAGGCTGGAGGGCAAGAGAGGATACGGGTGGGCCCCGGAGCTCAGAGGGGCGTGGGGGGAAGGGCACTCAGGTCACTGAAGTTAGGAAGATAGGACCCTCCAAAATGACAAATGTCCGTTTCTGAGAATTTATTTCAGGAGGTTTAAGCAGTGCTTGACTCAGCAGTGAGCCCCCATCCCCTACCCACGCCTCTACCCCCGCTGCTGTGAGTCCAAAGTCAAGAAGCCCCTTCACATCGGTGCCAGGCTCCCTCCCCAGACACCGAGGCTCCCCGGTGCCCCCGGTACAGAGTCCCGGCACCTCTGCCTCGAGCCCCAAACCAGGCTTCCACATCCTCTCCCAGAAGCCTGCCTGCAGGCTGCTGGGGGCTCCGGGCAACGGGGCCATTGCTGCCCCTGTGGGCGGGGTCTGGTCGGGCTGTGAAGTCCCTTTGTCCCCTCTGGGCCCAGAGCAGGGCTTCTGTGCCCAGTACCACGGGCGTCTGGACTGGCTGTGTCTCTGTGGTGGGCGTCCTGTCCAGTGCAGGACATCAGGGCACCTGGCCTCCACCGCTTGATGTCAGGTGTCACCCCTACCCTGGCTGTGATGGCCATGAGTGTCTCCAGCCAAATGTCCCCTGGGGGCAAAAATGCCCCGGTCGAGACGCCCAGGCCTCGAGAAATAAGCCCCCTCCTGAGTCAGGCGGGATTCGGACCAGCTCGGGTGTGGCCTCCTCCAGGAAGCCAGCCCTGGTTCTCCGCAGAGCTCTCCCCAGTTGAGCATTTCGGCTCACCTTGGTGCGAGCTGCTCTGCATCCGTCCGGGGGGAGCGTCGGCTGCTATAACCTTCCCCTCCCTCCCGAGCCCTGGGGCCCTCAGAGCTGGGGGCCCCGCCCTCGCGGTCCTGGCCTGCGGCGGCGCGGGGACCAGGTGGGCTCCTGCTGCGGGAGCTTCGATACTGGCTCCTGGGGGCCCGTCCCTGTGAGGCCTTCTGGGTGACAAAAGGGACACTGAGGCCCAGAGAAGGGCAGGTGTCGGCTGAAGTTCTGTCTGCTGGTCAGTGGCCGAATCAGGTGGGTTTGGTGCACGGACAGGTGCATGGGCGTGGGAGAAAGAATCTTCCAGAGCTCGGTGAAGGATGATGTCCCCGTGCTCTGTGCTCACCCTCCAGAAGTTTCCGGCATCTGACAGGCAGATATGCCCCGCACAGCTGTCCTCACCGCCGGCGTGGGGCCCCTTTCCTGGGCCTCGGGTGCCGAGCTGCCTTCTTCCGGATGGCATCTCTGGGCCCTCCCGCGCCCTCCCTGGGGGGGGTTTGGGTCGTTCCCGGTGGGGCGGGCGGCGGGGTGCCTGGCCAGCCGACACCGCGAGCATCCCCAGGCCTCCTGGACGGCTTTCCGAAGCGCGGTGGCCGGGTCGAGAGCAGGTCCCTTGCGTCCCCACGTCGACAGGACCCCGACGGCATCTTGTCACCTGAGGGTGAAGTGCGGACCTTCCGAGTTGTGCTGGGGAGATGCGGAAGAGGATGTCACGGCTGCCAGACCCAGGCTGTCCCCAGAGAAACTATGACAGCGCACCGCCTGGCCGAGAGACGGCCTGGGGGAGGTCCACGCCTCGGGTGGACGGAACGGCTCCCTTACCTCCGAGAAGTCCTGTCCCCGCTAGTTAGAGGGTCCCCTGCTGCTCGGCGGCCGTCAGCCGGTGAGGTGGCCTTTCTGTGACAGCTGCCCACCCTCCGCGGTGTGGGGCACGTGGGCAAGCCTGGGCCCAGCGCTCGGGGCCTCCTCCTCTCCTCCCTCAGCTGGAACTAGCTCCTGACGGGGCTGCTCTGATGCTCCCCGGAGGCCGAGGACAGGTGATGGCAGTCTGTTCACGCCACCTGTCAAAGGCTCCCCTGAGCCCCGCCTGCCGTGTGCCCCGGGCACTAAACGGTAGAAGACGCCACACCGAGTGACAGGCGCCTGGCGGCGCGCATAGGGGTTGGGTCCTGGGAGGAGGAGTCCCCAGGCTTGGCCAGTGTAGGTGCCAGCGGACGTCCAAGCAGAAGCCTTGTCCAGAGCTCAGATGTGTCCCTATCGTGATGGTGGGAGCGCGAGTGGGGCAGAGAGCATCTTGGTCACCTGAGGGTGGACTGCAGGTGGACTTCACCCTGGACCTGTGAGCTGGCAGCCCAGGGGGCCGGGAGGAGATGAAGAAGACCCGTTTCCTCTACAGTTCCCCTTGGTCTTGGCCCAGCCAGTTCGGGGCCTAGGTGGCCCGTTAGTTCTAGGCTAGCGGCCTTAGCCCCCAGCGAGCCCACTGTAGACAGAGCTCCTGTTCTGCACTGGATATCTGAATCCTTGTAGGGGGTACATGCGGTGAGCCCTGAGGAAACTCAGGATGTGAAAACACAGGACACCGGCCCCAGATAGCTAAGGTGCCTATCAAAGGAGTGATTTCAGTGAGCCCAGACTCTTGCATCCTCCCAGACATAGAGAAGTGCTAACTTCCTTAACTTGACATGTCTGGTTTTCTTTCATTAACAATAATCCTTTGACATTCCCGACGACCTGCCCTTTGTTGCAAAACTCCTGTATATCCCGGCCCCTGCCCTGGCCTGCTCGGAGCAGGTTCTCAGAGCCATCTGAAACGCTGCCTCCCCGGCTGCAGTCCTCATTTTGCACCCAGTAAGACTTCACTCGTGACTCTCACGTTGTGCTTTTTTTTAAGTCAACAGTGGGGTTCCCAGCTACATCCCATGCTGGTGAAAACCTGACACCCACTGGGGCCAACCTGTGTGGAGGGCATCCGTGTTTGCGGCCCCCAGGGGCCATCTTGGGGCTTCCCGGGCAGGCAGGCCTCTTGGGGTAGAGCCGGCAGGTCTGGGCCACTGCCGCTCTGGAGCCCCGGTGCCCTGCTTCTGTTCCTGTTCGGCTCACTTGGCTGACCTCTGCATGCTCGGCCCTGACCCATGTCCCTGGCTTCATTGTCACTGGGCCCGATGGCCTCAGCTCACGTGCTAATTCTAGGTCTGGAGCTGCAGTTGAAGTCACCCGGGCCCTGCAGGACGGCTGAACTGGGGGCCAGGAAGTGGAGGTGAGCTCTGGGTGCCCTACAGCTCTTGATCTTCCTCTCTCGTCTCCAGAGAAGGGCCCTACCTGCGTGTAGGGACGTGACCCGGAGCCCAGGTGTGACCTGGGGGGCGGGGAACGGACAGAAGTGTCGAAGCCCTGGTACGAGCAGCCTGGAGTTACACTATGATGACCGGACACTCCAGACTCGGGGCCCTCCGGGGATGCACCCAGGCGGCTCTCCCGGGCATCTGCCTACACTACACGGTGGCTTGGCCACCCCGGAGCCCCCCCCCAGGGATGTCCCCATCTCCGCCCCTAGCAGCCTTGCCCCCAGTGGAGTAGAGGCCACCCTCGCTGGCAAGGAGCCTTCAGAAGGAAAGTGACCAAGGAAGCCTGAACCTCTGTGAGTCCCGTGTCTTCAGTGGATGCCCACCCGCCAGATGGAGGGTCTGGGGAGAGCAGTGCAGGGCTCCCAGTAGGCCTTGGTGGCCTAGAAACTATTTTGAATAAGGCATTTCGGTCCCCCAAATCTCTGATTTGCCTGAAAGCAGAGATGCCCAAAAGAACTCCAAAGAATCCAATTGTCATAAATCCCCTCCTCGGAGCCACCAGTAAAGACTCTGTTTCCACGAGCACGCCGGGGCTCCACACCGCGCCTGAGCAGACACGTGCCAAGCTGTCACAGCCCCTGCCCTTCTCCTAGGGGCCCAGGAATCCTTCCAGAAAGTCACGTGTTTTCCTGCCAGTACCCTTCTCCCCCTCCCCTTCTCCTATAACGTACCCGTAAGGCGGCATATAAGCCCCACGTTCTAATTCCCAGAGTCAGATTTCTCTGTGAACTCCCAAGTACGTAGGAAAAGGAATAAAAATCTGTCTTTTCTCTCCCATAATCTCTCTCTTGCCTCCAAAACTGAACATAAGAGGACAGGGGAAAAGTTTCACCTCCTTAACGGGAGATGTTTCCAGAACCTCTCACATGTTGTGGGGAGCCGGGATGAGGAGGGGAGGTAGGCCCGGGGTGGGGGTCAGCCAACCTCCTTCCTGCTGTGCACCACGTGTTCTGGGTCCCTGCCTCTGCCTGGCCAGCCTGGCGAACTCCTATTCACCTGTCCAAGCCCTTCACAGGCACCCCCTCCTTGCCTGAGTGTCTGTTTGTGCTGCTCTCCACGAATCAGGTCCTGCACCAGGTAGTTTAGGTAAAATGATGTCCTTACCGTTTAGAAGCAGGTACAGACAGGGGAGGTGAGGCTTCGAGGGCCCACAGGGCTGACACTTGTGCTGCGCTGACCGGGCCAGCCCCTCCCCTGGGACACCCCACGACCCAGCTGTTAGGGGCCACACACACTGCCCCCGGCTCAGCCATTTGCTCCAAGGTCCGGGCAAGCTCCTGTGCCTCTCTGGACCCCAGTTTCTCCCCTGCACCACGAGGCATTTTTACCAGTAGACCTGGGCCCCTTCTGGCCCAGAAAGTCTGCACAGAGTAGGAAACTGTCCACACGGATGCAGCGTTGCTATTGTATTTAGCAACTGCAGAAACAAACTCACCATGAGTTGTATTTTGGCCCTAAAATGAGGCCATTTGAAGAGGGTAGGCTGGCCTTTCTGGCCCCGTGTGTCCGGCAGCTGGGAGCTGGGGCTGGCTGGGAGGGGAGGCCAGAGGAGCCTGGGGTCAGGCTTGTTTTATGTCAGGATGTCTCAGGCTGGGCAGGAGCCTCAGCGTGGCCAAAACAACGTTGAAAACATCCCGGAAAACGTGCAGCCACTTCTTTTCCACGGGACTTGTGCCCAGTCCTCCCAGCTCCTCCGTGAGGGTGGGGACTGGGCGACGGGGGAGTGGGGGACGTCGGCTCCAGAAAGAGAGAGAGGGAGAGAGAGAGACTGTGGCCCTGGTGGGCTCCTTCCTCGCCTGTGCCCGGCCTGCAGCCGGCCCTGCCCCTCCCTGTCCTCTCCTTCCCTCCCTTTCCCTGTATTCCTCCTTACCTCCCTCTCTTCCCGCTTCCCCCCTACTCCCTCTCTCCCCTCCTCTCTCCCCCACCACCTCCCAGACTCCCTCACCACCCACCCCAGAGTGTCAGAGCTCGGTCTCTGTTTCCTTCATCCCCGAGACCACCCTGGGGCCTGGGCATAAACCCATTTCACAGGTGAGCAACCAAGGCCGGGGTAAGGGCACGGCTGAGTCTAACCCACCCAGCGTGAAAGCTGGGAGCTGGACCAGCTGCAGAATTTGTGGGCCCCAGCGCAAAATGAAACCGCAGGGGTCCTCATTCGAGGAAGATTAAAAATCTCAAGAAGGCACCCCACAGAGCACGGCCTCCTGAGCACGGCCTGTCTGGGCCTTCGCCCCACCCCACTTGCACTCATGCCCGAGGCTGCGGGTGTGACTGGCCCCAGGTCCTGGTCACAGGCCCTCCTGCCCCACTGACCCTGATGGGCCCTGAAGTTGCGGACACTAGGGGGCAGAGGAAGCCTACCCAAGCAGGGGCCTGGCCACGGGCAGCCCAGGGGACCTGAGGGGTGTCCTGGGCTGGGGTGGTGGCTCCTTCCTCTTTCCTCCTTCCCTGGGCCTTGGGGTTGCAGGAACCGTCCGGAGGCTCAGTGTGGGGCCTTGAGGCTCTTGCAGTTGGAGGGTTTGGCCGGGCCTTGCTTTGGAGCCGCAGGCCTGGGGCAGGTCACCCCAGTTCCCAGCAGGCAAAGTGGGAGTCACGGCACCGACCACAGGGGCTTTTCTGAGGACCCTTCCCTTCACATGTGGTCATTCGCACGCCACGTGCCGGGCCCTGTCCTCCCATGTCCTAGGTCCAGACAGAGTCCGTTCACCAGCGGGGTGTTGGGCTGTCACATCTGTGAGGGGCACTTGGTGCCCTCTGGGGACCCTCAGTTCCACCCTGCCAGGGCTCCCAGCTGCAATCAGAGCCCCAGGACCGGGCCCTGCCCCACTGTCAGCTTTTCCCAGGAAAAGGCTGGGTGGTCTGAGCTGGGGGCTTCTCTGGCCTTCGGGGTACAAACTGCATCTGATCGTGGCTCCGTCCCCTGAGGAGAGCAGGACCCCAAGGTGCAGGGGGAGCCGGGGAGGAGGCTGCGGCCTGCCCTCCACGAGGTCCCAGCCCAGGCTGCTGTCCCGTCTGCCCCACTTGGGGCATCTCTGGGGGAGTGAGGGAAGCACTCGGCTTTCCTCCCCAACTTTGCCTCCTGTCCGGGCTGCGCCTCACATCTGCTCGGGAAGCCCGCCCTGACACCCGCATTGGGTGTCCGTTTGGGAGGCCGAGGGGTGCTGGGACTGGGCTGGCTTTGGGGAAGAAGCTCTGTGAGCCTCTGACTTGGGCCGACTTGCTTTCGTCTTGGAAACTCGGGGGGTGACGGGGCTCCGTCTAAGCGCCGGGGCTGAGCTCGGCCAAGCACTGGGGCTCAGCTTTGCAGTCCTGACCTGGCGGCTGGAGCGCCCAGCAGCTGCATGGCTGGGGAGGGGGTAATGTGACCCCCCTGGGCGTCTGTGACAGGGAGTGGCCGCCCCCGCTGCTTGGATTGTTGTGCGATCACATGCGTTCAGTGTCTGGGTCCCCGGTCAGTGCAGCCCTATGGCTCCTGCCTTTCTTTTGGGAGATCTGCAGGGAGGCGGGTGGCTTGCATGTGGAGGGGGAGCAGGAAGGGGGCCTTGCGGGCCCTGCGTACCCCACCAGCAGCCGCCCCCACTGCCCTCGGGATGAGGCCAAGCCCTGCCGCTGGCCCTCCCGTGGACCTCTCTCTCCTCCCCCAAACACTCTGCTCCTTCAGCTTCCCCTGGGGGAGCATCTGCAGACCCCTCGGGGTGGGAGGATGTGCTGGGCAAAGGCCCAGAACCTTCCAGAGCCGCCTCCTGGGTGTTCCGTCATCACGGGCTCCCCCCGCAGTGCCTCACGTCTGAGGTCTGCGAGCAGCAGGGTAGCAGCGGCTGGAGCAGCGCCAGCCTGGGGCCAGGCCGCCCCCCGCCTGCTCCGTGCCGACGCTTCCCGTCCGCGCCGCCCTGGACCGTGCCGGCCTCCCGGTCCTCACGGTGGGACTCCCAGGGGAGGATTTAGCCTGGCCTGGAGGTAATGCCCAACATCCGCCTCGGAGAGACTTCACGCGCAGACACTCCAGGCACACTGTTGGCACTCAGTGTGTGTTTAGGGAGAGGATGGCCTGTACAACCGCAGGAAACACTCGCTTTCCTCCCCAGGCATCAGCTGTCTGAGCCGTCAAGACAAGGGGAGAGCCAGAGGCAGCCCCGTCCCGGCGCTGGGATGCCACTGGGGCCTGGTCTGGCCTCCCTCTCGCTCCCTTCCACTGTGGCCTCCTGGGAGCCCCTCCTGCCTCAGGGCCTTTGCGCTTGCTGCGCCCTCTGCCTGGAGCCCTTTCCCAGAACTCCAGGTTCTCTCCGCCACCGCCGTGTCCTCACTCGGGTGTCGCTTCTAGGGTCCCCCCACCCCAACCCTGCTCTCCATCCCCTCCCTGCATCTTCCTTCCTCAGGTGGGGTCGGCATCCCGTGTGCTTGCTTATTTGTTCTCTTCGGGGGACCCAGAGCAGAGACATAGGCTTTGTTCTGGGCTGTGTCCCTGGTGCCAGGGCAGACCTCGCACACAGGGGCGTGGCTTTGGCCCCGAGGGAAAGCCTGGCCCTGGGAGCTGGGTGAGCCAAGCCCCCTGCTGCTGGTGGGAGAGACCTGCGTGTCCCCCACCCTGACCGGCTCCTGGGGCCCTGTCCCTGCTGTCCTGGGCTCGGGGGAGAGGCATGAGCCAGTTCTGCAGGGCAGAGGAGGGCAGAGATGGAGAAGGGCATGAAGGGGAGGGGCGTGAAGGGCCAGCAGAGAGGAGGGGGTGCTGCTGGTCCCAGTAGGGTCCTCCCCACCCCCTGGGGAGCCTGCTTGGGTGAGGCTGCTGGCCGGAGCGGGCGCTCAGGAACTGCCACGTGGACGCGGCCTGCACTCTTCCTCTTCTGCACCCATGTTCAGGAAATGAACTTTTTCCTCCTCCTTCTCTGGGTGGCTTCCCGGGGAGGGTGGGGCTGTGAGGGGAGGCGGGCCCTGGCCCAGAAGATGGTCCTGAGCGCCTCCCCCCGCACGGTCCAGGGCTCTCCCCTCTCCCCACCAGGCCCCTCCACCCCCAAAACAAGCCCCACCCCAACTCCGCCCGCCCCGGAGCCCTGAAGCCCAGGGGGGGTGTGGGTTGGCTGGGATGCAGCCAGGGTCAGCGGTCCCTCCAGCCCTGACACATTATCGGAGTGGGGATCCCTGGAAGCTTCCAGAGCCCCTGGAGGGGCTCAGCCCAAGTCCGTGAACACACACGGGACCCCCACCTGCACCGCACGCTGGCTGTGGCTCTCTGGCCGGCCTCGCTTTGCCCCTCTGTGTGCCGGGCTGAGAGCTGCAGGGGTGGCCAGATGGGTGTGGACCCGATGTGCGGCTTTGGTGGTGCACAGGCTGGTCCCAGCTTGGCCACGTCTCAGCTCTGCAGCCTTGAGCGAGCGGCTTTCACTGCCTGAGCCTCGGTTTCCCTGCCTCTGTAACGGTGTAAATGCTCAGTCAGCGGGAAGAGTCATGGCCACCGAGGCGACTTCTCGTGCCTCCGGAGCTGGCGGGGCAGCCTCGAGGGACCAAGTGAGGCCAGAGCCCTGGGAGGGAGGAGGGTGTGGGAGCGGACCCACAGGGACGCCTGCCCCCCCCCGCCTCGCGCCGCCTCCCAGGCCGGCTTCTCCCGGGTCAACCCCGAGACGGGCTTGCCCCCCAGCCCTGCCATCGGCAAGTCTAGGACTGTGGCCTGGACGCCACCAGTTGCTCCTGCACCGCGACTGACTCAGCCTGTGGGGAGCCCGGAGGGAGGGGGCTGGGGAGGGCGGCCGAGCGGATGCCTGGGCCGGGGCCTGGAGCAGCCAGACTGCCCCACTCTGGGCAGAGGTCCAGCCGTGCCCTGGAGCCAGGGGCAGGGGCAGGGGCGCGCTGATGAAATCAGAATTAGACGCCAGCTCCCGGCCCCTCCGCCCCCAGCGCCCTCTGGCGGGAGTCACGCACCCCGCCTTGTAAATGTGCTCTTGGGCACACTTTGGAAGGGGAAAGAATTTTAAGTCTTTGTGAAGTTTTATTTGGGAATACAGAAACCAGGTGGACAAAATTAGTTGCCCCCAGGTTTTATAACACTTGTGACATCTATTAAGAATGCTTCAAGTGCAGTTTTTGATACTCCTTTCAAGGGAAGTGGGGAAACGTTTTTGAATTCAGTACTTGAGGAAAATTCAAGTCCCTTGGGATGCAGCTCTAAGCCAGCTTTTGTTTCTCTCTTAAAAGGTCAGAAGTCCTGGGGCTCTGGGGTGGGGCGGCGGGTTTGCGGGGGGAGCGTGGAGGGCGTCCGGGTGGTTCTGGCTGGGATGCTGTTGCCCAGGGCCGTGCGGCTGAGCAGAGCAGGTGGTGAGCCTGCTGTCAGTTCTCAGCTTGCACCCCCAAACCCAGCGGGCCCCTTTGCACCCCAGCTTGCAGGTGGAGGGCTTTCCTCCTCCGCCATCTCGCTGTGTGGGACCCTGGACCGCCGAGGAGCAAGCCGAGGGGCTGGCTGCGCTACAGCGGGATGGCTCTAGGACACGTGACCCTGCCCTCGGAGGGTGCCGGCTTCCACCCTGCGGGGGCCACGGTGGGCCAGGAGGTGCCTTTCAAAAGGCGCGCGGTTCTCCGCTGAGGACAGCCTGCCCCAGCCCAGGGGCCTCTCTGTTTCTCCCGCTGAGGCGTGTCTGTTTTCCCGGCCAGGGGACAAGCCCAGTGTGTCTGCAAGTCTCTCCCAAAGCGTCCCCTCCTCCCCGGACGACTCTGTGACCCGGTCTCTGCTCCGGCGCCCTCAGACCGAATCCCATGTCTGTTCCCCGCCTCTCCACTGCTGGGGTGCCGCCCCCTCGTCCCCAGTCAGGCCATGACTTAACCCTAGTTACGGGCCCTGCGTGCAGGGGAGGTGGGGTGCTGTTACCCACCGGGGTCCTTGGCCTCCTTAACCAATAGAAATTGACAAGAGGCCAGATAAGAAGTTCAGGCGAGGCTGTACTGGGGGCCCTGCTGCAGCGGGGGCGGGGGGAGCCAGCGGAGAATAAACAACAGGTTCCCTGGCTCGCTTCCTCCCTGAGGGAGGGGCGAGCTGCTTCCTCACATGGGGCGAGGGTAAGGTGCCCACCCCCTTGGGGGTGTTGCGCGCAGGGGACACGCCAGTACTCTGCTTTTGCTCCCGACTCCTCAGAAGTTGGGCAGTTGGGTTGTTTTGGTCTCTTTGTATCTTTTGTCCAGAATTTGCCCCACCTGGCCGCAGCGCAGTTATTTTTAGTCCCTTATGGTTTCTTTGTATTTCTCCGCTCCCGGAGACGTGTGTCCAGGTGCAAGCACTGCAGCAAAGGGTCCCGGGTCCCAGCCTGTCTCAGCCACGCTTACTGTCTCACAGGGGAGGCCCCCCACCGTGTGGGCAGGGGTGCGGTGTAGCTCGCAGGGCTGCGTGGGCTCCAGCTGCGGCTCAGAAGGCCTGGAGGACCTGGGGACGGGCATCTTCAGCTATTTCATCCCATGTGTCACGGTTCCAGCTTCCCCCAACCAGGCCCCTGACCTTGGCCCGGCAGGCCTGCCTGGTTGGACGTCCGGCTGTCTGTGGAGTCCAGCCACTCTGACCGTCCTGGCCCTCGGACTTGTGCAGGGTGTTCTCAGCTGTCCCCTCCCCTCAGGGTCCCTGGCTCTCACACCTGGGCTCTGACTGTCTGCCCCGGCCCCCAGGGGTCCCTTGTCTTCCTCTGGGACATTGGTGGGCTTCGCAATGACCATCCAGTCCTTAGTCCTCACAGATACCACCTGGTCCCTCCCGGCGGCAACGCAGTCCCAGTTCCTCCTGTTCAAAGTTTCGGCACCCGGGGCCGCCAACCCTGCAGGGGGTTTGAGCCCCGCGGGCCGGCAGGGATGGAATCCATGAGCGTTTCGCTCCCCATCCCTCTGGAAGGGGGGCTGCCTTCTCAGACCACTCGGGGACCACTGCCTCAGGATGGGCGTTCCGGAAGCAGACGCTGTGCCGGCCGGAGCTCGGGGGCCGGATGTGTGTGAGGGGTCCACAGTGCGCAGGGCGGGGGAGGCGGGACTGGGCCGAGAAAGTGGCTGCAGGGGCTTCAGGCCTGTAAGGCGTCGCCTATCCCCGAGGGCCCCCGACAGAGCATCCAGCGTTAGGCTGCGGTGGCTGGGCCTCCAGAGTGACCTCCCGCTCACTCTAATATGGGGTGCAGGGAGGGGCGAGACCTCGAGGGAGGTGACAGCTAGAGGCTGAGTGCTGACCGCTCCCTGGGGCTGGGCGGCGGGACCCCGACGGAGAAGCTGTGCCAACCCCAGGTCCTACAGGGACATCAGGGCTCAGTCATGCTTGAAAGGACTGCTGCCTTCCCCGATTTTACAGCAGTGCCAGGAGAGGGCCGACGCAGCCCGGGGGTGGGGGTCGGCCATGGAGGTGGAGGAGGTCGGCCTCCAGCACCCTGGCCGCCTCTGGTCTTTACTG
The DNA here is from genome assembly GCF_002837175.3 of Physeter macrocephalus. NCBI lineage: Eukaryota > Metazoa > Chordata > Mammalia > Artiodactyla > Physeteridae > Physeter > Physeter macrocephalus. The sequence continues at coordinate 84,505,943 of NC_041226.1, forward strand.
TCCGTCTTCCCGGTGGGCTGGTGGCTCTGTGCAGGCAGGGGTGCGGTCTGCAGTTTGCCGCTGTAGCCGTTCTGGGCACGGCTCAGCTGTGTCTATTTTGAGCGCCAGCTGTGTGCCAGGCTCTGACTATTTCCCAGAGGAGCGCCGAATGGGCGCACGGCGTGGCCACCCTCGTGTGTCTCCTGCTGGGTGCCCCCCCTTGTCAGGACCTGGGGCTTTGATTCTGGGGTGGTGAGTCTGAGCAGGGAGCCTCATGCAGCTGGCAGGACCTCGATGGCCTTTTAAACATTTGAAGGGAGGAAAAGCTTCTTGTTTTAGTTTGCTCATGGGTTGGCAGAGAAGTGACCTTTCAGGCAATTTGTGAAGCGGCAGTAAACTGTGATCGAGGCAAGAACTGGGTCAGGACGTGTCAGCGAATGGGTGAGGCCAGCGGTCCTGTCACAGCACCGGCTCCCTCGGGGCTCCTCTGTCTGCTGGACTAGGTGGGTCTCCTCGCCAGCCTCTGACTCACCTTGGGGACAGATTCACTGGCTGGACTCAGAAGGGCGAGTGGCCACGTGGTTTTTGGGCCGGAGGCACTGCCATTCACGCATCCATTCCAAGGAGAACCACCCCTGGCTCAGAGAGGCCTGTCACACTTGGTATAACCCTGTCACCCCAAACCTATTTCACTGTGGAATCTTCTTTTCTCAAAACACCTGTTACTCTTGCATGCACACTGGTGTCTGATGGAAAATGTTTTGGGAAGTTTTGGGGTGGGTCTTTTTATTGTCAAAGGAAATAAGAGAAAGTCCAGGGTAGATTCCCTTGGCCATGGTTGAGGGAGAGACATAAGCCTCTCTTTGCGGATGGTCATGGGGGTCTCTTATGGACTGAATGTGCCACCCCCTTCATCTAACCCCCAGTGGGACTGTATTTGGACATGGGGCCTTTACGGAGGTAATTAAGGTTAAATGACATCATAAGGGTGGGGCCCTGATCCTATATAATTAGTGTCCTTATAAGGAGAGATGAGTCTCTCTTTCTGTCCCTGCCATGTGAGGACAGTGGGAAGGTGGCCATCTAAAAGCCAGGAAGGAGCTCTCACCAGAGACTGGATTGGTTGGAACTTTGATCTTGGACTCTCAGCCTCTAGAACTGTGAGAAATGCTTTGCTGTCCAAGCCCTCAGTCTATGGCATTTTGTTATGGCCGCCTGAGCAGACTAAGAAAGGGTCTGAATGTCCAAATGCTTAGCAATGCTAATGCAGCATGAATGGTGGCTTTGGTTAAGCAGATACAACAATGACACCCTCGCGTGGTAGCCAGAGAGAGCTGAGCTTGGGGATCCTCTGGTGAGCTGGAGACCTTGGGAAAGAAAGGGGCGACAGCATCCCACCGGAGCCGAGGTAGGTTCCCAAGTCACAGTTGGCTTAGAAACCTCGAGCATGAGTTTGTGTTTGTGGGTCTGACCTTCTTTCTGGTTAATGGGTCTTGGGAGCCATAGTGCTCTTCAGTATTTGAGTAGTACTTTGTGCATTTTAGCATGATCATTGAAGTTAGAGATATTATTTTTTTTAAAACGCTCAGCAGAGTAAATCCTCTGTCCAGTATGGCTGCCACTTTGAGCATCTCCTGCTCACCACCAACGTGGCAGTGTGAAATAACACACTTTTGTCATCTCGCAGTTTCCGGGGCAGGAGGCTGGGTCGCATCTGGAGGCTCAGCCGGGGAAGAGTCCAAGCTCCTGTGGCTGTTGGAAGGATCCAGGTGCTCGTGGGGGGTCACGTGAGCGCCTCCGTTTCTTGCTGGCCGTCACCTGGAAGCTGCCCTCAGCTCCCCGCTGGCTGTTGCGGGGGCTGCCCTCAGGCCACCCTCAGTCACATGGGGCCCTCTCACGTGGCAGCTCCTTCATCAAAGCCAGTAAGGGAGACAGTCTCCCAGAAAGATGGGCGTTACGGAATTCTGTAAAGTACTCACAAAGGGGACATTCCAGAACCCTGGCTATAGTCTAGTGATTACAAGCAGGTCACAGGTCAGCCCCACTCAAGGGGAAGGGGTTACCCCAGGAGGCTTGGATCATGAAGCCACTTTAGAATCCAGCCGGCAGAGTCTGTTCTTTGGCCCCCAGTGATTCATGTCCCTCCCGCCTGTAAGACACAGTCATCCTTTCAAAGGTCCCAAGAGTCTCATCCCATTACCATCTCACATCTGCTCAAAGTCCAGAGGCTACACAGTCGGGTGTTGGGTGAGGGGCTGTCCCCAGACGTCTGACCCCCCCCCTCCCCCTTTGTGCGCCTCACTGGATGGTAATGGGCGTCAGGTGGGAGGCTGGCATCTTAAGGCGCTCTGAGGTGGGGGTGCATGCACCCACAGGTAGGATCCGCGTGCAGTGTTGTCCAGGGGCCCGGGCGCTGTGCGCCTTGCCGGGGGAGGTGGGTAGTAGGAATAGCCCCTCCAGACACATTTGGCCTCATCTGTTGAAGCTCAGCCTGCCGTACGCTGTGACTCAAGCCTCTTCCCCTCGGGAAATGCACACATGGGCCCCAAGAGATGTGTACAAACATATTTCGACAGCCCAAAGCGAGAGGCAGGCCAACTGTCCCTCCATAGCAAAATGGGTAAGTAAATTGTGGTGCGTATAGGCAAACAACATTCAGCAATGAAAATAAAGGATCTTTAGCTATGTCAATGCACGATGAACGTCACATGTAACGTGAAGAGACCGAATACCAGGAAGAGACAAGCAGCACCGTGTGCCACTGACGTGAAGCTGGGAAACAGGCAGGCGGCACGGAGCTCTGGGATCTTGGGTGAAATGGGGGACTGGGGGCCAGAAGAGGGTGGTTCTGGGGAGACGGGGCACATGGGACTGGGATGCAGAGTGGTCTCAAGACGATAAAGTTTTCTTTCTTAATCTGGGTGGTGGGCATGAGAATGCCAATTTCATTTTTATTGTCTTTAAAATAAAATATCAAATAAAATAAAATAAAATAAAATAAAATAAAATAAAAATATCCCCACGTTATAACCTTTTCTGTATCTGGTACCTAGGCTAATACATACAGAACGGCTTCCCAGGCGTCATCATGTCCTTTACACGCATTACCCTCACTTAATACTCACCACCCATCCGTAACCACCCTTGTTGTTGCCCCCATGAAAGATGGTCCATCGGGCTGCTGCTGGGGACCAGGTTCCGGGTCAGTGAAGACATTTCCCAACACCCCAACACCTCCACCTGGGTGGAGCCATGTGGCCAAGGTCCAGCCAGGGGAATGTGGGCGCCATCTTGATCCCTGGTCCATAAACCCTCCACACAACCCCCCACGCGCTCCCTTCCTACGCTAACTGGATGTTGATGTGGACACTGATGCCCATGGTGACTTTGGGAAACCACATGTGGAAGAGCCTCTGGCAGAGCCTCTGTGAGCCTGGGTCCCTGCACAGCTCCCTGGCTTGGAAGACCAGGCCACCCGCCTGCATGATCATTGGATGTTACACAAGAAGAAGCAAACTTTTATTTTCTTGAGCCACTGAGATTTGGGCCTTATGTATGACAGCAGGAGTCAGCAGACTATAGCCTGGGAGCCACATTTGTTGCCTGCTTTCATGTGGACCTGAGCTAAGAATGGTTTTCCATGTAAGGCTGGGGTGACTTCAGCTGTGCCGAAGCTGGGTTGGCCTCCCGTCTCCACACACCTCCTTGGTTCTGAGATTAACTTTTCAGTGCGTGGTTCATGGTCCTGTGGGCTGGAGAGCTTATCCAAGGATAATAACCACGGGCTCATGAAATCATAGGGTTCCTGGGGCTGGGCGGGACCACAGAGGGCTCTCTGCTCCATCTCCTTGTTGGACGGAGGGAGAGACTGGCCCACAGCAGGGGGCAGGGCGGGCCAATCTCAAATGACCTCGTGTCGGGAGGTCTAGAAGCTGAGCCCTGGCGTCCTCTGGAGGCCTGGCCACCTTAGGCTCTCTCCACTCTGTGTCTGAGGCACTGGTCACTGCTCTGGGTCCCTGTACCAGGGGGGTTCGCTAGAGAGCGGGAGCCCCTCCAGATCTGGGTTTGAGCCCAGGTCATGGGCCCCCATCTGCTTTGCTGGGACTCTGCGTCAGATGGTGTGGAACAGAAGCCCAGATCAAAGGAAGCCGTGTCCGCTGACCCTCTGTTCTTTTCCTGGGTGTGTCCCTTCCTCTGTGAGGAGGATGATGGGCAGGGCTGGATGCAGACATCCCTGGACGCTCCAGCAGCAGCCTCACCACCAGGAACGCGCTCTGTGGCCATGAGCACAGCAAGCCCTCTTCCCATCTGCCGTTGGAGACCCTGACGGGATTCCCCTCGCTTTGTCGACACGGTGATGCCTCCTCCAACCTCCTGGAATCTGTCTCACTATCTTCCCAGGCGAACGCTGCTAATGACGAGTGAACGCCTTTTCTGATATTGACATATTGACAAACTTGACCTCTGGGAAAGCGACCCAGCTTCCAGCTCTCCATCTGGTGGCCAGGGCTGTCTATCCCCCACACGTCTGACACTGGAGCTTCCCACTTTGTTTTCCTCTTTTTGTCGGGCGGGGGAGGCCTGCTCTGCTCACCCAGACTCCTCGTTCCTTCATCGGTCTGTGGTGGGGCTGCCTCGGCGGCTGCATCACAAAACCACGGTGCCCACTCAGTAGGTCGGGCTGCTCCTGCTTGGTTCTCCTCTGAGCGTTCCCCGGAAGCCCAGGCTCCACCCGGGCTCCCGGAAGCCTGTACAGAGAGAGCGCGGCTACGTGTGCGCCTTTGACCACCTGGACCCGGAAGTGCTTGGGGCACTTCCTCTTCCCTTCCATTGGTGAGAACTAATCACATGGTTCCACTCAGCTGCAAGGGAGGCTGGGAAACTGGCGGGGCACCCGCCCCCAGCATAACTACACCTCGGAGAGGGAGTCAGATACTGGCAGGTCAGCTGGTCATTTCTGCCACTGGCTCAGGCCTCCCCATCTTGGCCTGGTAACGCTTCCTTTAACCGTCGACAATCTCAGCCATTTTATGTTGATTTTATGGTCAGGTGATCAGATTTGAGGGCCATCTACCATCTGCCTTCAGATCTTCTGTGCCATCTCTTGTATTCTAGTGCTAGATGAGGGGACAGCGGGAAACTCGGCCAAGTACTGGGTTGAACTTCTGACTAGACTTTGTGGGTGAGCAGACTGTCCCATATCCTCCACCAGCTGCCTCTCCTGCGTTTCGATCTGCATTACCGCTGGGATCACGGAAGCAGAAGGTGGGTGTTTCGATGGAGGCATCTTTCTAGCTGAAGCAGGAGGGGCTGCTCTAAGACAGTGGCAGATTCTTAGCTCCTCTGCCACAGCCCACGGGCCATTGTTAGTGGGCCACTGAGCCCCGAAGAAGCCTCAGAATCCTTCTTAACATAGAGCCCCAGGGGAAAATAAATGAAGGCCAATAAAATGAGAAAAGCAAAGACTGCTTATTCAGGGCTTGCTATAGCAAGGGAGTCAGGTAGCATGACTTTCATTTTGGCAGAGACTCAGAGGCAGGCAGGGGAGTGGGTAAGTGGGTTTTTAAAAAAAATTTATTTATTTTACTTATTTATTTTTGGCTGCCCTGGGTCTTTGTTGCTGCCCGTGGGCTTTCGCTCGAGCAGGGGCTACTCTTCGTTGCGGTGCGCGGGCTTCTCACTGCGGCGGCTTCTTTTGCTGCGGAGCACAGGCTCTAGCTGCGCGGGCTTCAGTAGTTGCGGCTCGCGGGCTCTAGAGCGCAGGCTCAGTAGTTGTGGCGCACGGGCTTAGTTGCTCCGCGGCATGTGGGATCTTCCTGGACCAGGGCTCGAACCCGTGTCCCCTACACTGGCAGGCAGATTCTTAACCACCGCGCCACCAGAGAAGTCCCAGGGTGGGTAAGTTTTACAGTGGAAAAAAGGGAACAGATATGCCCTGATTGGAGGCTGCTGATCTGGGGAAGCTGTAGGAGGGCTATCCAGAAGCAGGCATCCTATGTGACTGGTTAGGGTACGTAGAGTGGATGCTGGAATCAGTTCCTTACTACTGATAACTGGTTTTCCAGAATCTCGGCTGTAGCAGTGAGGAAGGGTCTACTCCTTGCAGACAGATACTGATGCCTGATACCACCTGGAAGGAAGCACCCTCTCCCTCAGGATTTCAGGAGACAATGAAAGTTGCAAATGGCTGAGCCTACACATTAGCATGAAAACTTTGGGGAGGACACTCTGAAGTCACCCACGACGTGGGTATGTCCGACATCTAGAAGAGGCAGGCGGTGGGACCCGAGGATAAATGTCCAGCTCCTTCTTGCCAAAGAGCTTTGGGCTTCACCCACTGACGCTGTGAGGGCAGGCTTCTGCTCTGGTCTTGTTCCCTCTTTTCTGCATAGGTGGTCCTGAGAGAGCAGTTCTGGGGTCAGTGGCCTGCGTTCAAACCCTGACTTCACCGTGTGGGATCCTGGGCCATCTAATGACCCTTCAGAACCTCCCGGTTGTAAAATTGGGGTGATGGTGGTGCCTGCCATGTTGGGCTGTTGGGTGGAATCCACGAGATAAAGGGGGGAAGGACACTTTGCCTGGGACCTTCCCCGAGCGCCCGCTCGGCAAAGATACCCAAGGATCACGTTACTGTGTTTCTGTCTGCGCCCTGTCGCCCCCGACCTGGCCTGTGTGCACCTAGGGGGCTGGAGCTCTTCATCTTCATCTTCACTGGAGGAACCCTTCCAGCAGAGCGTTTGTGTCTCGCTGCTTCCTCCAATAAACTCTCCGGGAAGAGTTGTCTATTCCCGGGAGGGCTCTGTTTGCCATGTGTGGCTCCACGATTCTTCCCATCTTGTTTCCTCATTTGCATGCCTGTTATCCTGGGTCTGTGTTCTCTCCGTAGATGAAGAATGGGCTTCATTATAATCTGAGCCCCAAACAGGATCCTTCTGTGGCCAGAAATACGGCCCCCAGGACAGCGATCCTGTGGGTATCATTACTGAGCCTGGATCCCGGGATACAGTAGGCACATAACAAAGTCATTCGCAAACATCAGGTGCCTAATATGTGCCAGGCACGGTGTAAATGTTTGAAGAAGGGTGGCTTTTTTTCCCCTATTTATGGACGACGCTCTGGGGTAAGTGACTGGCCATGGGCCACGGAGGGGCCGAGAGCCATGATCTGAGGGCCGGTCCAGCCCCAGGGATGCCTACTTAACTGTCCCGGCGCCCTGACCGCCTTGGTGGCAACAGTTTCCCTGCTCTCCCCGCCGCACGCACTTGCCTCCCAGCCCCTCCAGCTACAGCAAATGTGGGGTAGATACTTGTCGTGGTGGAGCCGGAGCACGGACCACTGCTGACGTGTGTAAAATTCTGCATGTGCCCTCGGAGTTGGGGAAATGGGTGTCAGGGAAGGTTTTGGAGAAGGTGGGACATGGATTTTCTCAAAGACTGGTCGTGGTGCCGCTGTCAGGCCACGTCAGCCCTCCAGCTGGGGCCTGTGCAGCCAGCGAGCCCAGATCTGCCTCTGAGGGACTCCAACACCAGCATTAAGAAACAGCCCCTATGTTTCAGAAGAGCCCGCTCAGCCCCGCCCAGCATCTGCCAGAGATTAAGGATCAGTGAATTCGCTGCCGGCCCCCCACTGCCCTCGAGCGTTGCTGGTTTGCTGTGTTCTCTAAATGGACAGTTAAGATTAAAGTGAGTTCCAGGATTTTGTGCAATCCTTGAAGATAAGCAGTCCAGCTGGGGTTTGGAGCAGAATTCTTTGTACCGCCGAAGCATTCCTGAGAGTCCAGAGTCACAGAGAGGCCGAGCTTCCTGCGTGTACTGCTTGCCGTCACCAGTTGGGGGCGCTGGCGGGGGGGCTGGGGCCCAGATCAGATGGCATTTCATCCACCCCTTCATTCAGAGACTTGCTGAGTTCCTGCTCTGGGCCGGTACCTTGCCCAGTGCCGAGAATACAATAATGAGAAAGAAAGAAAAACCAAAAAACCCCCCAGCCTGTTCCTGCTCCAGCGAAGCTAGCCCTGTAGAGGAGAGGAGAGATTTAGCCAAGTAGCCGAGAACCGAGTGTAATTACCTGGGCGGCAGGTGCTGAGAGGGCAGGTGCCGGAACCATGGAAGAAGCAACGGGACCAGAGCTCGTCTTGGGGGCCGGGGAGTGTGGGGGGGGGGCTTCCTGGAGGAAGCGGCTTTTGAGCCAGATTTTGACAGATGAGTAGGAACTAGTGAGGGGGAGGGACAGCCTGTGCTCCGTGGCTGGAGGGAGTGGGGCCGGTCCAGGGCTCTAAGGAGGTGAGGCTGGAGCAAAGGCACAGGTGACAGTGGGGAGGCAGTGGGACAGGTTGGTGAGAATGGAAGGCCAGCCGGCTAGAGCAAGGTCCTGGAATGAAGCCCGTAGTCTCGGAGAGATCCCGGCGTTTGGGAAGGACAGGGGAGCATGGAACATCACCATTTACTGACCGATGAGGCAGTATTTCAATATTTTGTACCCCGTCCCAGTGGCCCCATGTCCCAGAAGCACTGCAGCCCTGGAGCAATGAGAGGATTTTCACGGGAGTAGAGTGTGCGGTGGGGATGTCATCAGGCGGCATCTGGCTAAGCCCCGCTGACTGCAGGGTGAGGACAGGCTGTCAAGGACGTGAAGGGGATGTACCACCAGGTACCAGGGTCCCACTGTCCTCTGGGCGAGAGAGGGCGCTGGACACTCGGCCAGGCTGGGCAGGGTGGACGTGGGGTGGACCTGGAGTGGAGGAGTGGGGCCCGTGCTTAGTGCTGGGCTCTGGGTCTGTCTGGGTAAGTCCAATTTGAAGCCTCTTTTCCTGGTGCAGGTGGCAAATTGGGCAGTGTCTCCGTCCCTTGGTCGAAGCCTCCCTGCCCCCATTACACAGAGAGGGGGCAGAGAGGTAGGTTGGAGAGACTCCTTCCTTTGCTTCAGGCTCAGCTGCCAAGAGGAACCCAGAACCAGGCGGCAATTGTCCCGTTAGGTTCACAGGGACCCTTGTAAACTTCCCTGAAGGAAGGGTTTCATCCCTGGGGACTGGGACCTCTCATCCTACAGAGTGTGAAGCTGTGGGGTTGAGAAGCACAGGTTCCCCCCGGTGGGCCCGGGAAGCCGTAGCGAGAAGGCTCGCTCCGCCCTCCACACCTTGGCTCGGGGACACGTGTCTTCTAATTACTGGTGTCAGAGCAGTCACTGTACAGTGGCCATAGGTTCAAAATGCATATTGTACCTTGAAGGACAATGGTTCAAAATATATACTGAATGTTTCTCTTTTCTCTTTCACTTAATATACTTCTATCAGGATGAAATTCACTAACATGTAATTATCCACTTTAAAGTGAACAAGTCAGCGGCATTTAGTGTGTTCACAATGTTGGGTGACCGTCACCTCGATCTAGCTCTCAAACATTTTTATCGCCCCACGAGAACACCCCACACCCACGAAATAATCACTTCCATTCCTCTCCCTCCCATCTCCTGGCAACTACTGATCTGCTTTCTGTCTCTACAGATTTGCTTATTCTGGATGTTTTATATGCACGGGATAGAACGATGTGTGGGTCTTCCGCGCCTGGTTTCTTTCACTGAGTAACGTTTTCACGGATCCTCCACGTTGCAGCATGGACCAGTACGACATCCCTTTTTGTGACTGAATGATATTCCACCGCGTGGATAGGCTGCATTTGTTTCTCCATCCTTCTGTTGCTGGACATTTGGGCTGTTTCTAGCTTTTGGCTATTAGACACTGTATCTTGAAGGACAGTGTCCTAGCTCCACAGAGGTCATTGTCAAGCCGAGGCAGTAGCTAAGCCATCAAGGAGCCGTTTTTTTTTGTTGTTGTTTGTTTGTTTTTTTGCGGTACGCGGGCCTCTCACCGCTGTGGCCTCTCCCGCTGCGGAGCACAGGCTCCGGACGCGCAGGCTCAGCGGCCACGGCTCACGGGCCCAGCCGCTCCGCGGCATGTGGGATCTTCCCGGGCCGGGGCACGAACCCGCGTCCCCTGCATCGGCAGGCGGACTCTCAACCACTGCGCCATCACGGAAGCCCAAGTAGTCTTTTTATATTCTAGCAGGCTGGAGGCTCTGGGTGACAAGGTATGAGACAGGAGCAGTGGGTCCCGGGGTCCTGGTCCCGTTGTCCCTCTACCTTCACCATGATGGGGGTCTGCTGGCTTGAGGCACATCCTGCCGGACCCTGTGTTGTTGAGCGAGATGCCCTGTGAAGTCTTGGTGAATGCTGTTGGCAGAGGCTGTGTGGACAGGGAAAGAGAACCCACGCCTGGAACATTGACCAACGCAGGAAGGCAAATTGCCTCCAGGGCAGCAAGTCTGAGGGTTCTGATATACTTGCCTTGACATGGGGAGGCTGGCTGGCTGCGTGGAGGAATGGCGCCCTATGCAGGGCTCAGCGGTGGGTGGTCTTGCTGCTGACAGATGCACACTCAGCTGTGGCAGAAGCTAGAGCGGCCCCGGTGAGAGGGGCCTGAGGTCGGCGGGCCGGTGCGGAGCCCCCAGCCTCACCGGCACGCAGCTCTGTTCCCGCACTCATTGTTCAAACACTGGGTGATGAGGAGAGAGGCTGGCTGACCCTCCCCAGGCGAGCACCCTGCCCCCCAGAGACCATCACCTGCAGGGGAGCCCACCTACCTCTCCCCCAGACCTCAGGGTCCCTGACCTTCCAATCCTGCTCCCCTCAAGCCGCGTGCCCCCTGCCCCAGAGGTGTGGTATACGCTAATCTTCTGCAGCGCCTGCTGCCCCACGAAGTTGATAACAAGTTTCCTGCTCGAAGCTCTGTCTTTCAGGGCCACCCCCAAGTGAGGCGGGCTGGAGCATGGTGGGTGCTGTGGTCTCGACGGGCGCGAGTCACTAGGCAGCCAGTGGGGGGGGGAGGGGTGGAAATTACCCGTTAGGAAACCATGAATGGCGCGTGCAGAGGAAGGCCGGGTGGCCCTGCCATGGTGTAGAGGCAGAATAAGCTCACCCCTCCTGTGCTTTTGTCATTTATTGAATGGTGCAAATCCGCAGCTATTTATCTTTTTATTGCTCTTGGTAATGCTTTTAAAATTTTGCAATAAACCCATTCACTGGCAACCAGCAGAGACATGAAAATCGCACTTAACAAAACGATTGAATTTTGATTCCTTTTTCTCGAGAAAGTGGAACATTTAACTTGTATGAAATAGGCGCGGACGTTGATCTCCAGCGTGGGGCAGTGGTGACAGCGCTGAGTGGGCGGGAACCAGAGGGCACGGCTGTGGGTGTGGTGCCAGCTGGTCACCAGTGGGCGGTCCCCCGAAGGCTGGGGCGATGGCACAGGTGCAGCTGCATGTCAGGGAGACATGACTCCGAAGCCTGTCGTTTTCTCCAGAGGGAACGACTGTTCTTTGAAGTTGATTTTGCTTGTTTTTTTATTCCAAGTCTTGTTGTACGCGCATCCTTAGAAGAATTTTACGAGCCATCGAGTGAGTCCTGTTCGGATTAGCGACATCAGTTGTTTCAAGCAAGAGATCAGTTAAATTAATTCCAAAAATGTTTTGCTTTTTTTTTTTTTTTTTTTTTTAATCCAGTGGATGGAATATAGGTAAAGCATCTGGAAGGTCATTCGAACAAATGCGAAATAGCTGATGTCCTGTCAATCCTGGTGTAAATTCAGTAACGAAACAAACCCTTCAACGTTGAAATTTTGTTCATCTTGCAGGTGTTTACAAGAAGATGAATTGGGGAGGATCACGGCACTGTGATTAAAAAATACAATATTTTGACTAAATTAAGAAATCCATTATTATTGGGAACTGCTTGTGGTTTGTACGAAATTCCCAATTACATTTAAGCTAGCTTGATGTGTGGCCAATAGATACAGAAGGTGGAGTCATCAAAATGGACTTCCCTGGCGGTCCAGTGGTTAAGACTCGGCGCTTCCACCGCAGGGGGCACGGGTTCGATCCCTGGTCGGGGAACTAAGGTACCGCGTGCCGCGTGGTGCAGCCAAAAAATAAAAATTAAAATTAAACTGAACTACAAAATTTGTTTCAAAGGTGATGTGTAATTAAAGAAAAAAACCCTTCAGCGCAGCAGCTTGTACTTTCTCTGTTAGCTGCCTGCCATCTGAGTTCAGAAATGTTTGGGCCATCGAAGAATTACCTGGGATGGTATTGAACGTTCTGGAAAAGGAGTCTTTTGCATTTGATTGAAATTCGCTTGGAGAGCTTTAATCAAACGAAGAATCAAAGCACGTGAGATTTTGAATCTTTTAAGAATTGTAATGGTTGAAAACAAAGTTTGCAGAGTTGAGGCCACTGATGCTTATCCCTATGAAAGCAAAGGAGGAAACAGACAAACTTAACTCCAGGGCTCAGACAGTGCATAAGATCTAATTTCAAGTCGTATAATTGTGCTTCGGAAGGAAAATCGTACTTGTGGGAAGAATGTTTTGAGGGTGCTTTTAGGTTTAATTGGATACATTTATATCCTGAAGCTAAATGGAACAAAATTGAGAGAGCTGTTCAAGAGAATCATATGTAGAGACCACCCATTTGAATTTTGCCTGATAAATATACTTGCCGAAGAAAGGCTCTCTGAATAGAGATGAACCTGAAAGAATATTGGGGTTGAAATATGTACACGTTTAAGTAAAACAGAAACAACAAACAAAGACTCCAAACAAATAAACCTAAGATTGCAAATATCCTCCATTCAGCAGAAATTGCTTTGAACTTATCAGATATCTCAGCATTTATCAAGAATGTATTTTCTCAAACAGAAATACTATGGTCTACAGAGAAAGGGCTAGCAAAGGCCTCAAGGAATTCAAATTAATTCGCATAAATTTGAATGATCTGCCAGCAATTTCATGAAAAACATAAAAAATAAGACCAAATTGGAATAAACACCAGCAATGACCGTTAAAGGTCCACGCGGCCGAGATGGGTAATGGACCAAGGATTATAAATTACAGACACACCTTTCATTTCACTTTAATGTACTCGGATATATTTTCCTACTTTTAGAAAGCACTTTATTTTTGGACATAGTTTTGGAATCGAACTATTTTACAGAGCCTCCATCACAATACAACCGACTTGCAGGTGAAAGCGCATTGCCAGCCTGGGTAACTTTGGTTATGGCTAGCACCCCTCCGCGGCTGTGTCTGTATTTATAATCCCTGGTACGGTGCCAGGCACTCAGCTCAGTATCTCAGTCATGTGGAACTCTAAAATCGGTGTTTATTTTAATGTGGTCTCAAAAAAATTTTTTTTTCATGAAATTTCTGGCAAACCATTCAAGTTTATGGGAATCAATCTGACTTTCTTGAGGCCCTCACTAGCTCTTTCTCTGTCGACCATCGTATTTTTATCTGAGGAATATCCTCTCGACGGAGTCTGGGATGTCCCGCGGTGGGGATGAACCCAGCGTCACCCTAGCTGGGCTGAGCGAGAGAGATGGTGTCGGCCACGCCACCCTTGGCACCGTCCGGGTAGCACTGCCCCTCAGGCGCCAGCTCTGGACCGTGGCCCCAGGGGCACAGGCCCCTTCAGGTCAGACCGGCTCCTCAGCGTGTCCCTGCAGCCAGGACCCGGTGGCCTCCAACATCTCTTCTCCTCTGCACCCACACCCCGGGGGGAAGGCAGGGGATCAGCCTTAGGTTGTGGGGAACAGAGGGCTGGCTGCTCCGGGCCAGCTGTGTGACTTGCTCTGAGCTTCTGGTGACAGATGAGCTTGCTGGCTTCAGCGCAGAGGGTTCCGTGGAGGGGCCTCAGGATGGGAGGGGGATGCAGGGACAGGCCGGCCCAGGCCTGAGGGCCACCTTCCACTGTCTCAGATGGGGGTGCCCAGGGAGCACTGTACTCCTCGGCGTGGGACCGGTGGGCTGGACCCCTGCGAGGATGGACCAGGAGGGTGGTCAGCGGGTGCGGCCATGGGGCCTGGACCCGGCCTGGCTCTTGCCTGCTTTCAGACCCCGGAGCTCACCCAGACTCCTGCGGCTGCTGCAGAGGGCAGGGCCTGAGCTGGGGAGACCGTCTCGGGGCGGGGTGGCCCTCAGGAGGCACAGTGCTGCCTGGCGGGAGGTGGGGACGTGGCGTCTGCAGCCCTCGCCGGCCGGCCTGGTCTGTGGGAGGCCTGGCGGGGTGACTCATGAGAGCTCAGAGCTGAGCGGAGCGGGGCCCAGCTGTTCGCAGGGCCGCGCGGACGTCCCCGTGTTATTGCAAACTGAGCGGGGGTGGGGTGTGGGTGGGTCCCGCCTGCTGACCTCCCTGGGAAAGGCTGTTGCAGGCCGCAGGCTGCTGGGTGGGCGCGGCCCCGCCCCCCCCGCCCCGGGTCCAGCCTGCACCGCCTGGCACTGAGGACTTTCCGGGGACCCGAGCCCTTGTGTGCTGGAGCCGGGAGGGTCCTGGGCACACAGCACAGCTGGTCCCCCTGGTCGGGTCTGGGTAGCTGGACAACGTTGGCTGTCTGTCCTGATACGATGGCCTGGGATGGGGAAACCGAGGCACCCAGAAATCAAGTAACAGGTCCAAGGCCCCGAGGTCACCAGGCTTGGAACCCAGAGTTTCCTGGGGATAAATCACTGCTGTCTGTTGTGAGAGCTGCGGTCCAGCCCAGGTGGCAAGTGCTTGGCAGTGACCCAGTGCCCCCTCCAGACACGCAAATTAGGCTGTTTCTCTCACCTAGCAGGAGGCAGCCTCTGGAATCTTCTTCTCCCACCCCCTGGCAGATACTTCCACCTGATGAGAACTGATGGGCCATGTGACATTTGGGCCAGACGAGGGTGTTCAGAGGCTCCAGTCCTCCAGGGCTGCAGGAACCCTACACCCCACAGCAAGCAGTGGACACCCAGCCTGGCTGCTGGATTCTGGACACCCCCTTTCCACACCCGAGGTCCAGCTCAGGAGGCCCTTCCTGCAGACCAGACCCCGCCCCCCGCCATCCTCTCGGTCCCTCTCTCCCTCCCTGCGAAGCCCCTGGAGGCTCCAGGCTCGGAGCCACGCCCCTCCAATCTCTGCCTTCATCACCCCACGGCCTTCTCCTCTGTGTCTGTGTCTCTCCTCTTCTCATAAGGACACCGGTCCTTGGGTTTAGGCCGACCCTAACCCAGGAGGATCTTTTCTCCGTCCTTAACTAATTACATCTGCACAGACCCTATTTCCCAATGAGTCACATCCTGAGGTTCTGGGTGGGGCACTATCAGTCTACTTTCTTAAGAAGAGGCAGAGTTAATCAGAGAACGCGGGAAGCACAGACCTCCTTGGCTTCCTGGTTACCGGCCCCTGATTGACAGGTATGTTAGCACTACCTGGCTGGATTGTCGTAACACAAGAGACTTCATCATTTGCGTACATTCAGGGCTCATTTAGACTTACCCACTTTTTTTCACCCAACTTTCTATGCCCTCCTGCTCTTCTTAAAAACATTCCTTCCATCTGGAATCACATAAGGATATGCCTGGAATTCTACCTTTAGGATTTCCTGCAGAGACAGTCCGTTGCTGGTGAACTGTCTCTGTTTTTTCATCATCCTGAAAATGTCTTTATTTTGCCCTCATTCTTGGAAAGCATTTTCGCTGGGTATTTTCTTTCAGCTCATTGAAGATGGCCTTTCACGGGCTTCTGGTTTTCATTCCTGTGTTGGACAAGTCAGCCGTTAATGTTACTCTTTAGAAAGTAATCTGTCTCCTTCTTCGGCTGTTTTTCAAATACATTTGACCTTTGAACACCACGGGGCTTAGGGACTCTGAACCCCGGCTCCCACCACGCTGTCAAAAATTTGCATATAACTTTTGACTCCCCCCAGAGCTTGACTATTAATAGCTTACTGTTGACCGGAAGTCTTACTGATAACATAAACAGTTGATTACACATATTTTGTATGTTATATGTATTGTACATGGTATTTTTAAAATAAAGTAAGTTAGAGAAAAGAAAATGTTATTAAGAAACTTGTAAGGAAAAGAAAATACATTTAGAGTATTTATCCATACTATAAGTTTACATCATCTGTTTACAGGATGAATCGTCTGCCAGTACCTATATCAATATTGTCTTATATGATACAAAGCACAGTACATGTTATATGTATTACTAGCATTGGACAACAAAAATGAAAAGATAACGTGAAAAAAATCATTTATATACACAGGTATAATGATTCATGCATTCATAACAAAGATGCAGCAGTATGATTTGCTTTGTGGTGTCATCAATACAATTGCCTCACAGTAGCCTAACCTAACACTAATAAATGAATCGTTATAAAATGTTTATGACGTACAGTATCACTGTCATATTCATAATACAGTATTGGAAACTTTGTTACATTAAAAAAAACACCTCTGATGATAGGCTGGTACTGTTTCCGTAGTATGTTCAATTAGGAGAGAGAGAGAGAGAGAGAGAGAGAGAGAGAGAGGCATACAGTAACGTAATGTAATTCTTTGGAAGCAAAGTTATAAAACAGTAAGAAAACAAACACGTTATTAATTTTATATTAAATATCATTCACCTTATGCCTATGTAAGGATAGAATAGTATCTACCTAGATTTTATGCATTCATGACGTGCGTCTTTTTCTTAATTTTTTCGATATTTCTAGCTATGTGGTTTGCCTGTGAGTTTTTTCATATTGTCTCGAATCTCCAAAAATTTTTCCAATATACTTATTGGAAAAAAAAAATCTATGTTGAAGTGGATCTGCTCAGTTCAAACCTGTGTGGTTCAAGGGTCAACTGTATTTCTCTTTCTCTCTGTAGTTTTGCTAAGATGAGTCTAGGTGTAGATTCCCTTTTGTTAATCTTACTTGGGCTTCATTGGGCTTTTCTGGGGGATATTTTATGTGTGTGAGTTCCACCAGTTCTATAAAATTCTCAGACGTCCCCTCTTCAAGTATTGCTCTGAGCTTCTGTTTCTTCTTACCTTCTGGAGCGTGGTTAGACCAAGTCATTCTTTTCTCCATGTCACCAAAACTCACACCTTTCCCACCTTCTTGCCTCTCTGTGCTGCAACCTCTATAACATCTCTGATCTGTGTTTTGGTTCAGTACTGTTCCTTCAGTTGAATTGGATATACTATGAAAATCAAAATCCAATAAATAATTTTAATTAATGTATTTTTTATTCCCAGGTTTCTACTTGTTTTTACCCTATCGGTTCATTTTGAATAGTCTCCTGTAGATTTTTCCATCTGGCTCTGATTTCTTTAGGCTTGATAGAGACATAGTTGTTTTATAATCTATCTGATTTTTCCGGTATCTGAACTCTGTGGGTCTGTTTCCTCTCCTGTTCCTCACTCTTTGGGTTATGTGCCCTTCTGCGCTTGTACTGAGACCTGCTTGCTGTCGTTAGTAAATAATTTGTGGAATTCCTTTGAGGTCGAAGATAAGTGGGGAAAGCCCACCTTTGGTCCTTCTGGGTCCTGGGCCACCGCAGAGCCAGGGTCACTTTGAGGTAAATTCATTGACAAGTCTCCTTTGAGTCACTGGGTGATGCGGGTCTGTACCGTGGTCCCAATTTCCAGTGACAGCCCCACGGTCTGTCCTGACGTGGCTCCCCTGTGGCCCCTGGGGTGGGCCTTTGGTGGGTCTCTTTCTGGTTCACTTGTGTCCTGAGAGTGGGGCTCTTCATGCTCCAGGCTTTATGAGTTGTGTCTCCTGGGGGCCGCCCTGGGTGTGCGGGCCTGGGCTGGGCTCTCTGTGTCTTGCATGAGGCTATTGAAACCCAAGGTCCATTTGGTTTTTCCACAAGTTCTCAATTAAGAGCATGTTCAGCTGCACTCACGTCTGCGGGCCTGCCCCCCTTAGACTGTGGCCTCCTTATTCCTTACTATCTTGTTACCTCATTGCTTGAAAAAAATTTTTTAAGCGCTTTTGTTCCTCAGTGAGAGATTGGCCTGATTAACCTAATCTGTCCTTTTACCAGAACTGTAAGTGAAGGAAACCTCCCACATCCCCGCATCTTCTCATCCATCCATCCATCCATCCATCCATCCATCCATGGACACTTAGGTTGCTTCCATGTCTTGCCTATTGTAAATAATGCTGCAATAAACCTGGGGGTGCAGATATCTTATGAAGATAGAGATTTTATTTCCTTTGGATAAATGCCCAGAAGTGGAGTTGCTGGATCATACTGTAGTTCTATTTTTAATTTTTTGAGCAACCGCCGTGCTAAGTTCCATAGTGGCTGCACCAATTTACATTGCTACCAACAAAGGGTTCCCTTTTCTCAAAGTCCTTGCCAACATTTGTTATCTCTTATCTCTTTGGCAATAGTCATTCTAACAGGTGTGAGATGATATCTCATTACGGTTTTGATTTGCATTTCTCTGACGATTAGTGACGTTGAGTACCTTTTCATGCACCCATTGGTCATTTGTATATGTCTTCGTTGGAGAATTGTCTCTTCAATTACTCTGCCAATTTTTAAATCAAATTATTACCAGTTTTTGTTACTTAGTAGCATGCATTCTTAATACAATTTAGCTATTAGTCCTTTATCAGATACATGATTTGCAAATATTTGCTCCTATTCTGCAGGTTGCCTTTTCATTTTGTTGATGTTTTCCCTTGTTGGGCAGAAGATTTTAGTTTGATGTAGTTCTACTTGTTTATTGTTACTTTTTTGTTGCCTTTGCTTTTAGTGTCAAATCCAAAATCACTGCCAAGCTTGTTGTCCTGAATCAACTTCTTCCAAAGTTCTGCTACTGTTGATATTTTGATCTCTTCCCATGAATCACGAATGTTCTTAATGGTATCTAGAATGGTGAACACTTTCTAGAAAGCTTTCCATTTACATGGCCCAGCTGCAACAAAGGAATCACTGTCTATGGCAGCTGTAGCCTTACAAAAAGTATTTCTTAAATAATAAGACTTGAGAGTTGAAATTCCTCCTTGATCCATGGGCTGCAGAATAGATGTTGTGTTAGCAGGCCTGGAAACAACACTGATCTCATTGTATATCATCTCCATCAGAGCTCTTGGGTGACCAGGTGCATCGTCAATGAGCAGTAATATTTTGAAAGGAATCTTTTTTTCTGAGCAGTAGGTCTCAACAGTGGGCTTGAAATATTCAGTGAACCGTGCAATAAATGGATGTGCTCTCATCCACGCCTTGTTGTTCCATTTACAGAGCACAGGCAGAGTAGAGTTAGCATTATTCTTATGGGCCCTTGGATTCTGGGAATGGTAAATGAGCACTGACTTCAGCTTAAAGTTGCCAGCTGCGTTAGCCCCTAACGAGAGAGTCAGCCTCTCCTTTGAAGCTTTGAAGCCAGGCATTGACTTCTCCTCTCTGGCTATGAAAGTCCTGGATGGCGTCTTTTGCCTATAGAGGCTGTTTTGTCTACACAGAAAATCTGTTGCGTAGTGTAGCACCTTCATGAATGATCTCAGCTAGATCTTCTGGATAACTTGCTGCAGCTTCTCCGTCAGCACTTGCTGCTTCACCGGGCACTTCAATGTTACGAGACAGCTTCTTTCCTTAAACCTCTTCAGCCAACGTCTGTCAGCTTCAAAATTTTCTTCTGCAGCTTCCTCGCCTCTCTCAGCATTCATAGAATTGAAGAGAGTTAGGACCTTGCTCTGGATGAGGCTTTGGCTTAAGGGAACGTTGGGCTGGTCTGATCTTCTATCCAGGCCACTCGAACTTTCTCCATACCAGCAATAAGGCTGTTTTGCTCTCCTATCATTCGTGTCTTCACTGGATCAGCACTTTTAATTCCCTTCAAGGACTTTCCTTTGCCTTCACACCTTGGCAAACTGTTTGGTACATACCATACTGTACCATACTGTTTTGATTACTATAGTTTTGTAACATAATTTGAAAGTGGGAATTCTGATGCCTCCAGATTTGTTCTTCTTTCTCAAGATTTCTTTGGTTATTTGGTTTCATAAAAAGTAGGACTGTTGGTTCTTTTTCTTTTTTTTTGGCTGCACCACATGGCTTGTGGGATGTTCCCTGACCAGGGATTGAACCCAGACCACGTTAGTGAAAGCCTGGAATCCTAACCACTAGGTGACCAGGGAACTTTCCTGGTGTTTTTTTTTGTTTGTTTGTTTGTTTGTTTTTAATGACTGTTGTTTAATTTTATTTATTTATTTTTTAAAATGCACCATTTCATTTTATTTTTATTTACTGTTTTTTTAGGCTGTGCCACACGGCATGTGGGATCTTAGATCCCTGATCAGGGATCAGACTTGTACCCCCCGTAGTAGAAGCGCAGAGTCTTAACCACTGGACCGCCAGGGAAGTCCCTGTTGGTTCTATTTCTATGCAAAATGCCATTGGAATTGTACTGAATCTGCATATTGCTTTGGGCAGTATGGACATTTTAACAACATGAATTCTTCCAATTCATGAGCATGGAATATCTTTCCATTTATTTGTATCTTCTTTAATATCAAGGAAAATTATTTAAAGCTTGAAAATAAGAAAAAAAAAAAAGCTATCCTTTCTAAGTCCTCCTGGGGCATTATTTAAGGCCACACAAGGAATTTTCTTATCTAGAGAATGTGCCTGTGGACTTTGCTGTTTACTATTAATTAAGAGTTTGAACTTTGTTAAGTTATGTTAACTTGCAGATTTGCATCTGGCATAAGGTGACCCCTCAGGGTTACAGTTCTCTTGCCGGTAGGACCCTGACCTGTGTCACCTTTAACTCACCTGCCCTGATCCTCAAACTGTTGCAGCCTCTTTTTGGTTCCTGTATTAAGGGGCTAATGAATTGTTGATCCATATTCATTTTATATTTGTGTGACAGCCTTGCTTTCAGTTTTCTGAAAGTTATACTCTGACAGCCTCAGAGAAGAGTGAGCAACCTGCAGCTGTGTCCTGTGCAGAGATCACATGCTGGTGTTGGGTCTCGGGCCAGACCAGACCCCCGACGTCTGTGGCCCCCCTGCACTCAGCTCCCCCGTCACACGGGGCCCGTTATACCATTGGTCGGAGGTTCTCCTAAGGACCAAAGGAGACCCCCATTAAGCTCTGCAGTAACAACTGTAATAATGATACTAGGAGTAAGCCTCAGTCTCCATCACTTCCACTGATAACAGGGAAGGCCCCATTTAAAACCTGGGGCGGGGATCAAACAGACACCCTCGACCCTCTGCCTGCTGGATCCTTATATGTGGGTGGTCCTCAGAGCTGAGCTCCCAGGTCAGCGGCCCCAGGCCTCTGGCTTATCAGGAGCTGGCTCCCTCCTTGTTTAAACAGCTTTATGAGACGTAATTCACACGCCGCATGATTCTCCCACTTAAGGGGGTCCATGGCGTGAGTGTGGTCACAGATGTGTGCAGCCATCACTACTCTCAATTTTAGGACACTTTCATCACCTGGAAGAGAATCCCACGCTTTTTAGCTGTGACCCCCTACCCCAAGCCTCCACCCACTCATCTGCTTTCCGTCTTTATGGATTCGCTTCTTCTGGACATTCCACGTGAATGCAATCATCTCATCTATGGTCTTTGGTGACGTCTGGGATCTGGGGGAGACTGCAAAGCACCACCGAGGAGGAATGGTGGTGACCCTGCCGGGGCGGGGGGAGGGGAACCTCGGACCCCCAGCCACGGCTCCGGGACAGCTGGTCGTTCATCCCGCTGGCATTTCCTGAACGCCAACCATGTGCTTGGCGCCGTGTCGGGGGTTGGGAGACGCCCGTGAACAAGGCACAGGCGGTTCCCACCCTCCCTCAAGGCCCAGCCCAGGGGGGAGCGGTGACCACTCAGGGGGGCGAGGACAGGGCAGCTGTCCCGGCACCTCTGGTCACCTTGGGCCCACCCAGTGGAGGGCCGCTCGCGAGCTGCCTCCTGAGGCGGGTCCAAGCCTGGACGAGGCGCCATCTGTTTTCACTTTGCCGCCGCCTGGGCCAGAGTGATGTCATCGGAGCTCTCGGCCTGGCGGGTGCTGGCGGCCGGCCACCGTGACAGCTCGACTGGGAACCCCAGCTGATGAGCAGGGCTGTGGCCTGGTGCAGGAACCCTGGCCTGAGCCGACGGGCAGGGGTGGGGTCTCCCTCCTGCCGGGGTGAGGGGCTAGGCTGCTGCACTCCCACCCCACAGGCCCTCACCGCCCTCATGTTGCTAAAGGGCCGGCGGCAGGCCAGCCTGGCCGGGCTCTTTGAGCTGAGGCCCAGGCCCGGCCTTGTGGGGAGGCTGTCCCCCCTCCTCGAGGGTTTATCCCCTCCTGCTGCCCGTGACTGCAGGGCGGGGCAGGGCCGCTGGGGCTGCTGGGCCAAGCGTATGGGCTGCCAAGGGGCTCAGGCTGGGCCACACCACCGAGTCCTGCACGGATGGGGCGAGAGTCTCGAGGTGTCGAGTGGCCTGAGGTCTCCAGCTCTGGCCCTGACCCTGGGGTTATGAGCCGACAGCGGCCGCCCCGCCCTGCGCCAGCCCAGGAAAGCGGGTCGTCACCTTTAACCCTCCAGGCGTCCCTGTCCCCACTTTACAGATGAGGAAACTGAGGCCCAGAGGCCTTATGCAGAGTGGAGACTGAAACTCACGTCCTGCTGACCCCAAAGCCATGCTCTTGGCTCTGCCCACGTGCTGTTACTGGCTCAGGGTAAGGGGTCCTGGACAGCGGGGTCCTGAGCCCTTTTCCGTCTGCACTGTGTGGCCTTGGGGACAAGCAGCCTCTGAGGTGCAATCTCCTCTCCTTACAAAGTGGGGGGTGGTGCTGGCGCTGGTGACACTTTCCTAGCGGCTTGTTGGGAGGGTTGGGTGAGATGACAGGTGTCCTGGGGCCCACATTTGAAGAGCTGGGGAGGGACATGGCGGGAGGGCCGAGCCCCCGCAGGTCACAGCGTCTCTGGATGAGCACCAGGTCTGGGAGAGGTGGCTGGGGGATGTTGACATGGCCCGGCTTGCGGGGGATGTGAAGCCGGGGCAGGAGGGTAGACGGAGCTCACCTCCCGGGCCCGCTGGGCCTGCCCAGAGCCTCCCCCTGGGGAACCCTGCCCCCCTCTCACCTGCTACACACCCCTGGTTGACAACACGCTAACAGACGCCCCTGCTCAGGGGAAGCGGCCTCTCCGTGGCGCCTGCATGCACCCTCGAGGGGCTTTCTGGGAGAGCGCGTTAACACGGGCGTGACTGTAGCCGAGGACGCCTCTGGCGGGGTGCGGTCCTCTGGATGCCACGTTTGGGCTGACTTTCCTGCCGGCTCCTCAGGTCTGGAGAACCTGTAGCCAGGTACGCAGCACCCCCGCCGCATCCCACGCCCACCTGGCCTCTGCCTGCTCTTTCTATTGACCTATGTTTTTATTCCCTAAGAGAGGCTGCCATTTGCATTCGTGCTACCCCTTCTAGGAGGCCTTTTCTCTGTGTGTCACAGTGTGGTGGTCGCGCCGGCCCCCTCTAATCTTGTTCTTCAGTTAACATTATCCCTTAAGCCAGCCTGCAGGCCGTTTAAATGTCTGTGGGCTGTGGACCCGGAGAGACATTTCCCGGACGAACCCCACCCCACCTCTCTTCGATACTTTGAATTCTTCATTATCCGAAATGATACGGCTGAGAACATCTTTGTGTATTGAGCTCCTCGCCCACCCATTCCAGAAGCATGATTTTCCCTTGGACGGGCTGAAAGGCTCTGAGCCGCTAACTGCCTTTCTGTGTGTTCCCAGGGTGCTTGGGGGGCACGGAGCTGGGGCCATCACCCCCCTTGCTTCCGCTGCTGGGCTTCTGACCCAGACTCCCGTGGGCCGTGGGTGCTCAGCTGCCCCCGCCCTGGCCTGTGAGCCGGCCCCGTGCCCTCTGACTCGCCCTGCTTTGTTCAAAGTGTCTTTTTGGTGCTGGGACTATTACAAGAGAAAGAATTCTGCCTTCTTTCCCCCCTGGAAGGCTAAAACACCCCCCTGGGTTTCTCGCCTTCTCGATTTGGGTAAATGTCAGCCCGGGTTCACTGTCAGCATCTCTCCCCCCGCCAGCCCCCCACCTTGGATCCCAAGACCTGGGCTTCAGCCTGAATCCTGCTCTTCCTTCCGGGTGAGAAACACACCTTCGCAGCCTCAGCAAGCGCGAGAACGCCCGTGGAGGGGCGGGCGCGCCCGAGCTGGTGGTGCCCCTTCCCGTCCTGGGCCCTGTGGGTGCCAACCCACGGCAGGCCGGTTGTTTCCACAAACCCTCAGGCCGGGCTCTTGCGGCTCCGGGCCGGACCCTGCACGTGGATCCTCTCTTGGACCCATTTCTCAGATTCCTGCACAAGTCCTGCTTCCCTCACCCACTCCGGCCCCCCCGGAGCTCCAGCCCTGGGCTGTTGCTTTGACGTACGGTTCTCACCCCATCAGACCCAACGGCCCTTTTCTAACAAATATTTTTACCAGTTCCTTTATGATCCAGAAATCAAATGCATAGATGATACAGCTACTCTCACACATAATTCTGTGAATGAAGAATGTTGCCTGCCACATCAGTAAACAGAGGTTGTTGCAGCCATCGAGCCGTCACAAG
Source organism: Physeter macrocephalus (assembly GCF_002837175.3). Classification (NCBI taxonomy): domain Eukaryota; kingdom Metazoa; phylum Chordata; class Mammalia; order Artiodactyla; family Physeteridae; genus Physeter; species Physeter macrocephalus. The sequence continues at coordinate 84,530,339 of NC_041226.1, forward strand.
TGGGAGAGATGAATGTCTGTTGTTTGCAGCCCCCCGTCTGTGGTCACTTGTTACAGCAGCCCCAGGACATTTACACGCCAAGTCAATCAACTCGTGGTGGAAGGGAGCTGCTTTAACCTGAACCGTGGCCCCCGCTGTGGGCTGGGCAGCGTGGGCCTGCGTGGGCTAGGGGTCTCCAGGGCCTGGACCCAGAGGGAGGGCCGGGCGGTGGCTCTGGGCCCTGGGTTGGCCTGTCCTCCTAGTGTTTGTGTGATGGCCGCAGGGCTGGCCCTGATCGCTGGGGACGCGTCTCAGCGGGTCTGAGGGGCTGCCGAGTTTCCTGAGCTCCGCTGTGTGCAGTCGGTCTGAGGGCCTGGCAGGAACTGCTTCTCGGGTCAAACAGCTCCGAAACTCTCCACACCCATGTAATTCCCAAGAAAAATAGCGCTAACCCGTTAAGTAAGTGTGAGCATGTCTAACGGAGTTTGGTTTGGGCCCAGATGTTGCTTATTCCCCCAGAAACCCCCGTTATTCACATTCTGCCCATTTATTTTGGGGTATCCAGGCAGATGCCTGCTCTGCCTCCCGGGGAGCGGGGCTGCGTCTCCCGCGAGCTGACCGCCTGCACCCCCTTGCCCGGCCCGAGGCCCACGGGGCCCCCGAGGTGGGCGGGCGGGGAGGAGCCGCAGGCCTTCTTCCCTGCCTGCAGACTGGCTTTCCTCCGCCCCTTTCAGGCCAGGGTGGGCATCCGCCCTCTTCTCTCTGCCTCCTTCTCCTCCCCACCCCCCGTTTTTATGATTATGAGAGTTTTCAAATGTTCAGACAAAAAGGAAAAAAACCCAACAGGCCCATGCTGGCCCATGCGGCCACCACCGGGCCTCAACGACGCCCTGACGGTCTTCTGCCGGCTCCCTCCTCGTGGGCGGGAGGTGGGCGTGTGCATATGCAGGGCCTCTCAAGCACGCTTTTCCCTGCTGATGGGGTAACAGGTCCCACCGGGCTCCCCTTCCCAGTCTCCCCCTCCCTGACCAGGCATTTGTAACCAGTCCCTTTCCAAAATGTGCTCAGCTACCCAGGCTGCCCTGCTTCTGTCCAGACCCTGATGGATGGAAATCTGTGGGAGGCTTCGGCCCCTCCTCCCCCTCCCTCTTTTTCTCTTCTCATTGGAAAGAGAGTTGCAGGCATCCCACGCTTCATCTCCAAACCCTTTGGCTTGCTAAAAAGAAGGCCCCGCTCCATCATCAGCAAGATACCGTCCTGGCCCTGGAGAACTGTGCCATCTCCTCACTCTGTCTTATCTTTTCAGTCTATATTTCATTTCTTCAGCTGTGCAGAGAGGCACCTTACAGCTTTCTGGGTTTGGGGATTTAGAATGTAATTCGCATCTCCCCTTTGGCTCCGCCTCTGATCTGTGTCACGGAAGAACACACCCCGCCCCCTTCACGTTTTCCCAGGACACTGACTCATGGACATTTTGGAGAGCAAGCCGGTTGCCTTGTGGACTGTCGTAGTCTGGATGTCCTCGGGCGTCATTTTCCTTGCTGCCCCCGTCCCCTGTGTTTCAGCTGCAAAGGCTGGGTGAGGTGAAAGTGAACGTTTTTGGAAAGATCACTTCCTGTCCGGCCTGGCATCACATCACGGGCCTTTCTGAAGCTGGCAGATTGCTTCAGCGGACACTCGCCAGGTTCCCTCTGCTGTACCCGGAGCAGCCAGGACCCGGCTCCTCCCTTCCTTGCCGCGGGACCTGGGTGCGCTGCGGAGGTGTATGCGGCTGCCCCGTCCTGGCTCCGCTGGAGACCCTGCACAGCCTGCAGGGCTGCCGGCGCCGCCCTGCGCCGGGTGGTCACGGCGCGCCCCCGCTGCCTTCCCTGATTCTCCCAAGCTGTCCAGCTGCTTCCGGCCCGTCGGACCTTCAGCAGAGAGAGGCTGCACCGGGTCTGAGGGTGGTGGCCTGGGGTCTGCCGCTCCGCCTCACGCTTTCCGCAGCCTTGTGGACGCTTCTGACTGGACAGCATGCATGACCGAGTCACAGGTAACGGTGGGGGGGGTGGTCACAGGAGCTTTCTCCATCTCCAAGGCCTCAGCGGCGCCCTCTCCTCCTCCTCTCCTTCTTCCTCCAGGGAGCCAGCCTGGGTTCAGACGTGCTGCAGGAGAAGGCAGAGCTGGGGCCTCTCGTCCAAGACTTCTCACTGCCAAGCTGCAGAGATCCACAGCCCGAGATGCACCGACCAGCTGGCAGCTCTGAGCCGTGTTCGAATCCCAGCCTTGAAATGCAGCCAGAGCTGCTCAGATGTTTCCACTCAGTGTTTGGCAAAGATGTCCCGACAGGGAACAAGGGTTAAGAAGGGCAGCGGCCTGGGGGTCGAGGGCAGGGGGAAGGGCCGCCCCCCTTTGGGAGTTTGCTGTTGGGCCTCCGCCGAGGGCTCGGCCACGACAGGCGGGCAGGGGGTGCGGGGCGGGAGCGGCCCTCCGACCTCCCCGGGATGCCGGCTCTGGCCGTCGCTTCTGGCGTTGGTCAGTTTGTGTTACACAGAGCGCCATCTGCGGAGCCAAGGGAGACAAAACTTTTGTGTGTAACCCAGGGAAACAGAGAATCCACAGCCTGGGCAGCTGCCGGGTGTGGGCCGCCAGCGAGGGGTCCCGGAGCCCAGGAGCTGGGAGTCGGTGGCGTCGTGGAAAGAGGTCTTTGGCGGCCAAAACTCAGAAAGAGCTGGACGACTAGACCAACGCTGACGTAGAAACCCCCAGCTCACCTTCATCCACCATGCGTTCTCAGGAGCGTTAAGAGTTTAAGAGAGCCCAGACTTCATCCTTCCAATTCAGGTATTTTCTTAATGGAAATCTCGCCTCATTCCATGAAGATTTTAGGCAGCTCCCGGGAGATGCTCGCGGGAGATGCGTAGAGCAAAGTATACAGTGTGGAAGCAGGAAGAAAACTCAGGGCCGAATGTCTGGAACCAGAGGGGGTGATGGTTGCACAACAGGGTGGATTTCGTAAATGCCCTCGAAGTTTCCACTTTAAAGTGGTTACAATGGTAAATTTTATGTTCTGTGTTTTCTACTACAATAAAAAACAATGTTCAAAGGAAACGGAAGGTCCGGGCCAGGGAAGATTGTCATTGGAATGGGGTTGAATGGAGAGGGCTTTTCACCAAAAGGCCTTCCCAGCTGATGAAACGGAGGTGGGGTTTGCTCTCCACTCTTGCGTCGGCAGCCAAAAGGCCAAGAAAACCACATTCGTATCCTTCTGAAAATAGAAGCGGAGCCCCTACGGTGTCAGGCCTGAGTGGGGGACACGGTGCTGGTAACGGTGCGACCAAAACATCCCCGCCCTTGGGGATCCCGCAGCGGTAGGAAGCCCTTTATACAGCTGCCCCTCGTGGTGAGGACAGCAGCGTGATTTCCACGGGGGGGAGTCTGTTTTCGGGCCGTGGACCCTCCAAGAAATCTCCCCCGGCCTCCTGCGGGGAACAGGGAGCTTTTGGGTCATCTAAGGCCCAGAACTGGGCACCACAAGGGAGACAAGGAAATAATCTGATAACCTGCGGACTTTGAGTCGAGAAACTCAAATGAAAGAAACGTTGGGCTTATGACACAACAGGACACGCACTGGAAGTGACAGGCCTGGAAGAGGGCAAGACGCCCGGAGAAGGGGGAATCAAATGGCTGCAGACGTTCCAGAAAATGCCTGGAGGAGAGGACGCTGAGGCAGACGCTCGGGGCCAAGGGAGGTCTGTGCGTGCAGGGGGAACCATTTTGCCACCTTCCCCCACCCCGTTCCTAGGCAACCGCGCATCTGCATCCTGAGGATCTACTCCCCTGGCAGGAGAATTGGGGGGGGGGGCCTCCCCGTGGGGCTGCTCCGGTGTCCTCACAGGGGCAGGTAGCGTGGTGGCCGCTTCCCCAGAGAGCTGGGGAGGCTGCAGTGACCTTTGTGACCCAGTCTTGGAAGCCACGCAGGCCTGCTTCAGGGAGGGAGGGGACCACCAAGCTGGCGGCAGGACGAGGGGAAGTAGAAGACGGAAGAGGGGCTGTGACCAAAGTGCTCACAGCTGAGAAGGGGCGACAGGTGATGCCAGGCACGCGTCCTCAGATTCGGGAAGCTGGGGGACGAGAGGTCAGCCACCGCAGACACACAATAGCACACTGGGGCTAGGAACGAAGAGAAGGTCCTATGTAATCAGACAGGCAGAAAAGACTGATTCCCCGTCGAAGAGAACCATGCTGACGGCAAACTCTCAAAGAACAGCAACGGGAAGGCATCTCCAAAGCGCTCCCCAAACAACACTCCCCTTCCATCCATCATGGACCCGTGAAATGCCATTTAAAAAACGGTGGATAAAGACAATGTCAGACAAACAGGATCTGAGTTAGAGTATCCCCACAGACCCTCGGGAAAAGGACTCAGGAAAAATATGATTCAGGAGGAAAGAGAATATGATCCAAAGGGAGAAGGAGGCGCCAGAAGGAATGGTTTGCAAAGCTTTTGTTTATAGAGTTTCTCACACGTGTACCAAACACAGAAGGAGGCTGTGCTTGGAGGTCAGGGAGGGAGGGGCGGTGGGGGGGGGGGCGGCTCGGGCACAGCCTGCATCCCCGGCAGGCAAAGTGGCCACCACCGTCCCAAGGGCACCCCTACGCGCCTGCAAACGCACCCACGCACTCGGTCAGCCTGGTGCTGCTGTTGGAAGAAATGGTAAAAAGAAGAGACCTAGCCCATCACCAGCCTTGTCCACTGTGACTGTAGAAAACAAATGTCATCTGAGGGATGAAAAAGATAGAACTCAAATACCAGCCAAGTATAACAAGAAAGATGGCAGGGGTTGATAGGAGTGAAAGTAGTTTAGATTCCTCTTCTTGTTTCAGGGAAAGGTAGAGAAATCAATTTTCAGTTTAGATAGGCACGTCAAACCTATAAGGATAACTGCTAAAAACAAATAGAGTGGAAAAAGCAGCAGAGGGGGAAAACAGAACTGAAGAGAACCTCAGTCCATAGAAAGGCAGGACAGCGTTGGGCAGGGAGGCTGGACGGGTCAGGATGGATAGCAAAAGCGCAAGGAAGACAGAGTGATTTCAAATACACCCGTCATCACACTAAACACAGAAGGACGGTGTTGACGTGTCCGCTCAGCGCGGCCCGCCGCTTGTCTTGTAACCGGGGCAGAGGCACAGATGCCGAGACGGGCGGGTTCCAAACCACCGGCCACTTCCCACCCTGCCTGGCCCAGGGCACGCAGGGGGAGGCGTAGCTTCCACTGAGAGAGGCGGGCAGGAAGGGTTTCTTGGGGGGTTGTGGGGTTGCTGGTGGGGGGATGGAGAAGAGGGTACTTCCTTCTCACGGGGTGCCTGGTGAAGGGGCTCCAGGGAGCCCCCTGCAGCCTGACTTGTGTTCTGTGGCTTGTGGCTGGTGGACCAGCTGCGTTTGGAGCCCAGCCCTGCCCGGCTGTGTTCCTAGCGAGTAGCATCGAGTACAGATGCTCGGGAAGCATTTGCTGAATAAATAAACACCGGACATATGAGTCCAGAGAAACCCTACAAAACAGGAAAGAGGGCAAAGAACGTTTACAAGAGTCCATTAAGAATGCCAACGCATGGAAACAGCTCCAAACCCATCGACAGGGATCGGGACAAATGAATTGTGGTGGATCCGTGGGGCAGAATGTTACCCATAGCAGAACAGGGATGGATAACGGTTCCAGGAATCAGCAGGGGTGAATATAAAACATAAGTGAGGGAGAAAGGCAAGTGGGAGACAGATGGGTAATCAATGCTCGTTCCATAAATGCCACACCTGCTGCTGCTGTAAGACGACCAGAGATTTGGTAGCTTAACGCGGTGCACACGTATGACCTTACAGTCTTGGGGGTCAGAAGCCCGAAAGCCGTCTCACCGGGCTGAAGTCCAGGTGTCAGCAGGGCTGGGTCCTTCCGGAGGCTCCGGGGAACATCGGCCGCCCAGCCCGTCCCAGCTCTGGAGGCGCCTGCGTTCCTCGGCTCCCGGCCCTTCCTGGGCTCCCAGCAGCGTCTTCCCTCCTTGACCTCAGCCTCCGTCCTCACATCTTCTCTCCGCTCTGACCTCCTGCCTCCCTCCCGCAGGGACCCCTGTGACACCACAGGACCCAGCCCCATCATCCAAGGTAACCTCCATCTCCAGACCCTTCACTTAATCATCTGCACGGCCCTCTCCGATAACCGAGTCACAGGTTCGGGGAATTAGAGCATCTGGGGGGGCATTGTTCCCCCCATCACACGGGTGAATGATCAACCTGGCATTCAAGAGAAAGGGGGTCTCAGGGATTCCCTGGGGGTCCAGTGGTTATAGGACTCCGCGCTTTCACTGCCGAGGGCCTGGGTTCAGTCCCTGGTCGAGGAACTAAGATCCTGCAAGCTGCGCAGCGTGGCCAACAAAAAAGAAGAAGAGAGAGCTGATCTCTGGGCGCGGGCGGGATGGGATGCAGGCGGTACACAGAGGGGCTGTTTTATTATTGTTATTATAAAGAACGGGAGAAGCAGCAGCATCTGTGCCGCCCCCCATGTCCCCCCGACCCTCTCCCTCAGCGTCCTCCAGACAGCTCAGCCCCCACGGCTGCACCTCTGTGCCCAGGGATGCTTGGCCATCATGACGGGCGGGGGGCGGTGGTGGTGTATAAATACCCCAGCTCCCTACCCTCGGGGATGTTACTTCTGGACCATTTTCCCAGCATGCCCCTGCAGGACTGCACCCCCAGTCCCCTGCTGTGAGAACTGACTTCACACATTCTTGTGTGGTTTTTTGCAGAGAGGTTAACAGTCCAGTGGACTTTGGTACACTCAAATGTGGTCCGATGGTTACCTCTATCTCCTTGGAATACATTTCCCTCCGCCGAGTAACATCCTGTACCCATCACTCCCCCTCATCCCCTGCGTGCCTGGCTTCTCCCCTCAGCACCACGTCTTTGGGGTTCGAGTACAGCATGTGTCAGCGCTTCACCTCTTTGCACGGCTGAATGACACTCCGTTGTGTGGGTGCCCACGCGGGGTTCATCCGTCCAGCACGGTACCGCCGCTGTGACAGTGCTGTGTGCCCGGGCCAGTCCTCTGTGTCCACCTGGAGGGGATGCTCTTAACTGGTGCCTACCCTTTCCTGTGGCCCACTCTCCGCCCCCAGCGTTCTCTCCATCCTCCAGATGAACAGCCTGCCCTCCAATCCCTGTCTCTGGCTCTGTTTCGGGAGAAACTAAAATTGCACAGAAACTTCACGAACGCTGACATCCGTGGTGTCGGAGCCGTCTCCTCTAAGCCAGTGCTGTCCCGCGTGGCAGCCCAGTCGTGGCCGGTGAATTGAGACCGAATTAGATGCCACCTGAAGGTTCCCAGGCAGGCAGGCAGGTCACGTTTCCAGTGCCCCAGGCCCCGTGTGTCTGTCCAGTGGCTGCTGAATTGTACGGGCAGAGGTAGGACAACCCCCCGTCGCAGAAAGGACTGCTGGACGGCGCTGCTCTGTACTTTCCAACGTGCTTGACATATTTTACACTTAAAAGGGTAAATTTTTGACACTTAAAAATATGCCCTCCAAAGACCCCAAACAAACAACAAAAGCAAGCTGTGTTTGGGGCCCGAGGGGAGCAGCTGAGGAGGGGGCAGAGCCGGCTGGAAGGTGCTGGTGGCACTGGCCTGGGGTGAGCTGCCTCGGGGAAGCTGGGACTCAGCCTCTAAGCCTGGAACAGGGCCCCTGGCGAGCTGGGCGGGTCTGGGGACATGGATGGGGCGCCCTGGGATTGGGGGCGCTGCTTTAGCACCCTGACTGTTGGAGCAGGGACCCCACCTGAGCTCCAAAGACAGGACCTGCAGGCCAGGGCCTTACTGGGCTCTTGGTGAAGCTCCACAGATGTCCGGGGGGTGATGTGGCCCCGCAGGGGTGCCCCCGGGCAGGCAGAGTGGGCACTTCCACGCCGGGAGGGGTCCCACGCCCTCTCCCTCCGCCCTGGAGCTCACTGGTGCTGCGGAGCAGGGCCGCTTTACTGCTCCTTCCTGGAATGTCTGGTTCAAGGCTGTCCCTGCCCACCAGCTGGGCCCCCCGGCTCTCTGAGTCCTCGGTTCCCTGCCTGGGAGGTGAGGCCCCCTGGCCTCCCACTGTGCTGGGGCACCTCCTCCTCCTCGATCTGGCCTCCCTTCTCATGCATCTTCTTAATTTTTTTTTTTTTTTTTTTCGGTGCGCGGGCCTCCCTCTGTTGTGGCCTCTCCCATTGGCGGAGCGCAGGCTCCGGACGCGCAGGCCCGGCGGCCACGGCTCGCGGGCCCAGCCGCTCCGCGGCACGCGGGATCCTCCCGGACCGGGGCGCGAACCCGCGTCCCCCGCGTCGGCAGGCGGACTCTCGACCGCTGCGCCACCGGGGAAGCCCCCCGCATCGTCTTCATTTAGCCGGCACTTCTGGAGAACTCACCGTGCGCCTTGACGGCTTTTAAACGTTCGGCAAATTTTAGCTCCTTGAGGACGCGCTACTCCCGTGAGACGGGCGCCCTTACGAACTTCACTTTCCAGACGAGGAAACGGAGGTGGGCAGGATGCGCGAACCGTCCCCCGTCCCACAGTCAGGGTGGCCGCGTCTGGCGCGGGGTCCCCGCGCGAGCGCGGCAGGAGCTTGTCCTCCTGTAACGCTTTAAACTGCTTGCCAGTGAGAGACAGGGCCCTGCCCGGCCATCCCCGGCCCCCCTGTGCTTTGGCTGGATGGAAGCAACATCTCGAAGCAGAGGAAGGAGCTGGCAGCCCTCAACCTGTCGGCGGGGAGGCCGCAGGGACCGGCAGCCCTGCCTGGGGCGATGCCCGGCCGCGCTCTCCACTCCCTGGGGCCCGGGCTGCGCAGTTCCTCCGTGTCCGGGATCCTAGCAGCCCAGCGCATGAGTTCATGCTGCCCGCACCCCGGGCTCACTCCGAGAATGACCCCTGTGTCCTACTGTGTGTGAGAGACTTCATGGGATCCTGAAGAAAATAAAACACTCTGAAGACTTGGAACTGGGCAGGCCGCGTGTCCATCCCGACGCGGCGTTTCTGCTGCAAGTTTTGTCTTCCTTCCCGGGCTTCCTGGACCACAGTGGTCCCCTCCCTGGAATGGACAGTCTGGGACTGCTCAAAGAACATTCTAGAGGAGTGACGTGATATCCACCCATTGGAGGGGCCTCGCTGTCCTTTGTGGGGTCTCAACACCGCCCCCCTTTGAGCTGCTGCAAGTTCAAGTTTCTTGGGGGGATCCTCCCCCCAGGAAAGTACACGGGGTACTTTCTCATGGGCTTGGCCCCTTCCCCTCGGAGCCAGAACACTGGGCGCGGACTGGAGGCGATTAAACAGATAATGTGGGAATAGATATAAACAAGGGTGCCAGGGGCCGCGGCGGCCAGCTCTGCGCTGGGTCCTCCTTCCCCAGGTCTCCCAAGACCCATCATGCGGAAATTAAAACTCCGTCTTCCAGGAAATTAATGAAAACCGCATTGACGAGCAGCTGTTCTCGGGTGTGAACCCTGTTGAGAGGCCAGTGGGTCCGGGGGTGAACTGCGCAGGCCCTGTTCATCCTCCGTTTGTAAAGGCCCCCCGGGAACGCAGTGCTGGGGGCGGACCCGCGAGGCTCCACGCTCAGGGCAGCTGCAGTCAAGCGGTGACTTGATTTGCTCTCATGGGGAGAGAGACACCCAACAGGTTGATCTTCTTTTAATACATTCTTTTAACCCTATGCTGCTACAAGCACAGGGTTTGCTCTGGGCCTCAGCACGCACCCCTGCTGTGCCAGCAGCCCCTGGCGTACCCGGCAGCTCTTACTTTAGTTAGCAATCCAAGCATGTTTTTTTTGTTTTTTTTTGCGGTACGCGGGCCTCTCACTGCCGTGGCCTCTCCCGCTGCGGAGCACAGGCTCCGGACGCGCAGGCTCAGCGGCCACGGCTCACGGGCCCAGCCGCTCCGCGGCACGCGGGATCCTCCCGGATCGGGGCGCGAACCCGCGTCCCCTGCATCGGCAGGCGGACCCTCAACCGCTGCGCCACCAGGGAAGCCCCAAGCATGTTTTTGTAAGCTGAAGGGGTGGACTAAATTTCTAAGATGCCATATTTCTGGCCACTTCTATTGCAATAGCTTGAGCAGTGGGCTAAGCACTCTATAAGCATCACTTGATTCCACGCTTGCAGCAAACTCTGAAGAAGTTTCCATTCTTACCTCCAGTTTACAGAGGGGAAAGCAAGGATCAAAGAGGGGAAGTGACTCTCCCAAGGTCACTCAGCTAGGAAGTGGCTCCCCAAGTCTACAGTGGGCACCCCTGTTCTCCACCCAGTGGAGGGGTCTTAGAGAGCTGTGTGCCAACACTGAGCCAGGCGAGGTTGAAACAAAAACTCAGAAGTGGACTCGCTGCTTCCTTACCCTGGAGATGTCATCTTCCAGCCCCCAGGTAGGCCCTTGATGGAGGGGCCAGGGGAGTAATTCCCCTGGTCTATCACGGTCCGGAGGAAGGCGGAGTGTTTTGCCGAAAGCTTGCCCTCTGGCTTCACAAAGAACTCATCTTCTGGACTACAGACTCCTCTGCTGGATTGAGGAACAAAAGGTGCTTTCCACGTTAAAGTCACCTGCTTGGGAGCCTCACAGATGGAAATAAAATATTTACCTTTTGGAACGAAATTCCAACTGGAGCAAGAAGCACAGGAGGTGGGGGCAGTGGAGGAGGTCTCAGATACAAACAGCTGCCGCCTAGCTGTGGCTGTAGGAGAAGGGGCTGGGCCTTGAGGCTGGGCCCGGGGCTGCTCTGTCCCCCTCCGGCCGTATTGGGCTTTCCGGGGCTTCACCTAGGGGCACGTCTGCCTGCTGCCCAGGCCCGGGCCCCCTCCCCAGCGCCTCGAGCCTTGGGCCTGCTGACTCTCTGTCCTCAGATGCTGCCCAAGCCTGCCACGGTGTTCTCTCCCCGACCCCTGCCCATCTGCTCCCCTTTAGCCTGCCTGCTCTCTGTCCCCCACCACGGCCTCACTGTGACCAGCCGTGCTCTCTCCCCCGCGGACCCCGCCACCCCATGGAGATGTCCAGAGAGGCCCTGGGGGCCCAGAAGGTCCGGGTGAAAGGATCTCTGGGAACTCTCATCCAGGCCACCCCTCATTCCGGGAAACTGAGGACCGGGCGGGAAGGGAGTTTGCCCAGACGGCTCCTGGAGTGAACGGCTACGTCCAGGCCCCTCCACCTCTCACTGTCCTGGACTTTGGTTTTCCCGAAGGAACGTCAGTTGTAACGCACAAGGTGGTCGCGGCTGAACCGGGGACAATGATGGAGAATTATTTCCTTATCAACGGAGTGGAGATTCCATTGCTTGTCATTCCCAGCTGGGCAGTCCAGTCCCCCTTCCCCGCTGGCCCCTCTCCCGGGACGGGCGAGTCATGCCTGGTGCGAAGGGGGACCAGGTGTCTGGAGAACGAGCCCCGTGCTGCCCGCTGTTGGGCCAGGCCACTCCCTCCAGGGCCCCTAAAGCAGCCCCTAGGGGCCTCCCCTTGCAGCTGGTGAGGACCCTGGGACGGTCTGGGGGTGATGGAAGGACCCAAGAATGTGCCATGGGAGACATTTGTTAATAGCTTATTCTTAGTTCCCCGGGGACTGAGGCCAGCCCTCCCCAGGCCCTGCCCTCAGAGTGACCTCCACGCTGGCCTGCAGTGCCCCAGGGACCCACACCTCATCTGCGGGACAAGCCCCTATAGATGCTCTGGTTCAGCTAGAGGGAAAAATCCCCCTGAACCTCCGCCAAGGGTGTGGGGAGCGCGTCTGGAGCGGCTCCAGAGCCGGAACCCAGAGGAGGGGGATCCGCCCAGCCTTCATGACTGGCTTCAGATGACTTCCTGGAAGTGGCCGAGCGTGGCTCGCAGCCCCGGGGCCTCGTCGGGGAGCAATGTTCCGTGCAGGGGAGAAGCGCCGCCTGGCCAGCCTGGCTGGGCTCCAGCAGGCAGGAGGGGCCGCAGCTTTGCTTGGGCGGGAAAGGCCCTCGTCCGGCATCTATGGAGCCCTTGTCCGGCATCCAGGACCCTGGCACCTTCCTGTGGCCTCCAGGATGGTGATGGTCTGCTCAGGACGCAGCGGAGTCACCAAACCTTCCTGTGTCACAGGACTGTTCAACCAGTCAGGTCCACCCTGCAATTTGCTGTAAGCAGAATCAGCGTCACACGGTCTGCAAGGATGAAGCAAACCACTTCAAGAAATAAACCGTTAGCCGGAGCCCCTCATGCCCACCATGCCAAGAACAGCACCGGCTGCCGGGGAGCGGCTTCCGCCACGTGCCAGGCTCCGTGCCAGGCCTCACCTGCTGTGTGACCTTGGGCAGTGACCCAACCTCTCTGTGCCTCAGTTTGCTTGTCTGCATCACGAGGATGATGAGGGTGTCTACGTCACAGGGAAGCGTCTAGAGCAGCTCCCACGGCTAGTGCCACACCTCCGTTGTTTGCAGTGTTCTTGCCTTTACAAGCAAGGGGCCTGTAAACACTCCCTTGTGTGTATCTTGGCCTACTTCCTTAAAAGTAAGTAAAGTGGTGCAGCGGAATTCCTAACTGAGAGGCTGAAGGTGCGTGTTAAGTGTCGATCGGGGTGAGCAGGGTGTCCGGCTAACAAGAACACGAACTGGCCTCGCACCGGGGCCTCGGGCCCGCCTCTGCCCCCCCGAACCCTCGCCAATACCTGCTATGGAAAACTTTCACGTTTCTGCCAATATAATAGCTCAGAAATAACTTGAGTTGGGTTTTTCACATCTTTTCCTATAATGGGAGGCTTCTTGATTTGTATAAGCTCTTGGTTTATTAAGGAATTGAGCCTCGGTCTATCCTGTAGCAGGTTTTTGTTTTTGTTTTTTGGCGAGATTATCGTTGAATTTGGATATGTAGGTGAGATACTTACACATATATGTGTATGTGTACGTACACATGCTATGTAGTAGCATCTGTCTGTCATACAGACATACATATGCACACATATGCGTACATGTGTATGCTTTGCAGAACCTTCACATTTTATGTATTCAAATCAGTCAATATTCTCTGATATAACTTCTTTTGGGTACTGTCTAGAATGTTTTTTCCCACTCCAAGACTGTATTATAAATCCATGTGTGATTTTGCTCCCGGAGGCGCAGGCCCAGCGGCCACGGCTCACGGGCCCAGCCGCTCGGCGGCACGTGGGATCCTCCCGGACCGGGGCGCGAACCCGCGTCCCCCGCATCGGCAGGCGGACTCTCAACCACTGCGCCACCAGGGAAGCCCGCCCCTACCTTTTATGGTCTTATTTTTCATGTTTAAAACTCTGTCCTTCTGGAATTTGTTTTGGTGCAAGGAGAGAGTAGGACTTCAGTTCTTCCTTAAGCTTTTTTCCTCCAAATGACTAGTCATTTGCGGGACCATAATTTACAGGACATTCCATCTTCGCCCTCCAATTTATCATCTTCTAAGAGCCCACATGTCTTTCTGGGGTTATTTCTGGATCTGCTCTGTTCCACCGATGCGCTGACATCTCCAGCACAAGCTGTTTTAAATGTGGTGGCTTTAATGTTGGAGAGGGCTGCTTTGGTGACTTCAGTACTGAAGCAGAAATTTCTAGTCTGTCCTCACGAATTCATTATTTCATTTGAACTGAAAAATTATTTCTTAAATTCCCTGCAACACCACCGCGGAGAATGCTACTGGTATTTTTACTGAGGATTCAGTTCCATGAATAGAATTTTAGGAAGAAATTTAGGAAGAAATGACAGTCTTATATTTAATATGCCTCCGATCCACGAAGAGTTTCCCCTTCCATTTTTGTCTTCTTTTATAGAACTTAGGTTCAGTGTTTTCCTCTTATAGATCCCGCGCATCTTTGTTAAATAGGCTTAGTCATTTTGGAATGTTTTAGTGTTTTGTAAATAGGTTCTGTTCTTCCTGTACGTGTTCTTGCTGGCTTTGTTTCTTCATAGGAAAGCGGCCGATATTGTCCACTGATTTTGGGACCAGGCCCTGGGCAGGGTGGATGCCAAGCCCGTGTATCTCTTGGGTACCGTCTCTGCAGAGGACGGGGCTTGCGTGGGGCGTCTAGGCTCCAGACGAAGGGAGGGTGTTTGAAGTTGGGAGAACAGCTTATCTTTTGCATCCTAGACCAGCTCTCTGCCTCCTCTCATTAAAAAATGTAGAAACTGGGGACAGGGAAAGGAAAGGATTACCCCGCACTGGGCCACCTGCGGGAGGCGCTTGTAATTAGCACAGCCTTTAATAACTGAGATTCCTTCGCCAGCTCACTGGAGGCAGCCTGAGAAACACCAGCGGTGAGTCACACGTGGGTGCCGTTGAAGGAGGGTGGCCCGGGAGAGCCAAAGTTTCTCCCACCCAGAGCTCCCGCCGGGGGAGGTCTCCCCTTCAAATAACAAACTCATTTTCTTTTCTTTTTAAGAAAGGCCTCGACGTGGTTACACGGCAATGGGAACAAGAGCGTACCTGGCGACACAGATGAATGTCACTTAGGGCTTCGCTAGAGGCAGTGGGGGCCCCTCTTCTCAGGGAGAAGGTGGGATCCACAGCGGCCACCACCTGGCTGTCGCCACCTGGGCACATACTCCGTGATCATTCATCGAGCCACACTTTGTTGATTTCTGCGCTTTTCCGTCACGCGCGTCCCGTTTAAAAAAAAGTTTCAGAAACGTTCCAGGGTGCATTTTAGTAAAAGTCATTGTTCTGAGCGGTAAAGTCTAAACCGGGGAACATCTGGATTTCCAGGTCGCAGGAAATTACAGGCCTCGTTTGGAATACCAGCGACGCGGCCGCCACATCCATCAAAGGCGGGATGGGGAGTGAAAACCTTTCTCCCAAGGCGGGCCCAGCAGCAGGGCTGATTCTCTTCCTCAAAAAGAACCCATAGATTATTTTTAGCATCTGAAACTCATCTTTCCCTCCTAAATTTGAACTTCATGTCGCAAGGAAGCGAGCGTGTGTGCCTTCCCCAGAGAACGAAGGCTCCGCTGAAGTCACAGAGCAGCGTCTGTGGCCTCGGCCAGCGAGAAGCCAAACTCCCTTGTGCTTCAATGGGCTGAATTTTCATTCTGACGAGCCAGCGCCGTGGTGGTTTGGCACGATTGCAGACTCCAGACCCGCGGCTGGCCCAGTCCACCGCCCCTTATGTCTTCAGGAGGTTTTCAGGTGGCAGCCTCCGCGGTCTGACACATGGGGACCCTCCTCTGGGCAGTGGATCCGAGGCCGGGCAGTCTACATCTTCTCGGGTTGCAGGGAGAGCGCTGGAACCCCATCCGTCATATTCCCCAAGGAGCAGGAAGAGGTTTGGTTGACTGGGAAAAGTGCAACGTGAGCTCCTTCTGGTGGGTTCTGCATTCTTTCCTAGTGAAGTATTGTGCATGGAAAACCAGAATATATGGTCAGCATTCTTCCTATAAACAGAGCAATTGTACGTTGTGGAGGAATTACTTAGCGATGGCTGGGGGGAGGTTGCCATGGTTACCCTTCCCCCACCACGTGGCCCCAGCTGCTGCCTGCGTGGAACTGGGCAGTTCAGTACCCGACTGGCATGTGGCTGCAGAGGCACCGCTGTCTTGCTTCTCCGTTTCCGACAGGACCTTGCGAGAGCGGGGCTGTCATTACGCGCCAGCATGTTTTTAAGCTTCCCCGGCGCCTGTCACAGAAAGTCCCTGTGGAAGTCCAGGAGGTGAAATGGACTGAGATGGGATATGCTCTCGGCATTGTCTGGGGGAGCGGTACCCCCAGCCCCGCGGGCAGCCTCTGAGGCCCAGCGGACCCCTTGGGGCTCCAGAAAACACTGTTTGAAAACTACCAGACTCTCCAGCATCTGCCCAGAGGATCTGCTTCTCACCCTCTAAACGCCACACTCTAGAAAGTTCATCTCCGTCTGTAGAGGATCCAGGCAGGCCTGAGTTCCTTCCAGCATGAGCCTGACTGGTGTGTACATGGAATTCTTTTCTCGCTGGTTTTCAGTAGAATCTCAGATGTTTTCCTAGAGGAACCCGAGCCTGGCTCCCGCCCACGTTGCAAATCCCAGTCAAGAATTCCACGTGCACGCGGAGCGGCAGTGCTTTTTTCCGTGGCTAGTTTACGCGCAGCAAATTCTTCCAACACCCCCTGAAAGGCAGTCGATGGACAGTCCATCCCTATGATTTCTTGTCCGGCTAATGAAAAGCACACTCGCCGCGGGACAAGGCTCCGGGTGCTGTCCTGCGCCTGTTTGCTGGAGGGAGGTCTGGGGGGCCGTCGGGGACAGCTGCCTATCAAGCGCCCGTGCCCCGCCCCCCGCCCCCCCTATGCAGGGTGCAGCTTCGGGACCCCTCCCTCTACACCTGGTCGTGGCAACCCTGGGGCCGGGGTCTGGACTTCCGACTGGAAAGATGGATGCTATGGAAGCCCCGGGAAGACAGAATTACGCGCAGATGGTTTGCGGGGGGGTGCTTCGGGGACCAAGGCCTAAAAGAGCGAGGAGCACGGGCCTGGGAAGAGGGAGAGATGGGCTGAGCAGCAGTGGCGCCGGGGCCGCAGCGCACCCCACGGGGAGCGCTGGAGCGGGTGGCGGCCTCCCGGGAAGGGCCGAGACTCCGTCTCCTGCCTGACAAGTCGCCGGATGTGGGGGGCCCAGGCAGGGACGACCTCGCACAGCGGGCTCCTCTAGTCCAGAGCAGTTGCCAGAGAGACGCAGCTGCAGCGTGGGCCGTGAGCACCAGGTTCCTGCTGCACAAGCCTTGGTCCAGCGGCCCCTCCCGTCACCCCAGGGGTACACCCTCCACCTGGGAAAACAGCTCCTCCTGGGCTCTGGTTGAGCCCTTTCCCGGGGGACACCGAACCGAACGGGTTGGGGGCGAACACAGCTCGCCTCCCCGCTTGCCCCGTTGCCGTTGCTCTCAAAGGGGAAACGGGCGGCCAGTCACCCGGCTGGTGGAGCTACTTCCCTCTCAAGCTGCTGGTCTCCTGGCACGAGAGGCTGAGGTCACCAGGGGGCGGTGGTGGGGGGCAACGGGGCGAGCTCTTACTGTGTGTGGTGAAAGCGATTCTCTCTGGAACCCGGAGTTGTGTGGCTAGAAGCACAAGCTCCCCTACTTAATCGCCGGGGGTGCTGATGGGAGGGACCACCCCGCCTTCCCTCCCCTTGGCTCTCGGACCCGTCTGTGCGTGGACCCTCTGGGCAACAGGTCATTGATTTAGGGTGGATGCCATGTCCCGGAGGGGGCCCCGCCCTCACACTCACAGGGTGTCCTCTCCAAGCTGAGCCCTCAGCTGCATCTTCCAAGGCCTGTCCGTGGCTCCACCAGGCCACAGCTCCTGGGATGTGGAACGCTGGAGCCGGGGCCAGGCTGGCCCGCCAGAGCTGATGGCGTGCATCTCTCCCAGCTCCGCGTCAGAGGCGTCACGGTGGGAGCTCGGAATCCGACAAGGTGGGAACGTTCGCGCCGTGGAAATTGGCAAGGGGTTCACAGCGGGGCTGCCCTCCCCCCAGCCCCTCGAGCTGGTTGTTAAACACTTTCCGGCACAGAACTGGCGCGCCCACAGCTGCGCTTCCCGGCTAGGCAGCAGGCGTGCCTGGGTCTGTGTATCGCACGCGTGCGTGTTACCGTCTTTTGCCCTCACTGCGACCCCACCACACAGGCATTGTCTCCACTTCACTGATGGGGGAAATCGGTGCAGGGAGTTCAGGGAACCCCCCAGGGTCACACGTTGAACGCAGGTGTGTCTGACTCCAGACCCCCACCTTCTGAAACCCTCACTGTCCCCTGGATGTGTCTGGTTATGTTTCCCTTCCGGCTGAAATTCATCCCGTGGCACCCAAACCGTTTCTGGCCACGGAGATCAATAGCAGCACTTCTTCCCCAAGTCCCTCCTTGTCTGGAAAATGACGTTGGCCTCTCAGAGGGTGAGCGACGGGGCAAGGCAGAGCGTCAGAACTCCTCGGGTTCTTTGCTGACTTCCCCGGGCACCCAGAATCCGCGGAATCCCCGTCACAGGCCAGCCTCGTAGGAGGGAGCCCTGGAGCTTCCTGTGCGTCTTCTGCCTGGGTTTCTGCCTGCCCAGCGGGAGCCACGGCGCCAGCCTGGGACCGGGGTCGGCATGCCGTGCAGGGGACGGGACACTGGTCCCCGGAGGAGCCGAGGGCCCCAGCCGTACCATTTGCCTCCGGAGCTGTGCGGGTGGTTTATGGGAGAAAGTCAGACTTCCCAGCCCCACGTTGGGCTGAAATCATGGGCAATTCACAGTACGCACGCTTAGCAAGACAGAGGCGCTGAAACATTCTTAAACTATTTCGTAAAAAGCGTTAAGGTAGTCATTTGGGAGGAAATAAATGTTTTATAGGCTTCTTTTCCCTTATTTTAGTGTACACGATTTTTTTCTGTTGTTTAGCACTGCATCCTGGGGGGGCGGAGGTCGGTGGGCATTGCCCTTGGCAGCGTGTGGGCCTCTGAAGGCCTTCCCTGGCCACGGGTGCTCTGCCGTCAGAGCTGGGGGGCTTGCTCTGACGCTCCGCAGGGACCTCGAGGGGGCCTCCCTGAGCTGGCCTTGAGACAAGAGGTTCTCGGGCCTCCGGCGGCATCTCCTCCTCTGCCTCTTGCTGCCTGTGGGACATTTGGAATATTCAGAGTGCCTGGGCCAAGTTCATGCTCTTTTCCCACCATCAGCAAAGGAGGTTTTCTGTCTAATGGCGATAACTTTCACTGTAAGCCACTGACCCTCATCTCTGGTTTGTTATGGGACCCTGCTCTGGGGCAAAATGGGGGCCTGGTGGCTTGAGACGGTGACCTCACTTCTTCTCAGCTTCTGAGCCCCGTCCCCTTCCCGCGTCTGGTCAGCCCTCGGGAATGCGTCCTCGGCATCACGCATTCAGCAAGCATTGCTGAGCTGCTCAAGTCAGCGTGGCGCAGGCGTGGGGCCCCCCGGGAGGGCTCAGCTATGGCCCCTGCTCAGCATTGGGGAACCAGGGCGGACATGTGAGCAGACCTGAAGGAAACACAGGCTGTAGCTGCTGCCTGTGGGAGACCCTCACCCCCAGGCCCCCGGGGAGCCATCTGTGTCCCTCCCCCAGACCTGGGACCCACGGCCCACTGGCTGCAGTTCCCATGGGATTGAAGGGGGGGCAAGGGGACACTCCCCGTGACCAGCACTCACAGCTCCGTGAGAGGCAGTGCCAGCCACTGGCCTGGATCTCACCAGCCCTCGGAGCCCCAGGCCCAGCCCTCTCTGCGCTCATCCAGCCCTCCTCCCAGGACTGGGTGCACCTTTGGGCTGTGCCCAGACAGCATGAGTGGTGAGGGGGAAAGGGCAGGGATGGGGCAACGCCCTGGTGATGGGCTAGGGTCCCCACCAGGGAGCATCCTCCATCTCCGCGGTGGTCACGCCACCCAGTTGGGTCCTGCCAACCCTGCCGCTTCTTCCTCCCCCCGAGCCCTGCCTTCGCTGTCCTCTCCTCCCCGATGTTCTGGACAACTGTAGCTTCGTGTCCCCTCTACTGCCACCTCTGAGAGCTCAGGCAGGTCCCTGCTTCTCTTTGGGCTTCCCTTTCATCTCTCCGTAGAGAGATGTTTTTCATTGACAGTCCTGATCAATTACAAGTGGTGGCCTACGGCGGTGTTGAGAGGGATTCTGAGGCAGACTCGAATCTGTAGAAAAGAGAGTGGTGGTTGATTAGCAATGTCTGTCTTG
Source organism: Physeter macrocephalus (assembly GCF_002837175.3). Taxonomy (NCBI): domain Eukaryota; kingdom Metazoa; phylum Chordata; class Mammalia; order Artiodactyla; family Physeteridae; genus Physeter; species Physeter macrocephalus. The sequence continues at coordinate 84,549,967 of NC_041226.1, forward strand.
GGACTGAGAAGGAAGAGGGGCCAGGTCAGCTCGGTGCCTGTCCTTTGCTGTCCTGGAGTAGACACCTCCACCCCTTTTACATCCTCTGTGAGGGAGACACGATGACCACCCTCGTTTTGGAGCTGACGGAGCCGAGGCCTGGAAAAGCTACACAGCCGGGGCCAGAACCCGCTGTCAGGCTGGGTGCGAAGTGGGCTTGAGGCTCCGTCGCCCCAGAGAATGGAAAGGTTGGGTCCCCGAGGTCTCGTGTCCCGGCTCCCCGTCCCCCAACCCAAGCAGAAACCCCAGAGGTGCCGGGAGCCGCCCTGCAGGAGCCCCCGAGGTGAGAGGGCGTCCTGCTCGAGCCAGGGAGTGAGACTTCCACAGGGACGGGGCGGGGAGGGCTGGAGCTCCCTCCGGCCCCGGCTCTGTAGGCGCAGAGGGGACATGGCCGTTCACCCTTGCTTAGATCTGGAAAGCTCTCTTTCACACATGTCGCCTGTTCTGCATAAGAGGTTTGTCTTATTTATCCCTCGATACCCAAAGCCTTGGCACAGGCTGGGGACAGAGAAAAGCCATTTCTGTGACTGATTTACGTTCCCTTGTAATGAGGCATTAGAGTCACAGTGATACCAGCTGGTGTCAGGGCGGATGGAGGCCCCCGCTTGAGCCCTGGTTGATAGGACCATTCATCTCGGGAGCCAGCCTCCTCGCGGAGATGGGACAGGAGGTGGGTACACCCTTCTCTGACCCGTTCCGCTGCCAGCCGGTGGTTGGTCTGGGGCCCCCTGCCCCCTCCCTCCACCCAAGCCTCTTTCAAACCCCCTCCCTGACGGCACAGCCCCGGCGGAGAAGAGCTGTATAAATCAGCCTTCTCTCTGGGATGATTAAAAAAAAATCTCTCTATTAACAGCTGACTCACAGTCTAAAAATGTGCTCCTGGCATAGCTGTGGCCACTGCCCCTCGTGTGGTGGGACCAGCCCGAGCTCACTCAGCCAGCTAGTCTGCAGAGGACGGCCCTTTCCAAGCAGGCGCCGCCGCCAGAGGCTTCCCGTCCACCCGCCACCTCTGCTGTTCCTTCAGCCCTGGGGTTTGGCCCGAGACCCTGGTGGAGGGGGATGGGGGGAAGAAGCCATCTGGAGGGGAATCAGTGCTCAGATGAGAAAGGAAATTGCCCTGAGATGATTGAAATGACAAACAGAGGCAAGCTAGGACGGCCAAGTCGAATAGAAGGGGACGAGGGGAGGGGCTGGGATCTGTGCCCAGCAGGGCTCTGCTCTGCCGCCCCGGGGGCTGGCGGACGGGGCCCGGGTGGGCGTCCCCGGGAGCGGTGGGCTGGGCAGGCACGGCCGGGACCCCTGGAGACGGAGAGGGTCTTTCGAGAGCCGAGTGGGGGGGAGGTTAAGGAGAATGCGACCAGGGAGTTCTCCCGGGGAACCTGCTTTCGGTGACCTAAGCCGATGCACGTGGCCGCAGAGGGGACCACCAGCTGCATGCCGGGCCCTGGTGCTGTTTGTCCCCTTTTAGCAGACGAGGAAACGGAGGGTTTGCTCCCACGGTGCCTGTATCCCTGCAGCCAGCCTTCCTGGACCACGCTTTCCGCCAGGGCAGGGCCGCGCGCGGCCTTTCGCCGGGGGCCGGCCCCAGGCCCTCGGTAGACATTCCGAAGGCTAAACCCTGAGCTTCGGCGGCTCCGCGGTTTAGGTTCTGGTTTTGCCGAGGCTCCTGGCCAAACAGATCCGCCCTCGGCCGAGCCAGCCTGCCGGGTTTCCTCTCCAAGCGACTGCAAGCGACTGGTTAGGGGCTGGGAGTGACGGAACGCCGCCACCGAGCCGGACGGCTCCAGCTGGCGGGGACGGTGGCCACGCTGGGTGCAGTCGGCGAGCAGGCCTCCGGGGGCTTCCTGAGCCCCACGGCTTCCTCGGGCCTCAGAGGCGTCTGGAGACCGGACAGCGATGGGGTAGGGGCACGGCTTCCCACGCTGCCCTTCCGGGGTCCTAGGTGGCTCTGCCGCCCCTCAGAAGCACAGGCAGCTGCCATCCATCTGGGGCGGAAGGGGCCGAGGGCGCTGCCCCGAGGACACCCCCGGTGGCCTGTGAACGCTGCCACAGCCGCGGCTCTTGTCCCTGGGCCTGCACACGGCAGGCGCTTCTAGAACGCCCACGGCGTACCGGCCACAGTGTCGGCCCGGCGGACCCAGCCCGCGTGGGCCCGGCCTCCGTGTTGGGTCGGGAGAGCGGAGGCGCGGCTGTGGTCTCCTTCTGCACTTTCCGCCCCGTTCTCCTGGACTCCCGCTTCCCCGGGGGCCGGGGCAGAGGACACAGGCAGCCGCCCCCCGCCCCCCGCACCGTGCCTGGCTCTCAGACCCTCCGTGAGTCCTCCTGGGAGCCGGCTGTGAGCACGCAGGTGGCCACTTCCAGCCCCCAGGACTCGACAGACACACAGAGGGTTCACGGCTGTGTGAGCTTCTCCACTCGTACTCTGGGACCCTCCAACTCGCCAGTAGGCCCTAGGACCCCAGCTCCCCCAGGTGCACTGCCAGAGCCTTCAGGGAACTTCCCAGGCAACTCTGGAAGGTTCTGGGTCCCTCCGCCTCCACAGAAAAACGTGCACGGGGCAAATGCACCTGGCGATGACGGTGATGTTTTGCTGTTTCCGACACCTCTGAGGAGATCCCAGGCTGAGAACGTCTCTATCTCCTTCCATTTTCTTGCTGAAAGCCCCTCCAGGCAGAGGAGACGGAGGAAGGTCGGGGAGGGGGCGTTTAATTTTCCCGTGACTATACGGAGTGCTCTGGCCACCGAGGGACACCCACCCACTCGGGGGGCTCGGACAGTGCTGGGTCTCGAGGGAGCCGTAGAGCGAGCTGGGTCCTGCAGGCCTCGGGGGAGAGCCAGGTGCGGGGAGGTGGGGCGGCCGCTCCAGGCGACCCAGGTGAGCTGACGCGGGAATGCAGGGGCGTAGGGGGCTCAGGTGAGCACACATAGAGAGCTAGGCAAGGGTGGGAGATGGCAGTTTAGGGTTCGAGGATGAGAGCTGACGTGTGAGGACTAAACGGGGTGGCCCAGGCCCAGTCCAGAGGAGGCAGGTGGAGTGGAGGCTGGCGGAGGCCGGGGGCTTAGCCGGGTTCCCTCCTCCTTGGCCTGAGAGCCGTGGGGGTTTGAGCCTGCCTTGACTGTTACCTGGCCCCCGCGATTCGGTTCTCATCTGAGACAGGGGCTGACTCCTGCTGTGCCTCTGGGAGGACTGGGCGACGACACTTCAGCTGTTACAGTGTCCTGTCCACGCAGACCCCAGGGGTCCGCCCTGGGGAGCCGTCCGCGAGTCCGCAAGCGAGGGGTGCCACCCAGGCCGAGCCCTGGGCTGCGCACAGATCAGGAACCAGCGGCAAACGCTGGAGGCGGGCTCAGGGCGTCACCTGGTAAGTTACAGGCGAGCCCCTTGTCCGTTCGCAGCAGGACAGACATCACCAATCCATCCCGGCGCGTTCCTGCCCGCTCGGAGGCTGACCTCCCCTGCTGTCCTGTCAGCCCCCGGGGAGACACCTCAGCGGCACACAAGGTGACATCCAGTGGCCGTCCTGCGGCCAGGGGTCCGCCACGGTCCCAGGGAGGAGCTGAGCTGAGAGCAAGCACACGTGATGTGTGACCTCTGTCTTTTGAGGACAGACCGTGGAACGTGCGCTCGGGGCAGAGGGATCAGAGGAGGTCTGGGACTGGGGCATCTGGAGAGCAGACGCGAAGGCTGAGCTCATTCTCATGCTGGGCCAGCGGCTCCCACGAGGCCACAAGAGCTGGCCAGGGCTGGGGGTGGGGATCAGGGTGGGGCTCCCATTATCCAGGGAAGCCCAGAGGGTAAGTGGCCCCCAGGTGATGAGCCCTCGTGGGGGGAATGTCCAGTGGCTGCAGGGCTCTCGGGTGCTCTGGGTACAAGAAAACTGGGGCTTTGGGAGGGCGCCTGAGGTGTGTCGGGTGGAGAGGAGGACTCGGGCCTGGTGTCCATCCCACTCACCATGACTGTGCTGTGTGGCCTGGGGCAGGTCGCTTGCCCTCTCTGGGCCATTGTTTCCCTATGATGAATCTGCCATGTCCCTTGGTGGCCATCATCACGTGGATGCTGCTTTCTAGGCCAACAGCTGTTAAAGCTGCACAGATGAAGGGACAGCTGGGCGAGTGTGGGACCCTGGTGTGGAAACGCCTTGGAACCTATTCAAGAGGCTGAAGGTCATGGGAATTTTCTCTCTCGACCACAGAGCTTGTCAGGCTGGGGAGGACACTTTGAAGCCTTTGATACATTACTTACCACGTTTTGGAAGGAAGGCACTCAGAGCCAGCTTGGACGGCAGATGAAACAGACCCCTTTGTTTTCAGATGGCAAAGTGAGTCCCAGAGCAGGGGGGGGCCTTCTCCGGGGTCCCCGGACGCAGCCTAGTCCGGGGGCTCTGATTCTAAAGAAACAGAGAGTGGAGGTCTCCCCAGCCCAGCTGCCGCCTTGTTGGGTGTTTCCGGGACATGCTCCCTCGTCAAAGAGCTCCCGGTCTCACAAGGCAAAAGCTGAGGTCTGTGTGAGCAGAACGGGGTCAGCGGGCGGGTTTCTCGAGCACCTGCTGTGTGCCAGGCTGCGTCAGGAGGGTCCACGCTCTCGGGGGGGGGCCTGGCCGTCGACCTGAAGACATCACGCTGCGGGTGCCAGGGGCAGGGTCCAGGGCGTGGGCAGGGAACCAGCAAACGCGGCCAGCGGCAGTGGTCACTGCGTCCTCCCAGCATGTTGGGCAGTTTTGAGCGCCCCACTTTACAGATGGGGAAACAGAGACCCGCGGGGTCAGCCGCTTCCTACGGAGCAGCATGAGAGTCCGGGCGGAGCAGCTTTGCGTCCAGCTTTGCCTGAGGCTACAGCCCCCGCGCTTCACCGCTGGGCTCCGTGGCCACAGCAGAGTCGGATTCCTGCCAAACTCTCCTGGATGCCTTGGGGGAGGGAACTGGGGAGCCGTCTTTCACCGATGGTGGCTGGACGGTGCATCAGAGCGAAAGCGCCAGCACGGTTGGGGGTGGGGCCACTTGCACCGCGTCAGCCCTGCGCCTGCAGAGCCTCTGGCCCAGATGGCCGCGCTGCTCCTATACATTCTGTGTCTGCCCGAGATGCGAAGTCTGCAAGGAAGCAGATTGACGCCAGAACACTGGGGGCTCAGGAATCCCCCAAGGGGGAAATGTTCTAATCGGCAGGAAGTGAGCTGGAGCTGGGCTGTGCGCCTCACGCGCCATGATTCAGAGTCCGCGGCCCAGCCAATCAGCTTCCTGGAGCAGCCACTTGGCCTGCAGATGTACGCGGAGGACGGACAGGGGGCCCACGTGCGGGAACGAGGAGTCTGTCAGAGGGCGGAGTCTCCCGGTGGTCACAGGGCGAGTCTCCACCTGCCATATGCAATCGGGTCCCCTCACGTTTGTGTCTGTGCTACTCTCCTGGGTCAGGGTGACGGTTTCAAGGCCTGTGGCTGATTAGAAGAACATGCTGGAAAAGATGAAAGGTTAGAAAGCTTTGCAACGCTCCCGGGAATGTGGTTCCTAGGCTCCCCTCCGCCCGGCTTCCCAGCCAAGGCTCTCCCGCGAAGGGATGGCCCCCGGGTGTTGCGGAGTTAATAAAGCCCGGGTTGGGAGGCGGCCCGGCCCAGTGGGTAAGGACCCAGCGGTGGCCTCAGACCCCCCTGGGTGCATATCCTCACTCACCACTCAGAGCTCTGCAACCCGGGGCAGCCACGGGGCCTTTGAACTTTGACTCCCTGGTCAAGAGGTGGGGTAATGCTGCCTGCAGGGCGAGTCCCTGTTCACGGGATGTGTCCCTCCTCTGCCCGGACCCTGACGCGGCCTCAGCAGGACCCAGGCACTGGGCTGCAGCTTTGGGTCAAGTACTACGGGGGCCCTCACGGTGGAGGCAGATCACTGAGATCCAGGGATGGAGCCCACCCGGAGCCACGGAAGGACCCTTGGAGATCCTAGGGTAGGACCTTCTGCAGGGAGGGGCAGGGCTGTGGGGTGCAGGAGCAGCAAAGGTAGATGAGGTCGTCGTGACCTCGACAATATAGCAAGGGATAGTCAACTTCTGTGTGTAGCAGACTTTCTAACGCGTTTTGTGTATTAGCTCATGGACTCCTCGGGACAACATACCAGGCAGCTGTATTATTATCCTCATTTCCCCGTTGGGAAGTGAGCTGGAGCTGGGCTGTGCTCAGCTCCAGCTGGAGAAACTGGGACACAGAGGTGCTGCAGCCACTCACCCCAGTCTCATGGCTGGCAAATGGAGGAGCTGGGATTCACACCCTGGCCGCTGCTCCTGTGGGTTCACCCAATGCCCTGTGCCCGCTGGGTCCCTGGCAGTGGAGGCCAAGGGGAGAGCTGGTTTATGTGGCATTTCAGATCCTCTTCGCTTCGTTTTATTTGGTGAGAGGTATGTGTTGAAGTTATTATTATTTTTGCGTAGGGATGACCATTGGATACAGCCTCGATTGTTCAAAAGGTTCTTCTTTCTCCATTGCACTGTCTTTACATCGTTGTCCAAAATCAGTTGAACAGCGCCAAAGAGCAATGAATTACTTAAGCATAGACTGAGTAAAATGCGTGTAGGAGCTATAGACGGAAAAGTACAAAACATTGGTGAGAAAAATCAAACTCTTAACTACGTGGAGAGAAAAGACAAACCCGAGATGGGGATAAATATTTGCAAATCTTGTATCAGTAAAGGGCATGCACTTGGAACCTATTAAGAACACTTCAAACTCAATGATAAGGAGACGACCCAATTCAAAACGAGTAAAAATCTGAACAAACCCTTCACTGAGAAAGGTACGTGGCAAATAAGCACGTGAAAGCATGTGGAGCAACAGGAGTGCCCATTCGGGGCTGGTGGTGGGAACGCAAAATGGCGCAGCCACTTTGGCAGTTTCTTCTAAAGTCAAACGTAGACCTACCGTGGGACCCGGAATCACACTCCTACGTATTGTTACCTATATGTGAGTTGAAAACTCACACTCGCAGAAAAGCTTACATGTGAACTTTTAAGCAGCATGTTTCATAATCACCCTAAACTGGAAGCAACCATAATGTCCTTCGACAGGTGGACAAACAAATGGTGGCGCTCTTGACAGTGGCACGGAATCGAGCAAGAAAAAGGAAAGCACTGCTAATAATTCATGCAGCATCGTGGATGAGGCTTAAGTGCATTCTGCTAAGTGAAAGAAGCCAGACCAGAAAGGCTACATATGGTAGGATTCCACTGATATGACGTTTTGGAAAAGGCAGCCTATAAAGATAGGAAAAAGATCAGTGGTTGCCAGGGCTTGGGTGTGGGAGAAGCGGTGGAGAGGCACAGAGGAATTTTTCAGTGGTAGAATCACTCTGCATGGCACTGCCTGGTGGATACATGACACTATGCGTTTGTCAAAACTCATACAGCTTGTCAGCACATGGAGTGAACTTTGATATATAAAATTTAAAAAATCAGCCAAAATGTGAGGGGATCCCAGGATGGAAGGCAGATTGTGACAAAAGACTAACTGTATTACATACGTGTAATATAACATCTCTGAAGGGAATGGGGGAAAAGAAGCTGACCTAGGTGCCTATGGAAAAGGGTATTTTGATTAGAAACTGTAAGAGTAAAGATGAAAGGAATTGTGCATAAATGCTGTGCTGGTTGGTAATATTCTTTCTCGTGGGGGTCTGGGTTAACACTTCTGAAGGTGCTGTGCAGGCACACTGGCGGGGAACAAATAAGTGAATACAAGGTGAGTAGTGGAATCCAGGTTTCTCAGTGTTGAAGGGGGAGGTTACACACAAGCAAAGGGGAAAGTTAGGAAGGACCATACGGTACTGGGTTAAAGCGGGATTCATAAGAATGGACTCACATTAGCTTAAGGTGGATAGAGATGGACAGATAACAATAATTACAGATACGTCTGTATACGCAGATTACTGTACACACGTGTATCTCCCAGCCCTGTCAGCTGAGAAGAGTGAGAGGCAATGATGTCCCAGCAGCAATGAGCACACCCAGTGCCCAGATCTTGGTTTCTAACACCATCCTCCAATGAAAGGAAGCGGGGCCCCTTATAGAAACAGCTGATTCTAGGGCTGGGGTGGGAGATACACACCATGAGCCTGGAGCATCCTGTAGGCACAGAAGGTAAGGGTGTGTTCAAAAAGCAAACGGGGCACAACCTGAAAGAGCTGCCAATGGCCAAAGCTGCAGTAATTGGAGCAGCAAAAACAAAAATGTAGAATTGGAGTGTAACCCAAATTATAAAATAAATATCCACGATTCCGTACTGATATAAATAAATGATTGAATAAAATAATAAACAGGGAGAAGAGACAAATTTCCCACACAGGATTCCAAAGAATTCACGTAGACCCTCCTCTCTAACCCACCAGTCCTGAGAGTGGGCTACACTTAGTGACTTCCTTGCAAAGAGGACAGTGTGGAAGGGAAAAGAGAAACTTCACGGGGAAGAAGCCTGGCAAACACGACCTCAGCCAGGGCTCAAGGTCAACTTCAACAGCGATAAGTCATGTGGACGTCCTGTACCTCTGAGAGGATGGGGTGAGGACGGCATCTCGCCTCTGTGGTCTCCACTCCTCAGACCCAGCACCGTCATGAGAAAAAGCCAAGACAGGGCTTCCCTGGTGGCGCAGTGGTTGGGAGTCCGCCTGCCGATGCAGTGGACACGGGTTCGCGCCCCGGTCCGGGAAGATCCCACATGCGGCGGAGCAGCTGGGCCCGTGAGCCGTGGCCGCTGAGCCTGCGCGTCCGGAGCCTGCGCTCCGCAACGGGAGAGGCCACGGCAGTGAGAGGCCCGTGTACCGCAAAAAAACAAAACAAAACAAAACAAAACAAAAAAAACAAGGAAAGTCTGAGAAACTGTCACAGCTCAGAGGAAGTTAAGGAGACATGACTAAATGCAGTATGGTGTCCTGGATGGGATCCTGGAACAAGAAAGGACAGTAGGGAAAAATTGATGATCTCAGAATGAAATGGAGTTTTGTTATAGTTTCCAAACCAGTGTAGTTACAAATGTTCCAATGTTGTTTCTTACTTTTGACAGATATACTGTAGTAATGTAGTAACGTAAGATGCTAACAATGGGGGAACTGGGTGCTGGGTGTGCGGGTGTGCTGGAACTCTGTACTATCTTGGCAACTTTTCCGTCAATTCAGAGCTATTCTAAAATTTAAAGTGTGTTTGCACAAAGCAGTTGGGGATATTCGTGGCTCTCTTTCTGGGCTCTCTATCTTCCTCCATTGATCCCTGTGTCTATAACCTTTTTCTATCACCTGGTCTGTGGCTCTGTAGTGTGTCTTGAAATTGGGCAACATGAGCCCTTTAGGAGGACGGGGACTGGCATCGTTTCCAGGTGCCCTGAGCCCAGGATGCTTCTACGTGTGGGCCTTGGAGACAGAGTGCCTGGGTTTGATCCCCAGTTCAGTTCCGCCATTTGTTTGCTGTGTGACCTAGGGTAATTCACTTAACCTCTCTGTGCTGGTGTTTTTGTCTGTCCAAAGGGAAGATTCCCGTACCTCCTTCACGGTGCTGCCTAAGGGTTAAGTGAGCTAACACGGCATGAATGCTGAGGACAGTGGCTTTGTAGGGCAGGTGCCCGACATGAAGGTTTTGCTTGGCCAGGCACCCACTTCAAAGACATCCATCCTCAGTAAACACCTTCCCATGAGAAGGTGTTTACTGAGGATGGAGAGAGCTCGGCCGCCCCTCTCATGATGTTCTTTTAGGAAATCCTGGGGGACCTAGGTAACTGACCTTCAAATGACCCCGCCTTTTCCTTCCTGAACCTTAATTCTCTCTCTCAGGTTTAAAATTTGCCAATAAAGAGTGACCCTGCAAAGCCGTAGGCACTCCATCCCGGATCCCTCAAAAAAGGCAGAACTCCCAGTCCATGCTCTCTCTACCTGTGTCCTCACTATGTGGGGTCAGACCTATGTGAGGCGTAGACCCTCCAGGACCCATGAGTGACAAGCCTTGTTCTTCCATTGTTCCCTGAAGGGTGTTCCTGAGATGCGTCTTGCAGTCAGAAGAACCACAAAGGTGGGTGCAACCCAACATTGGCTCCGGTGGAGAGATGTCTGCGGGAGCTGCCACAAGAAGCAGGGGACCACGTGAGTGTTCCCTGGCCAGTATCCCCTTCCCAGCCAATAGCATCGCTATGGATAGACTGAGACCGACACAAAACAGCCTGGTGCACAGTCGTGTCCGCCATTCTTATCTGGGAGTTGGCACGTGATCAAGGTGGATTGAAGGGATGAATGAAGGTAGGGTAGCCACTCGCCAAGGGCCCTGGTCCTCGACTAGAGACCTCAGGGTGGGGGGCTTGCGAGCCAGGCGCACAGGACACAGGACGTGGCTCTTGTCCCTGTCCGTAATTGTGGATGGCGTGGCGAGCTCACCCTGCTCAGCTCTCGGGACTGTGGAAGGCCCTGGGCAGGGGGCCAAACCTCGGGGCTGTGACTGGACACCTGTGGGGGGGTACTCACAACCGTCCCCTGGCTTTGTAACCTCATCACCAAAGAAAGACAGGTGCTGCGATCCCTGAAATAAAAATAATAGGAATAAAACCAGAACAAGCTGGGGAAGGAGCCCTGGAGCCCCACTGCGCTTCTAGATGTGAGAGGGCGTCATTCTTTAGTGCTGTTTACTCATCAATCGTGCCATGGAAATGGGCTTTAAAATGCTGTGGAACCTAAAATCACAGCGAGGTATCATAATGTCTAGCCAGATGGAGGAAAATGAAAATATCTGTCAATATCACGTGTTATCAAGAATGTAAAGCTTTGGGATGCTTAACCTCTGCCAGTTGGAGTGGACATGGGGAAACGGGTGGGTACAAGCTGGTAGAGCTGGAAGTGTGCCTGCCCTTGAGCTAGCGGTCCCACCCCTGGAAAAGCATCCCGATGGAGCCTGGGCTCGTGTGTGCAGATGCCCGTCGAGAGAGAAATGGTAAAGTGTGGTGTATTCATGCAAAGAAACTGCGTACAGCACGAGAAGCCAGTGACAACACAAACCGGGACCCACAAATCCCACACACATCCACACACGCATAAACTGAGCTCCACAAAACAACACGGATAAACCTAAAAACATAATTTTGAGGGGGAGAAAAAGCCCAGACATGAAAGAATACTTACTGTATGATCCTATTTATGTAACATTAAAACACAGACAAAACTCAACTATATTGTTAGGGCTGCATAATTAGATAGTAAAACTAAAAGGAAAAAGAAGGAAGCAATTACCATAAAAGTCAGGGTGGTGATTATCTCTGGAGGGCTGAGGGGGGCCGTGCTCGGGAAGGTCAGGGCGGAGGCATCTGGCTGTTGGCAGCTGTCTGTCTTGACCCTGGTGGTGGATCCATGGCTGTTTGCTTGCTTTACAATAATGTATATATTCCTATATACCTTCAAAACTAGAATAATTTAAAACATTAAACTATATGGGAGAGCTGAAGCAATTTGAGTGTCCTTGGAAAAATATCCTAGAAAACAATGGAAGGAGGCCCCTGGTGGCTCTTGTCACAAAGCCTCCTGATATAGTAGAAAGAGTAAGATCTTGAGAACAAGAAGGAAGAGGGTTTGAACCCTGGTGCTGCTACTTGTTGGATATAAGGCCCCCAGGAACCTCAGTTCACCAATCCATGAAACGGGAACAAAAGTATGTACCTAGAAGCATAGGTGCCCAATGACTGGCCCAGAATCAACCCTGGCAGATGACCTCCATTATGGGTGATGCTGATATCATGACCAGGGTCCAGGTGGCCACCATCACTTTCTTTGGTACGTTGTTGCCACTTCCCTGTTGAGAGGTGGGGTTCGTTTTCCCTCCCCTGAATCGGGCTGACCCTGTGTGCCCACCGACTGGTGACATGGCAGAGATTGTGCCCAAGAACTTCTGCATCTGGCTGAAGGTCAGGCTGCAGGGGGAGCTTCTTGGGAGGGCAGGTTATCCCTGCGGTCGCAAAGCCAGCTCCCGGGAGACGTGGCTCCCTGGCTCATGGGGCGCCAGGTGTCTTCAGGTGCCTCTGGGAGCCTGGAGAAGGTGCACATAGGACCCGATCAGGGTGCGTCTTGCTAACAGGAACAGGGACGTTTCTGCCAAGTGTGCAGCCTGAGACTCGGGTCACAGCTGGGACAGTCCTTAATCTAATTAGTTTCCAAGTGTATCCTGAGGACGGGCTCCGTGCCTGGGCGCTGCCATAGCCCTGGGGATGCAGTGTGAAGGGTTGGCCTCCACTCCTTCCCTTGCAGAGGTTACACCCATGGAAGAGCTCAGATGAGCTCCACAGACCCAGGTCTGGGGGCGAAGCTGAAGGAGGAGACACACCTCCAGCCACTGTCCTCCGAGGCTGGTCAGGAGAGGGACCACAGTGCGGGGGGGGTGGTGGTGGTGGGTTTGATGGGGGGATCGCGTCTCTTTGCTGCGATTATGGACTCACGGCAGGACACTCCACCTTTGCCAGCCTGTGGGTGGGGTCAGGACGAACCGAATCCCATTGCCTTGAGTTCACTGCTCACACGTGAGGTCTGGCCCCTCGCCATGTAAACTGGTATCATCTTTCCAGAAGGAAACACGGCACACCTTCCCACACTGTGAACATTCATGCTATACGGCCCGGCAAGTCCACGTCTCGGGAGGCATCCTAGCCCCACCCTCTCACACGCATTCCGAGACCCATGCAAGGAAATGCTCACTGCAGCAGTGTTTACAGTAGAAACCCCTCAACCCTAGCTGAGCGCTCACCAGTGAAGAATTGCTTACATAACTTTTGGTACAGCCCCAGATGAAATCCTGGGAAAACAGCTGGGAAAAAAGAACGAGGCAGTGGCCCCAGGCTCATGGGTGGGATCCTCAGTGTCCTACAGATGTCATCCGTCCTCACTTCATGTTTTCATCCGTTGGAATGCCAGTGCAATCTCAAGGAGGCCTGTGTTTGTTTTAACGACACTTGAAAAATGGATTCTACCATGCGCGTTGCTGAGCAAGGACCAGGGCGGGAATATAAGCAAAACAAGTTTGAAGAAGGAGGTGGTGTTATCTGCATTTTCAACTATCAAGTCTTCTAAAGTGATGGCCAAAAAAGGGAGATTGGTGTAGCGGGGAGAGAAAAGGGGCCCAGTGGGTCAGAGCCGGGAGCCCGGGGACAGGTCCGCTCCCACAGGGAGACTCACCAAGTGGCAGAGGGGCAGGTCATCCTCAGGGGAGCCCAGACAACAAACGATGTGGAGATCATTGTTATCAGGGCGGAAAAGAGAGAAAATCGGGTTGTGACATCACATCCCTCACAAATTATATATTCCAGATGGTTTAAGCACCTGGTGTGATGAGCATGTCAGCATTACTAAGAAAGAAAGAAGGAAGCTATCTTGAGTGATCTCTAGGTGTGGAAAGATTTCTTAAAGAAGACAGCAAAAAGGATGCACAGACCCCAAAACGGTTTCTAAGTTCATCTGTATTAAGATTAAAAACCTCTTTTCATGAAACAATACCACGGGCAGAGTGAAAAGGCAAGCCTCAGAGCAGCAGAAGATATTGTCGTCATACATGCAACAATGGATTAATATCCAGAATGCATAAATAATATCCCTATATCCATATATCAAAAGGAAAAAGACCCCTTTCCTTAAAAAAGCAGGGAAATCGGCAAAATATATGAATGCGAAACTCACAGCAGAGGAAATCAATGTGGACGAAATAAAGAAAGAAATGAATGATTCATTCATTCCATAAAAGGAAGCTCGATCTTACTATGAGGTTGAGCCCTATGAAATAACATTTTCAGTAGGTCAGCACAACAGAATATTGGTGCTTTCCCATGGTTCTGTCCTGGCAATCAGGGAAGTCTAAGTTCCAACTTGGTGAGTGACCACTGCATACCCATGTGGTCATCAGATGTTCACGTCTGGTGATGCCCCTTCCTGGTGAGAATGTGACACTTTCATACTCTGCCCTGTCAGCGGGGCTAAACTTGGGTTGCCACAGTGACCCTGGGAACAATTTGGTGGTATCTTGTGGAGTTAAAGATGCGTATATCCAATTCTCCTGTACTTCTGAGAGGAGGTGAAATGGGACAGCTGCTGTGGGAAACAGTCTGGCAGCTCCTCAAACAATTAAATGCAGGGCTACCGTGTGACTCAGCAATTCCACTTCCTGAAATGAAGACACATGAGTGTTCTGAATTATCTGTAACAGACAGACTGTAGGAACAACCCAGATATCCATCAATTGATGAATGCGTGAATCAAATGTGCTATTTCCACACGATGGAATATTATGTGGCCATAAAAAGGAACGAAGAAACTGACACATGCTATGACCTGGATGATCCTGGAAAACATGCTGAGGGAAAGCAGCTGACCACAAAAGTCATATATTATATGATTCCATTTAGGAGAACGTCCAGAAAAGGGAAATCCATAGAGACAGAAAGTAGGTTAGTAGTTGCTTAGGGCAGGGGGGGCTGTGGTACTGGGGATGATAGCTAAAGGGTACAGGGCTTCTGCTTGAGGTGATGAAAACAGTGTGATACTGACTGTGGCGATGGTTGCACACGTCTATTACTGCACTAAAAACCATTGAACTGAACATTTTAAATGAGTGATTCGTATGGTATGTGAATTATACCTCAATGAAGATTTTTATTTTTTATTATTATTATTTTTTGGCCATGCAGTGAGGCATGTAGGGTCTTAGTTCCCTGACCAGGGATAGAACCCAAGCCCCCTGCAGTGGAAGGGTGAAGTCTCAACCACTGGACCGCAAGAGAAGTCCCAGATGTTTGTTCTTTTTTTTTTTTAAAGAAAACCAGCTGCAGGCACATCATCAGGAAAGTAGATAAATAAACAAACGTGGAGTCCACTCAATGGGGAAGTCTTAGGTGGTGAAACTCAGTGAGTAAAAAGTTTCAAGCATTGAAGAAAAAGCTTTTGAAAAAATTTAACATGGATTCATGGTCAAAGCTTTCAACAAAGTGGGTATTGAGGGAATATATCTGAACATAATAAAAGCCACATATGGTAAGACCACACTAACATTATATTCAATGATGAAAAGATGAAAGCACTTCTCTATGATCAGGAATAAGACTAGGATGTCCACTTTCACCAATTTTATTCAAATTAGCATTGATGTCATAGCCACAGCAATCAGACAAGAAAAGAAAATGAAAGGCATCCAACTTGGAAAGGAAGAAGCAAAACTGTAGCTGTTTGCAGACATCATGATACTATATACATAGAGTCCTAAACATGCCTTGGAACTACATTGTAACTAACAACTGAATTCAGTAGAGTGGCAGGATGCAAAATCAAGACACCCAAACTGTTGCATTTCTATACACTAATACACTAATAATGATTTGGGATGCAGTTCAGCTCATAACTCTCAGACCTCTGAACCCCAAGTTGTTTCTTTTTCATATGCAAAATGGATTGGCCCAAGAACCAAACTAAAACTCTTCCTTAAGTTCCATTTCTCTAGAATCACTCTTTGGTAACAGTAGACTGATTAAATTAATTGATATTCATAAAATGAAATCCAGTACAGCAATGCCAGTGAACGATATACAAATTTATGCCACTTTAAATTCACAAACAATGTGAGAAATGAAAAAAATCCAATACAAAAAAGGAAACACACTATTATTTTCTTTACTTTCACTACTTTTGTATTTTATATCATCTAAGTTTATATCATCTAAGTTTATATCATCACAGCAGTGGTTATCCTAGGTGTAGTGACAGGGAAGGAACCAATGGGGGCGTCTCTGGGGTCTGACAATATCTCTTTGTTGACACAGGTGCCGCACACAGAACTGTGTTCAGTTTGAGTAATTGCATTGATCTGCGCACTTAGGACTTGTGAGTGTATTTAAAACATTTAAAAATACATATCATCAAAAAAAACAAGTTTAGGGCTTCCCTGGTGGCTCAGTGGTTGGGAGTCCGCCTGCCGGTGCAGGGGACGCAGGCTCGTGCCCCGGTCCGGGGGGATCCCGCGTGCCGCGGAGCGGCTGGGCCCGTGAGCCATGGCCGCTGAGCCTGTGCGTCCGGAGCCTGTGCTCCGCAGGGGGAGAGGCCACAGCAGTGAGAGGCCCGCGTACCGCAAAAACAAAACAAAACAAAAACAAACAAACAAACAAACAAACAAAAACAAGTTTAAGGTAATACCCAGGTTTGCACACAGAGTTTAAAAGTCGTGGGCAATGGCTGTAGATCCTGGTCTGAGGGGTCTCCCTCCCCATCCACATAGACCTCCTAACCTCCATGGAACAGGTCCCATACCCCGGGCTTCCTCAGAGCACAGCCACCTCAGGGAGGTCGGATGTCTCACCTGGGGGCTCAGGGCTCCAGGAGTGAGTGCCCCAGCAGGAGAGCAGAAGGTGCAGGGCCCTGTGACCCAGCCTTCAGTGTCACTTGCCTCTCTCTCCATACTCTGTTGGTCAAAGCAGTGACAAGTCCATGGGGAAGGGATGTAGACCACATCTCTTGATAGACAGTAGTAAGGTCACATTGTAGAAGAGTGTGTGGGAAAGAAGGTGCTGTTGTCTCCACCTTTGGAAAAGATAATCTGCCACTTCCAGCTAGATGCACGTGGCCTCCTGGTTATTGGCCAGTGAGACGGAGATGGAGTAATAGTCTTTATTTCTCTCCCCTTCCTCCTTCCCTCCCTCCCTCCCTTCCTTCCTTCTTTCCTTCCTCTCCCCATCCCCTCTATCAAACGATTTAAAAGAATAGATTTTCAGGAACCTCCTGTTGGATTCTACTAAAAAACATCAAAGGAAACACTAGCACAACTTATAAGTTCAAGGATTTTGTAGTCATCACGAAATAAGCGAGGCCGCTGATAGTTTTGGTTGAAGCTGTCTGAACTGTGGCATCTTTGTGAGTCTCAACCCATGGCAGATCTGGGCTGACCTGGGTCAGGTCCCAGCTGGGGGAGTTGGTAAGTCCAGGTGCCCCTCACACTTCCTTTTTCTCTCCATTAGCAGGTTTTGCACTGACGTCCCTCCTTCCACACCTGTCCTCCTTACCACCAACACGTCCCTGTGGAAGCCTTCTTGCCTGGAATGTGGCTTCAGAAGTGGTTTCCACCTCCTGTCCAGGCAGGGCAGCTCTGAGCAGCCCCCGCCCCGGTTGGCCGCGTGCCGCGGAGCGGCTGGGCCCGTGAGCCATGGCCGCTGAGCCTGTGCGTCCGGAGCCTGTGCTCCGCAGGGGGAGAGGCCACAGCAGTGAGAGGCCCGCGTACCGCAAAAACAAAACAAAACAAAAACAAACAAACAAACAAACAAACAAAAACAAGTTTAAGGTAATACCCAGGTTTGCACACAGAGTTTAAAAGTCGTGGGCAATGGCTGTAGATCCTGGTCTGAGGGGTCTCCCTCCCCATCCACATAGACCTCCTAACCTCCATGGAACAGGTCCCATACCCCGGGCTTCCTCAGAGCACAGCCACCTCAGGGAGGTCGGATGTCTCACCTGGGGGCTCAGGGCTCCAGGAGTGAGTGCCCCAGCAGGAGAGCAGAAGGTGCAGGGCCCTGTGACCCAGCCTTCAGTGTCACTTGCCTCTCTCTCCATACTCTGTTGGTCAAAGCAGTGACAAGTCCATGGGGAAGGGATGTAGACCACATCTCTTGATAGACAGTAGTAAGGTCACATTGTAGAAGAGTGTGTGGGAAAGAAGGTGCTGTTGTCTCCACCTTTGGAAAAGATAATCTGCCACTTCCAGCTAGATGCACGTGGCCTCCTGGTTATTGGCCAGTGAGACGGAGATGGAGTAATAGTCTTTATTTCTCTCCCCTTCCTCCTTCCCTCCCTCCCTCCCTTCCTTCCTTCTTTCCTTCCTCTCCCCATCCCCTCTATCAAACGATTTAAAAGAATAGATTTTCAGGAACCTCCTGTTGGATTCTACTAAAAAACATCAAAGGAAACACTAGCACAACTTATAAGTTCAAGGATTTTGTAGTCATCACGAAATAAGCGAGGCCGCTGATAGTTTTGGTTGAAGCTGTCTGAACTGTGGCATCTTTGTGAGTCTCAACCCATGGCAGATCTGGGCTGACCTGGGTCAGGTCCCAGCTGGGGGAGTTGGTAAGTCCAGGTGCCCCTCACACTTCCTTTTTCTCTCCATTAGCAGGTTTTGCACTGACGTCCCTCCTTCCACACCTGTCCTCCTTACCACCAACACGTCCCTGTGGAAGCCTTCTTGCCTGGAATGTGGCTTCAGAAGTGGTTTCCACCTCCTGTCCAGGCAGGGCAGCTCTGAGCAGCCCCCGCCCCGGTTGGGTCAGGCCCTTAACTGATTACACGGCGTCCCACACACCCTAAGCAGCCCCTTGAGTCAGACGTCTATGGTGCAGAGGAAACAGCTCTGGGCAGGGCTCAGAGCTGTGGCCCAGGCAGTGTGACCTCAACATCACCATGTAACCTCAACCAGAGACCTCTCCTGGGCCTCAGCGTCCTGAGACTCATGAAGGATCTGGCCAGAGGATTGAGGTGTCAGCCCTGACAGCTCCCACGGGCCACGGCTGTGGTCTTGGGAGCTGCGTGGTGCCTGAGCTAGCTTTCCTGGCCCTCAGAGATACCCTTCTTCTCTGTTTACCTCCAGATATCTGGGGGGCTGGGTTGCAGGACCCTTGTCTTGGGATTGATATGGGGTGGGCGCTTATCCACCTCCACTTCATGTCAAGGAATTGAGTGAGGATGGGACAAAAGCACCAGGATCTTGGTGGCCCTGGACAGACTGTCTCCAAAATCAGGTATTTCCTTAAATTTTGTGACATTATTAGCCCCCTAGAGCACGGGGTCACCCCAGCCAACCCTAAGCCCATGGAGTGGGTTTAGTCTGCTTGATTGATATTTAAATAAATAAATGTAAACACACACACATACACACACACACGCACACGCACACACCCCAGAAGTCTTGTTTGTAGCTACTGAGTCCAAATATTCAGTCTCTGGCTATTTTCTTTGGTGGAACCCTAAATAAAGGTCACATTTAGGAACCAAAGCTGACTCTGATATTTTAAACAGCTATACCCTCAAGTAACAGAGTCAATTGTCACCAGACTAATGTGCTTTAATTCATCTGTTGATTCCGCGCCGGATTCTTACACAGACACAGAGCTTGTTGACTGCTTGAAGGCTTGACAAAGGATTGCATGCTTTTCAAGAAAAAAGTTCACTTTTGAAATGTTAGGATGTAGGAAATCCATAAAGCATGTTGGCAGAAGACAAACCAAAATGAACAAACAACAATCTGGAGGATATTATTCATGCGAAGAAAACACAGGAGGAAAGGCAAAGATGATTGAGGAACAGAAGCGTCACTCAGGTGACTGTCACAGTGTCACTGTCTAGGTGCACGTCAAGGTGACCGAGATACCCTCGTTTTTAGAATGAAAGGTGAGTGACAAACAGGAAAGACGCTCACCGAAAGTGAAACGAGAGTCTGTAAATAAAGACCTCCCTGAAAGTGACAAATCACATTTTCCAGAAGACAAAAAGAAAAATAGAAGTAGACAAGTAATGCAAGAGGCAAGAGGAAGGAAGGAGCCCTCCGCTCAGGTTGATGGCGGGTGCTGGCGGCACTCGGGATGCTGCCCAGAGCCTGCGCATATGCGCGTGTTTATGCAACGAATCGCCTTTAGCAGTGAGAAGGGATGCTGAGAATGACAGGAGACCATATCGTGGTCCTCCAAGAGCTTCTGCAGGTCGAGAAGATGGACGAGGACACCCGTCGGTGAAATCAGCCTGACCTGGATTTCCGGCAACTTAGAGCGTCAGGAGCTGTCCGGCGCTTAGAGCCTCCCAGCCCGTGTGTCCCAAATGTGGGTGACATTTCCACAGGTCCACGGTGAGCAAACTAAACAAGGACAGCTTTTTTTTTCCATAATGCTCTGTTTACTCCATGTTCAGCAGTGTCCTTTAGTCTATTGTCATGAGACAGAGGTGACATTAAATCGTGTTTAAAAGTTGGCTACTGCTAGGTTCTGATTTTTTTAAAAAATTCTACTGATTGATAACATCCCCAAACCTGGCAGTCCCTAAGCTGAGCGTGAGTACCGAGAGGCTGCAGAAGGGGCAGAGATGCTCCAGGGACAAGAGGATGCTGAGGAGAGAGCTAGGATGCCGGGTGTCTCCCGGGGTGACCCTGGCTCCTCCCTGACTCCTCATTCTGACCTGGTGGGCGGGTCCCAGGAGCCCCGGAAGGTATTAGTGTTCAGCCTATCCCGTCGGGGCAGTCAACGCACTTAGCAGGTGGGGGCCACCCCGGAGAGGAGCCCTGGGCCATGCCCGCCTCATGGACAGGTTTCCTCCTGGCTGCTTTCAGTGCAGTGGATGAGCTCTGTGGCCTCGGCCTCCACAACACTTAGGATGGAGGCCAGCACTCAGAGAGGCTGGCTGGAGGGGTGGAGGCCGGTGGATGCCGGTGGATGGACGAGCAACAGTCCCTTGAATTAGTTAGATGGGCCAGTCTGGCTTTGGGAGACGTCTGAATAAATGGGCTAGCGTACATGCAGTTTTCTGCCTTGGAGCGCGCGTTGTGGACCTTGGAAAGGTATGTGTCGGTTATTGGAAATTGTCTCCTGGAGATCCTTAAAGCACCAGGCAGCAGAACAGCAAAGGACTGTTTGCTTCTGTGCAAAGAGTCAGGAGAGGCTGTGAGAGAGCGTCCATGTTTTCTCAGACTTTCCAAAGGCTGTTTGGCGGTCGTGCTGGTATGACATGAATTGCCAGTGAGCAAATGGTTTGTTAGGAAAAGGCCCAAGCTGTGCAAAAGCAGAATTAGTGTCGCCCAAATTAGTGTTTGTGGTTTTGTTTTCCTTCAAAGCGTAGAGGCTCTAGGGGATTTAGAACTACAGTAAAGCATCAGAGTTAAAGGCAATGGTTTTGGAATGAGAAATACATCCTCAGGAAGGAAGGATTGGGGGTTTGGGATTAACAGATGAAAAAGCTAGTGTATATAGGATGGATGAACAGCAAGGTCCTACTGTAGAGCACAGGGAACTATATTCAATATCCTGTGATAAACCGTAACGGAAAAGAATATGAAAAAGTATATATATACACGTATAACTGAGTCGCTTTGCGGTACAGCAGAAATTAACACAACACTGTAAATCAACTAGACTTCAATAAAATTTTTTTTAAAAAGAAGTACATCCTCTAAGTGACGTTGGCGCTCACCTGTGAGACAGACCGGCAAGGCCTGTGAGAGGGGTTGCTAGGAGCCCACACGATGTTCGTAACCGGACCCGGTGCCCGGGGAGCGGGAGCTGTTGTTTCAGGTGCTGCTGGTGGGATTACTCTTTTCTGCACGAGCAGGTGGCAGTTCATTAAGTACTGGGGTTCTTGAGCCTCTGTTCACCTAGATTCCAAGCCCTGTGGTGTGGCTGGCAGGGCAATGATTTTAGACACCATGCTACTTGGGATCGCGGTCAAAGAATCCCCGAGAGTCTAGGCGAGAGCGTCGTTTCTGCTATTTGCCCCAGTGTCTAGCTGGGCTCTCTCGCGGGTGGTCCGGGGAGCCCATCCGGATGCCCCTCCTACGTCCGGGTGTCTAAACCCGGATGCTCTCCTGGGCATCTTCCCCGCAGCCCCTCAACGCCAGTCCTGTCTCATTTTCCCCCTGCGGCCGCTGTGACAGATGACAACCCGAGGAACTTAAAATAACACACCTTTACCTGTTCGTGGTCCTGGAGGCCGGAGGTAGAAAATCAGTCTCACTGAGCTAAGACCAAGATGGTCCAGAGGGCTGGTTCCTTCTGGAGGCTCCGGGGAGAATTGTTCCCTTGCCTTTTCCACCTTCTTTGGCTCACGGCCCCTCCTACATCTTTAAACACATCCCTCCGGCCTCTGCTTCTGGCCTGCGTCCTCTCCTCCGGCCTCTGCTTCTGGCCTGCGTCTTCTCCTCCGGCCTCTGCTTCTGGCCTGCGTCCTCTCCTCTGGCCTCCTGCCTCCCTCTTACAATGACTCTTGTGATGACACTGGGCCCACCTGGACAATCCAAGTAATCTCCCATCTCAGCATCCCTAATCGGATCCGCGGCATTCCTTTTGCAGTAACAGGTGACTTTCACAGGTTCTAGCCGCTAGGACGTGGGATATTTGGGGCCATTTTCAGCCGACGTCATCCACCAATGTAGTTCCCGCCCTCCCGGAGGTCCCCAGGATGGGCGGTGTGGATGAAGCATCTCTCTCTGCCCTTCCACACCCCCGCGTGAGCTGCTGGCCAAAGGCAAGGCCCTGGGGACCCCGCGTCCTTCCCTGTGTGCTGGCTCTCTCTTTCACAGATGCGTCAACCTGGATCCTCCCAGCTAATGCTGGCGGGTGGGGTGAGAGGGGGATGGTCCAGAGCACCCCGAGCCTGGCTGTGTGCCCCTCTCCATGCTTCAGCAGCATCTCCTCCCCTTCCTCATCCCCGTGCACTCCTCACCACCAGACCCTGAGCCATTTGTGTAGACTTGGGGTTGACTTCTATCCTTGACACAGAGCAGGTGTGGATAAAAGATTTGTTCGATGGCACTGAATTGATGGCGTCCTCTGGGCTCTCCCTCTGGCAGTGGGGCTTGGGGTTTGGCGGTGTCTGTGGTCAGGTAGCTGCAGGAAATCAAGGAGATGGAGATGAGCTCTAGAGAAGCCTCTCTGGGACGCCCCTCCAGCCGAACGGGGGGCACGGAAGCTGGGGGTGAGTCTCTTCTCTAAGACGACTCTGCCTAGAATCCAGGGCAGGGGTGTGGTCATGACTGATCTGACAGCGCATAGCCAGCTCTGAGCCTGAACGCTATAATCATGGGCTTGAAGCAGAAAGAATGGGTGAGGAACAGGTGAATGAATTAGATGCAAACCTCGAAGGGCAAGAAGATATTTACAACACGTAAAATTGATACAGGACTTCAATTCAGAACAGATAAAACCTCTGGCAAATCTGTAAGAAAAAGACCCAAATCCCAGTTGAAGAGTGGGCACGAGACTTCAACAGGAACTTCAGGAAAGAGGTTCTTCAGAGAGCTGATAAACCTCTGAAAAAGTGCTTCACCTCACGAGTAATCAGGAAGATGCAGGTTAAAATCACAACGAAAATCACTGTGGTCCATCCATACAATGGAATATTATTCAGCCATAAAAAAGGAATGAAGGACTGATACATGCGACCACATGGGTGAATCTGAAAAACGTTATGTTAATTGAAAGGAGCCAGACACCACAGGTCGCACGTTGTGTGGTTCTGTTTCTATGAACTCTCTAGAATAGATAATCTGTAGGGACAGAATGCAGATTGGTGGGTGCCAGTGGGGAGGGAGGATGGGAAGAAATGGCTAAAGAGTTGAGGGGTTTTGCTTTGGAGTGATGGAGATGTTTGGGAACTAGACAGAGGTGGTGGTAGCACGACATTGTAGACGTACTACGTGCCACGGAACTGTTCACTGTAAAATGGTTAATTTTATGGTGTGTGCAGTTCACTCAATAAATTATTTCTTTAAAAACCACAAGCACATACCTGCCAAAATGGCTCAAATTAAAAACAACCGACAAACCACGTGTTGACGAGAACGTGGAGCAACTGGAACGCGCACGCGTGAAGACACGCAAACCTGGCGACTTAGCAATTCTGCTCCTTGGTACGTGCCCAACGGAAATGCGTACACAGGCGCAAGCAAACATGTGTGCAAGGATGTCCGTCCTAGCTGTTTTGTAATACCTCCAAGCTAGAAAAACCCACGTCCATCGAAATAGGATAGGTCAGTGGATGGCCGTATTCCACAAGAGAATCCTGTGCAGCAACGTGGATGAACAGCTCTTGCCACGTGGACCGATTCGGTCGAAACTCTGAAGTAGAATGCAGAGGGAAAGAACTTTAGGCAGAAATAAAAACAAACACTTGTTGTGTGATTCCGTTTATCTGTAGTTCAAAACAAGCATCTTTTATCCCACTGCATTTGAAGGTAGGGCAGTGGTCACCCTTGGTGGGGGCCGGGGAACAGTGTTGGGGGAAGGGGGGAGGACTGCTGAGACCCTCATGATGTCTTATGTAGTAGAACCAGCAGGAGCAAGGAAACCATCACGGGACAGCCTTTAGGGAGAGCAGAAGTGAGACAGAAATTGAGCGCTCGGCACAGAGCTGGTTCCCTTCCCTTTGACTCATTCGTTTGTTCAGTAAATACCCTCAGAGTGACTAGGACGCACTCAGACCTTATCAGGCAATGGGGAAATACAAAGGAAGCTGTACGACCCTATTCTCTGAGGCCGAATGTCTGGTGGAGAGATAGCCGGGCAAACGATGACAACGGGTGTGAGAACTGTTTCCAAGCAGACAGTACAAGGGAGCACAGAAGCAGTAGAAAGCACTAGATCTCTTCTAAACACCAACTAAAGGCTCCCACTGGTTGGAAGGGTCACAGGCCTTAGCTTTCAACCCCACAATTACCCTCTGAGGTGGTGTCCTCAGCATCCCATGACCAGGAGAGGACAGGGCACTGGGAGAGGGCATGCTGCTGGGACCAGAGCTCTGGAGTGGTGGGGTGGGGCCTGCCTGGCCGGTGGGTCTCAGTGGTATCCTCCCCACTTCAAGCCCGAGACCACCCCGAGTCTCCTGCTTGTGGACCCCTGTTGCCACGTGGGGCCTCTCCTCCTTTGCCGGGGGCGCACGGCTGGCCTTGTCCCGGGCAGCAAGGGCAGACAGAATCCACATCCAGCTGGAACCCTGCCCGGTGCTGCCCTGAGGACTCCAAAAGCTGTTTCTGGACCATGGCCACGCTTGGTGCTAGAGGCGCCATCCACCTCTGACCTGTCTTCCTGACCTCTAGGAAGAAGGTGATGGGGCTGGAGCGGATGGACGGCGAGCTGAGTGGAGCCTGGGGGGGGCAGAGGAGTGCCACCTGGCCTGACCCCGGGCGAACGCGATCGTCCAAGCACCAGGGGACTGCGCCCCCTGGTCACCGCTAGGGAGAAGGGGCTGTGAGGGGCCTGCCGTGGAGGGGCTGACCTGGGCTGGAGCTAGATGTGGGAGCCTCACTTCACTGAGAACCCAAGAGGCCGCATGTGGTGACTTCTGAGGGGCTGTGGCCCTGCTTCCCACGTGGGCCCCCTGGGATGTGCAGCTCCTCTGGGAACTGAGGGGCCAGGAGGTCAGGACGCCAGGCCACACGCCCCCTGTAGGGCCCTGTCTCCTCCCTGGGGGCCTGAAGCTGATGAGGTGGCCAGGAGCAGCACGTGGGGTCACAGGGTGCAGGGTGGGCCTCAAGAGGGCCTGAGAGCCGCGTGGCATGGGTACATTGATGCATGTGACTGTCTTCTGGGGGCTGGTCCCAAACGCTTACCATCAGGTCAGGACCCCCGGTTTTGGTGCCCCCCTCTTTTACGGGTATGCTGAGCTGCCGGTCCTCCCCACCAAGCTAATGCGATGGAGAATGGGCTCCCTGGAGCCAGTGAGGTGGGCGGGAGGCGGGGTTCCCTTGGATGGCGTAGCCCAGGGGATGGGGAGCCACGAAGACTCTGCCCCCCACCTCGCTGGCCTATTATTCTCCCCCAAACAAGACTCTAGTGTTTTCCATTCCCTGCTTAAAAGCCACCCAGGGGTCCCGCCAGGCTCCGGCCTCTGTCACTCTTCCTGTACACCCCTCACCTGTGCACGTTGGGCTTGGGGCAGAGCCCACCTCCTGCTGGCCCCTCGGCCGGGACCACCTGTCCTGCTCACCCCTCCTGGTGGGGTGAGGGGGCTTCCCTCCCCCGAGACGGCACCGGGCTGCTCCCCGGGCTGAGCTGAGAGGGCCCTGCCCTTGGCTCTTCTCTGCTGTTGCCGCCTTAAAATGGTGCCCACTTGCGGAACACGGGCCCCCACCTTTGCGCTTGCACGGAGCCCTGCAAATTCCGCAGCCGGCCCTGTAGGGTGGGCACGTTTCCTCCCGACCTTGGACGCCCTTGGCATCGCAAAGCAGAGAACGCCTCTTGATGGTGTCTAAAATGGTGCCCACTTGCGGAACACGGGCCCCCACCTTTGCGCTTGCACGGAGCCCTGCAAATTCCGCAGCCGGCCCTGTAGGGTGGGCACGTTTCCTCCCGACCTTGGACGCCCTTGGCATCGCAAAGCAGAGAACGCCTCTTGATGGTGTCACCCCCCCCACAGAGACCCAGGACGGTGCCCGCGCCCAGGGTGGGAGGGCTCAGGCGCAGGCCCCCAGGCGGATGCTGTGTCCCTCCTGGGCTTCTGCTGCCACCCAAAGCCTGGCCTGAGGGCCACCCATCCCCGAGCGGTCCTGCACTGCGCAGACATTCAGGGGCACTGTCCCCAGGACTCCAGTGGTGCTGTGGGACCCCTGAGCCCGCTTCCTCATCCCCACCCGAGGCCGCACTCTGTGCTTCAGGGGAGCAAACGAGTACGCGTAGTGGGGGCCCGATAAACTTCCGTCTTCTCGGTCACCACCCTTCCCTGAGAAGGAAGCCCCAGCGAGGGTACTGGCTGTGATCCTGCCCCGACCTCCGACCCCATACCCGGCCCGCAGGCTGCTCTGGCCACACTGGCCTTGCTGCTATGCCTGGGGCCTCGCTGGGCCCAGCAGTGAGGCGAGAAAACACCACAGCAGGACTCTTAGGGCTGAGTCCCAGGCCTGGTCCTTCCACCCATTAACCAGCTCTTCCCAAACGGCCTCCTCTTTCTGGACCTCGGTTTTCCACTCTGTAAAATGGGGGCTCAGACAATCTGCTCTCTCTGACTGCTGTGGTTCCAAGGGAGAGAGAGAGCTGAGCTGCCAGGGTGGGCCTTCCTGGTGAAGACACCCCAACCCAGGACAGGCCCCGAGGGCCTTGGAGTTGCCTTCAGTCTCTCTGTCTCTTCTACCAGCTGGTTTTTGCCCCCTTTGGGGATACCAGGCACTCCCTAAGTTTCTGGGGTGTTAGGGGTAGGAGAGGGGCTAGCAGACACAACAGCACAGTGAGGAGCCTGGACTTTGGCCTGGGTGACGAAGACAGAGGGTCCGTTCACGGAGGTAGAGCCCACAGGAGAACACAACGTGGGAGAAAAGATTTGGGGCCTGGCCAAGGTCAGCGAAAGGTGGGGCGGGTGGGTCTGCAGGTGCGGAGCTCAGGAGAGGAGGGGCTTGAAGCAGGTGGAGATGGGGACCCAGAACCTGTGCATGCCCTCTGGAGGTCATGGGGTGGTGGTGAAAGCAGAAGACCACCCAAGAGCGGGCCCTGAGGGTGCCCAAGGAGACTCCAGGAGCTCCAGGGGGGGCCATTCCAAGGACGTGGAGTGTCCAGCTGTGTTGAGTGCTCTGGAAAAGAGTCCAACCCCCAGAACAGAGAAGCACCCATCTGCTTGTATCAGTCACGTTTAAAAATTTCTGGATCTTATGATGCTTTGACATTTTGGGGGCTTTTCGGTGAGACTGTCCCTCCCCAGAGGGGAGCAAATTCCTGGAGACGGCAAGCCACTCCCTGCAAACAGGCCTTTCACATGCAGACCAACAGTCCAGAGCCCACCCCGACCACCTGCCTCTCTAACTCCTACACAAGCCAGGATCCCCAGCCCTAAATCTCCAGCCGGGTAGTCGAGAGCCAGAGGTACCTGATGGCCCAGGGCCCACTGGAGTGACTCCAACCCACCAGGTCTGCGCCTGCCTCGCCAGGCCCTAACCCCAGAAACCACGGTGGAGCTTCTGGGCCAAGCTCCCCCTCCCTCCTAGGCTCCTGCCGCCCCTGGTGCTTCCCCGTGTGGCCCTGCATGGCCCGGCGCGGCTCCTCCCCTTGAAAGCTGTAAGCGGTAGACTCTTCTTTGATGCCATCGATCACCCGCGTCCTCCCTTGGTTACCTCTGTAAATTAAATCCCGGGTGCCATGGTGAAACGCCTCCCACTGTACCCCTCCCGGGCGGTTAAGCTGTTCCTCTTCCCGCCTTGGTTCTCACGGATGCACAGCCCAGAGCCTCTCGCCGAGCGAGCGCTTCCATAAACCGCACAGATTACGTCCTCGGCGAGAACGTGCTGTCTTTCCAACCCGCCTCTGCCTCCTTCCTCCACCCCTGCCGGGGGCCCAGACACTTACTGAGTCTTTCCTGGTTTTTTCCTTAGTCTTTTGGCCAAAAGATGCCCCAGGATAATGAAGAAATGTATTTACGGTAGCGATATTCATTCTGGTGGCTTCTGGAACGAGTTACAGCCACAGGAGAATTTCTGAGCGGGTGTTTTTTCCAGTGTGGAGGCAAGCGGTGGGCGGGTCACTGGTGAGGCCCCTGATGCCCTAGAGCCTTCATCCTGAGCGCTCAGCAGAGCCCGCTGCATGGCACGTGTGCCCACGGGGCAACAAGCCCTGGGCTTGCAGACGCCGCAGAGCCGCGGGGGACCCTGAGTGGCAGGGAGCTGACCCAAGGGGGCTGCGTTCGGGTCCCTGTAACTGTGCCCCTTCACCCGCTGGATGATCCGGGATCTGAAAGCGAGGTATTTATATCCGTTCCGCAATCAGGCCCCGTGAGACGCCGGGCTGGCGGTGTTCCCCGGCCGCTAATCTGTGGCCGGCTGTTCCAACACACTTGGGTTCTTAGAACAAAACAAAACGTCCTTCATTTCAGATGTTCACTAATTTAAACTGGCCCTTGGCCACGGGCTCTGTGACCCCGCCTTTGTCTGTGGCCGCCTCCCTGCCCCCATCCAGGGCCCCTCTGGCGGGAGGCAGCAGAGGCGTCGGCCCTCGTGGGGCCTGGACTCCAGCCTCCGTGGACCAGTGCGTAACGAGAGCCCCGCAACTGCTCTGACTCACTGTGCAAACATCCTCTGCCCTCCGGCCTCGCCGGCCCCCGGGCCCCTCGGGTTCCCAGGCCCGGGCCTCAGGGCCCTCTGATGGGACGCACTGACACCCCCGGTGGACAGTGCTGCGTGAGGCACCGGGCCAGCTGGCCACCTGGTTCTGGAAGCCTCTCCCGGCGGCCTGAAGCCCGCCCGGGGCCACCTCTGCCGGGGGCTGGCCTTCTCAGGAAAGAAATGGGTCACTTTCTGTCTGCCCTCAGGGCCGGGAAAGGCCTGGCTGTGGGTGCACGTGCCCCTTCAAGTCAAGCCGCCTTGTCTTCGTCCTCCGTACCGCCCCCTGGACCTGTGCCCCCTCCCGCCTTCACCCGGCGGGCCCCTTCTTACCGGCGTCACCCTCCGAGACCCTCACCCTGCAATCCTGCTTTTCCTCCGCGCTAATCCACGTCAGCCTGGTGGTCACTGCTTGCCCTCTGCCCGTCCACTGCCAAGCTCAGGCCCCCCTCCGGGCACGCCTGGAGCACAGCGGGCCGCTGGTCACTGTTGGATGAATAACTCCGGCAGACCCAACTGTGATAACCTGCCGGCATCTCCCACAACCTCTTGTCCTCCATCCTCGACTCTCGGGGGAGCCGGCATCTTGAGCAGGGACTCTCCCTCCCTCCCTCCCTTCCTCCCTTCCTCCCTCCCTCCCTCCCTCCCTTCCTTCCTTCT
>NC_041226.1:84581961-84626683 GCF_002837175.3 Physeter macrocephalus
TCCTTCCTCCCTCCCTCCCTTCCTCCTTCCCTCCCTCCCTTCCTCCTTCCCTCCCTCCCTCCCTCCCTTCCTTCCTTCCTTCCTCTATCCATCTCTCTCTTTTTAGGCTGGTTTCCCTAGGGCTCAGCATAATTTAACATGTAAAATGTGCTCCATCAACACGTGTAGAATGACTGGATCAGTGAAGAGGCCTGGCAGGAGCCCCTGTGAGGACTCAGTCTTGCCTTCAGCAAATATACAAGAAGCATCTCCCGAGCGCCAGGCTCACATGTGCTGTGCTCGGGGTCATGCCAGCTGTGTCCCTCTCCAGTCCCTCAGGACGTCCCCAGGTCTCTCCCTGGAGGGCTGGTAAGGGCGGGGGCCCCACATGGGCCCACGCAGCAGGGTCTGCCACGCGTACTGCTCTCTGGGGCCATCCTCCAGGCCAGATGCTGATGTTGGGATAATCTCGTGGTCGGGGCAGGTGTTAGGTATGCGGACCCTTGACCCGGGGCACCCTTTGCTGCCGGAGCCTGGGTAGGTGCCTGCACGTGTGTGGGGCTGTGCTGTGAGGCTCTACCCCACCCCATCCCTGGGCAGCTCTTCAAAAGGACACTCCCCACTCAGGACTGGACACAGAGTGACATTTCCTCCTCCACAGGAGGCTTGAAGGTGTCACCCGTCTAGTCCAGCCAGGTGGTGGCCACAGAGACCTCATCTGCTAGATCACGGGGGTCCCCTGCAAGGGCCGGAGGGACGGCCCTTGGGCTCCCGCACCTGGGGTGTAGCCTCTTCACCGCGTTAACATTCTAACGCATCACCTGTCTGTTACAGGAGGCCCCACTAGCAGGGGGAGAACCCCAAATGCAGGCTAGCTCAAAGTGACTGGTGGATGCCAGGCTCAGGTTCACCGTGGATGGTTGTGCAAGTTGTGCACTGCACAACCCCGGATATCTGTCCACAGACCGGGATGTGACCTGCGCCCCCGATGTGAGTTGTGCAGTGGCCATTTCTATCCAGCTGCACCAGGTTTATGGACTGAATGTTTGTGTCCCTCCAATTTCACAGGTTGAAGCCCTAACCCCCAAGGTGATAGTATTTGGGGGTGGGGTCTTTGGAAGGTGATGAGATTTAGCTGCGGTCATGGGAGTGGGGCCCCCAGACTGAGATTGGCTTCCTTACAGGAAGAGGAAGAGAGACCAGAGTTCGCCCTCGCTGCCATTTGAGTGAGCGGTGACACAGGGAGAAGGTGGCCGTCCACAAGGCAGGAGGAGAGTCCTCACGGGAGACAAAGCTGCCGCCATCTTGATGCCAGGCGTCCAGCCTCCTGACTCAGGAGAAACAAATGTCTGTTGCTGAAGCCACCCAGACGGTGGTTTTTGTTACAGCGGCCGAGCTGACTAATGAGATGGTTATGAACGACCGCGGAGCTGCCCACTCCTTGCCTCAAACTCAGCGGCTGAAAGAAACTGCACGCTTGTTTCGCGGCCTTTTTCCTTTCCCCAGGTGGCTGAGATTTAAAGGGAATGTTGTAGACGAAGAATGAGGAAACGGGACAGAACCGGGGCCAGGTACCGGTCGCTCCCCATGAGCGGCTCGGTTTCCCCATCTGTGAAGGAAGCCTAGATTCTCATCCATGGTCTCTCCAGGTGCCAAACTCCATCTGTAATCTTGGAGGAGTTGGGAGACAGCCTCTAACTTGCACACAGCACAGCATGGCTCCTGCTGTTCTGCACCTTCCAGGACATCCCTGCCCCTCGGCCACGCACGCCGGTCTCTCTCGGGGGTAGGGGCGGGGGCAGCCCCAGAACACGCTCCCTCCTGCCCACGCCCTGCGAGGACCCAGCCTGTCTTCGGAGCACCGAGTCTTCTCCTTTCTCCCCCTTTCCCTATCTCACCTGCGATTTATTTGTGCCTCTGTAAAGGTAAAAATCTGGAATGATTTTCCCCCTTTTCCCCCCTCCATCTTCAGACTTTTCTGCATTGAAAACCTATTCAAACAAAACTGAGATCAAACAGTACAGATGCTTTTCTAGCCTTTAGTCCCATTTGATCTCAGCCTAAATGTGCCCACCCCTTCTTAACAAGGGAACACGCCACACACACCCAAGTGTTGGTGGTTCCTGACAGCCCCAGTGGGGCTCTGACGGGTCGCTGGTTAGAAAAAGTCGCATTCGGTGCCAGAAACTTGCATTCACGCTGCATGAGGACACGTAGGCTTTTCTTTTCTCCCGTGCCAAAGGCGCTCCTGGTGGACGGGAATGGCCACTGCGTGCTCACGGGTCCAGGCGCCACCGCTCGGAGTTATGGCCCACGCGGGGGGGGGGGTGAGTGGCCCGCGTGTCCCCACCAGGCCCACCTGGAGTGCAGTGCTCGAATATGGTGACCTGGAGGGGGGAGGTGGTTCTGTCCGTCTGCGCCAGGCTGGCCGCTCTGGCCGAGTCTGCGATTGTCATTAACGTGCTGTCGCCAGCGGCCACGACCTGCTTGTTAGCAGGGCTGCTGGACGGGAAGAGACTTGTTTTCCAGGAGCAAGGAGGTCTCTGGGCTCCAGGGGGTGCAGGTCCTGGGGCACCTGGCTGGTCGTGTCGGGGTCTGGGTGCTCTGTTCCAGGGGGAGGGGGAGCCCCCAGATGTGTTCTCATGAGAAAGCGGGTGTAACTCTGAAACACGTAAAACACGTGGATTCTTCAGATGCAACAAGCTGGCTGCCTGGGATCCAAGTTACGTCATCTGTTGTTGTCTGGCTTGAGAGAGGGCTGGGGAGGCAGAGAGAGAGAGAGAGAGATGCAGAGTGAGAGACGGGGGAGGGAAGGAGACACAGAGACAGAGGGGGAGACCCAGAGATACAGAGAGAGACACAGAGATACAGAGAGGGAGACAGATACAGAGAGATACACAGAGAGATAGAAACAGAGAGATACAGAGATAGACACACAGAGACAGAGATAGATACAGAGAGATACAGAGATAGACACACAGAGACAGAGATAGATACAGAGACGGAGTGAGAGACACAGAGACAGAGAGATACAGAGAGACAGAGAGCTACAGAGTCAGAGACACAGAGTGAGAGACAGAGACAGAGAGACAAGCAGGAGCCTGAAGGGTCGGCAGCCCCAGCCATGTTGGCTGAGATGCATTCCATTCTGGAGTTTTCACTGGAAACCAAACTCTCCAACCTGAGTTCTGTCACATCTTGAGCTTCAGATTAAAAAAAACTGCATTTTTTTCACCAGGGAAGCCCAAAAAAAACTGATTTTTAAATATCAAGAGGAACCAGGGATTCAGAAAATTAGGCAACCTCGTTTTTGCCAGGTTGGAACATTCTTCCTTTGAAAAGTTGTGCCTGCTTGTGATTCCCAGGCAGAGCAGGGTCCCTGACCACGTGGGCGGGAGGGAGATGTGTGGACGCAGTTCACTCCAGCAGTCAGGCAGTCACCAGAAGACCCGCTGCTGGGCTGGTCCAGGCTCGCTGTCTGTGTTCTGCCCTCCCAAGGTGTCCCTCTGGAAATGCGCCTGCCCCCTGGATGCCCTCAGGCACCATCACCCGTCATCTGGGCTTTTCCAGCTTCCCGCCAACATTAACCGTGGGGCGGACTCTGCCAGGGAATCTTGGCCGCCATCTGGGAACCGGGGTGCTGAGGGCCTGCTTGCACACCATGTCTGGACAGGTGTGGCGTTCTCCTGCCATGGAACAGGTGATGGGCCAGCGTCTGGTCACTGTGTGCAAGTGTCGGGAGGTACATGTAGCCTGAGGGAGAGACACTCCCTTGTTGTTTTAAACTATGAAGAAATTGGGGGACGTTTGTTACTCAGAATAACCTAGCCTGTGCTAACAGATACAGGAAGGAAATAGTCCCTCCTTACTAAAAAGGAGTGAAGGGTCCTTAGAAAGGTAACATATGACTTCTCAAGGTCATGGACCCAACTAGCGGCAGAACAAAGTCAAGGCTATCTGACCCAAGGCTGGCCTTTGACCCAAAGCAGGAGATTGGGGTGGCAGGGAATCTGGGCTGAGTTGCTCCTTGTTTCTCCTGGGAATGACTCGGGGCCCCTTCCTATGATTCCATCCTCGCAGGATGGGGAAAAATGTTTCTGTACAAAGGAGCAGAAGCCAAGTTGGTTTCAAGATTTCTCGGCAGTGCAAAACGCCAACTGGACCAACGTCCTAGTGAACATGAAAGATAAAGGTCCTGACCCTAAATTCCACGCCCGTCTGTTGTTAACCTCGTGAGGTGGTAACAGGAAGTCATCCTCCTGTAGGCAATGTGTCCTTCTCCAAAGATGCTCCTGAAGGGTGCGCCCCAGCTGCTCAGGAGAGCCAGATGGGGACTCTGGCTGAGGGGAGGTCACGGGGTGGGGGGTGGCAGTGACAAGTTCGCTCCATGTGAATCCTTGTGCATTTTGGTTATAAAGTTGAAAAGTGCATACTTGTCTTTGGAAGGTCGTTAGGGAGTAAATGGAAGAGTGAACATTTCTGGATTAGATGCATGTGAGTGGTTTGTGTTGTGTGATACTCTGAGACCTGGGTGGGAGGGTTCCCATCCCCTGTCTGGGCCTCAGTTTTGCTGTTTATAAAGGGAAAACGTGACCTTTCATCTCGCAAGGACTACTTTACTCCTCAGCTGGATTACTGGGACACCGTTGGCTGTTTGGTAAAGGAGACTCTCCCATCCCCCGTCCTGGTGTCTCACCAACATATTCCAGAAGTTTTCAGTGATAATTCACTAGGGGGTTTTTGTGTGCTTGCTTAAGGAATGGTTTTATTCATGGAATTCCAGGACGCCCCAGGAAATCACTTGAGGCTCCGCAGAGAATTGTAGAACCAGGACTCAACGGCCATGTCTGTGGTTTGAGACGGTTAATGGGATGAACCCAGTTTGGGGAAAGCTGACCTGTGACTAAGTGCTGTCTATAGCTTGACAGCTCTCACTGCCACCCCCAGATGGAACAGATGGGGACTCAGCCCAGCCAGGCTCCAGAACAGCCCCCAGCCACCCCCATGGCCTGCCACCATGGTGGGGTGGCCCCGAACCTCCGTCGGCTTTGGTTCTGCAACTTTTTCCAAACCTGAAGCGTGATTCATGTCCCAGATCAACTTGTGGAATTTCTGAAAGCTGAGGAGTCTGTGCTTCCTAGAGGCTGCCCTACTCCCACCTTTGGTGGCAGCCCGAGAAGGAAGCTGGGAAAACATGCACCACATTCTTCCTGCATGAAGCACCGTCCGCATCGGGGAGGAAGCGATGGCTAAGAGCCTGGATGACTCCCGGCGTCTCAGATGGCTCTCTGTAAATGCGTTTAGACTGATCTTATTGGACAAGCCCGGTAGTTATCTGAACCCCCGGACAGCGCACAGTCCATAATATTTTGCCGTTTGCTGACAAAGACCGTGGATTATCTCTTCTCCCCATTGCTGTCGCTTTTCTTCTTAGAGAAAGAAAACACTGGCCAGAGTGGAGGTGGGTGGTCCATCCCTCGTTCTAGCCGAGGACACGTTGCCGTCCCCCAGCAAGGCGGTCCCCCGGGAGGACTTGTGATGCTCGCCCCACGTACTAGCAGTGCTGGTAAAGAGATGAATAACCCCTGTCTGGTTAATTGCTCTTTGATTTCCCCATGCCAATGAAAACCGGCCGTTTTCTGCTGAGCTTTTATCTGGAGTGGGTATCACCCCTGCTCCAGAGCACAGCGATGAGAGATAAAGGCCACAGAGAAGCGGCGGTCTCTGTGGGTCTCTGAGCCATCGGGGGAGCAACAAGGCAGCCATTGTGCAGCCCACAAAGGGTCACAGGAGAGGGACCCACCAGAGGAGGTGGTGGGGAAGCGCTTCCCCGTGGGAACTCTTGCAAAACTGGGATCTGCCGTGTGGTATGTGCTAAGGGGCGTCATGGGCAGTTTCCCTGCGGCTAAATAGTCCTGCAACCCTGATTCTTCCCCTTTATTTTTAAATTGTTTTAGTTAATAAGCTTTATTTTTCAAAGCAGTTTTAGGTGCACTGCAAAACTGAGTAGGAAGTACAGAGATCTGCCATATCCGTCCTCCCCACCCCCTCTACTTACAACCCTCCTCCACTCTCACCATCTCCCACCAGAGTGGTAATTTGTTACAACTGATGGACCTGTGTTGACATGTCATTATCACCGAAAGCCCATAGTTTACACGGAGGTCACTCTTGGTGGTGGACATTCGTGGATCTGGGCAAATATACAATGACACCTATCCATCATTACTGTTTCATATGGAGTAACTTCACTGTCCTGAATATCCTCCATCTATTCAACCCCCTCCACCCCCTGGCAACCACTGAGTTTTTTACTGTCTCCATAGTTTTGTCTTTTCCAGAATGTCATATAGTTGGAATCACATAGTCTGGAGCCTTTTCAGATTGACTTCTTTCACTTAGTAACGTGTATTTAAGGCTCCTGCACGTCTTTGTATGACTTGATAGCCCATTTCTTTTTAGTGCTGAATATTATCCCATTGTCTGGATGGACCACCGCTGATTTATCCATTCACCTTCTGAAGGACATCTTGGTTGCTTCTAAGTTTTGGCAGTTATGAATAAATGTGCTATAAACATCTGCGTGCCAGTTTCTGTGTGGATATGTTTCCAGTTCATTTGGATAAATATCAAGGAGCGTGATGGCTGGATGATACGGTAAGAGTGTGTTTAGTTCCGAAAGAAAACTCCAAATTGTCTTCCGAAGCGGCAGCCGTGAGTAAGAGTTCCTCCTCCACATCCTCCCCAGCATCTGGTGTCGTCAGTGTTTTTGACCTTGGCCATTCTCACAGGTATGTAGTGGTATCTCATCTCATAATTGTTTTAATTTGCATTTCCCTAATGACATATGAGGTTGAGCATCTTTTACGCTTATCTGTCATCCGTTTATCTTCTTTGGTGAGGTTTCTGTTCATGTCTTTTCCCCATTTTCAATCAGGTTGTTCGTTTTCTGATTGCTGAGCTTTAAGAGTCCTTTGTATATTTTGGATAACAGTCCTTTATCAGATGTGTCTTTGCAAATATTTTCTCCCCGGCTGTGACCTGTCTTTTCGTTCTCGTCACATTCTTTTTTGCAGAGCAGGTTTTTAATTTTAATAAAGTCCAGCTTATCAATTCTTTCTTGCATGGATTATGATTTGGTGTTTCATATAAAAGGTCATCACTGTACCCCAGGTCCTCTAGATTTTCTCCTGTGTTATCTTCTGGGGGTTTTATAATTTTGCATTTTACATTTAAGTCTGTAATCCATTTTGAGATAGTTTCCATGAAGGTCTGTGTTTAAAGTTTTTTTTTTTTTTTTTTTTTTTGCACGTGGCTGTTCAGTGGTTCCAGCACCATTTGTTGAAAGACTACCTTTGTCCATTGTGCTGCCTTTATCCAAAGCCTTATTTTTAATACTTGATTCATCATGTGTCATATTCTTTGGACATACCATAATATATTTATCCAGTTTCTATTTTGGATATTGATTGTATGTTTCGTATCATTTTGCTAGTAACTGTCGTATTGTCATGTATTTACCTAGGGGCTTGCTAAGTCAAAAGTGTTGGAATACTTTCGGAGCCCTCGATACATTGTCCTCAGAAATGGCCACGCAGTTTGCCATCAGGATAGGAAATGTTCATCCACCCAAAGCTCACCAATGCAGAGGATTATCAGTGAAAACACCTTGATGAGTCCGGAAGCTATGCTCTTTCAGTGTACCCTCCTTTGACTACTAGTGAACTTGAATGTTTATTTCAAAAGTTTCTTGAGCACGTTTGGTGTTACTTTTCTGTTCATGTCATTTTAAACCTTTGCTTTATGAATTTGTAATCGTTCTTTAAAGGCAAGGAACGTGAACATTTATCTCATGTGGTTTCCAGAGGTTTCTCCAGTTTGCCTTGGCCTTTTACTGTGATTCATCATGGGTTTTTTTGTTGTTGTTGCTGTTCCTAATGGAGGTTTAAATATATTTTAAATGTTTTTTTCCTTTGCTTTTTATGCTTACAAATGTCTTTCCTACCTGGAGCTTGTGTAAATATTGTCCTCTACTTTTAATGTTGTTTCATGTCTTCGCTTTTTACATTCCGCTCTGATTCATCTGGACTCTGTTTTGGCATAAGATGGAGCTCTAGTTGGCCATTTTCCTAAATGACTAACTGACTATCCAGCTCGGCTATTCGGTGAAGAATCTTTTCTAGCTCCACTTATTTGAAAACCAACTCTTACACAGTCTGTTTCTAGACCTTTTGTGCATTCTTACTGATTCTTACTAGCTGTGACATGAGCTGGTGTCATACATTTAAAATTACTGAGGAAATATGTATGTGTGTATACGTATATATACACACACACACGACGTTATCACACACACTTTATTATAGTAATTGGTTCATGTTATATAGAGGCTGAGAAGTTCCAGGATCTGCCTTCAAGCTGGAGAACCAGGAAAGCTGATGGTGTAATTCAGTCTGAGTTCAAAGGCCTGAGAACTGGGGCGGGGGAGGGGGGAGTGGTGTAAAACCCAGTCCGAGTCTCAAGGCCCAAGACCCAGGAATGCTAATGTCTGAGGACAGGAGAAGATGGACGTCCCAAGTCAGGCAGAGGGCAAATTCTCCCTTCCTCCACCTTTTTGTTCTATTCAGGCCCTTGATGGACTGGATGATGTCTCCATGCCTTGGGGAGGGCCATCTTCTTTACTCAGTCTACAAATGTAAATGTTAATGTCTTCCAGAAACACCAGACACTCCCATAAATAATATTTTAATAGTTATATCTGGGCATCCCTTAGACACATACAATTATCAACTTGATGCATACAATTAACCGTCAAAATGTGGGACAGTGTGTATCGTGACTCACTATTATTTTTCCCGAAAGGCCTTGGCTACTATTCTTACTCATTTATTCGAGGTTAATTTTAGAATCACTTCGTCAAAATGCCCTCCTGGCAAGAATGAAGGGATTCTCTGTGGCAAAATAACTCAGTACAAGTGGGCACCTATGCACCAAAATGGGCCTTCACCGTGATGACCTTAGATGAACATCAGCTTCTGGGTTCATGGCCTTCCAGGAGGCAGGGGACACTGAAAGGCCACAGCCTGTCTATTGAGGAGATTCTAATGGAGTCTATTGCTAAAACTCCAAGGGACTCACATCTGCATTATTAAACATACCCCCAAGGTCCCCCCGGCGAAGCCAGGAAAACTGTCTATAAAGAATTTGGCATTGAGTGGAGAAAAAATTCTCCCTGAGAATTTATAACCATAAGCCAGTCCACACATGGTTTTCAGCCCAAGTTCACACTACCTGGATGATCCAAAGAGTCTCAACCTGAAAATTTAGTTTAGAGGGGTCATGGGATGAGTGGTTGTGGGTTGGCAGGACTGTGATGTACTTGAAGGAAGGGAATATAAACCCTGTCTGGGGAAACTCACCTTTAAATCAGGCCTCAAAAAATCCCCCA
Organism: Physeter macrocephalus; assembly: GCF_002837175.3. NCBI lineage: Eukaryota > Metazoa > Chordata > Mammalia > Artiodactyla > Physeteridae > Physeter > Physeter macrocephalus. The sequence goes on from NC_041226.1 coordinate 84,591,389, forward strand.
AATAAGCCCACTACAGGGGCTTGAGTTCACAATCAAGATCACATTACACACAAGGAAAGAGGGCCCCATGAATAAGACCCAAATGAAAAACAAAAAGCAAAATGCTGCAACTGTAAGAATCAGACACACTGGACCTCACATATTGGAAGTATTGAAAAGAATATAAGTATGTTTAACATGTTTAAGGAAATAAAGAGGAGATTGAAATATGGGTAAGGAGCAGGAGAGTATTTAAAGAAATCACCAAGCAAATTGGAAAAAAAGCCAAATATAATAACTGAAAATGAAAATAATTTCAACTGAAATTAAAAACTCAATGGATGGGTTTAACCACAGATTAGACACAGTTAAAGAGAGAATCAATAAACTGGGAGATAGAGTTGTAGATATTACCCTGAGACTAACACTGAGAGAAAAGGAGCAGAAGCTATAAATGAGAGACAATAATTGGAATAGAGAGAGAAGGTTTAACTCAATTCTAATCATACAGAGTAGAGGCAATATTTGGTGAAATAATGGCCAAGAATTCCAAGAACTAATAAAAAGATACCAATCTTCATGTTCATCAAGCCCATCAAATCCAAACAAGACATATAAAAACCTCTCAATATTCAAAGACATATGAGTGAAAGTGCAGAGACCTAAAGTATAAGAGAATGTATTAAAAGAACCAAAGGGGGCTTCCCTGGTGGCACCATGGTCGAGAATCCATCTGCCAGTGCAGGGGACACGGGTTCGAGCCCTGGTCCAGGAAGATCCACATGCCACAGAGCAACTAAGCCTGTGTGCCACAACTACTGAGCCTGCTCTCTAGAGCCTGCGAGCCACAACTACTGAGCCCGTGTGCCACAACCACTGACACCTGTGCGCCTAGAAGCCCGTGCACCGCAATGAAGAGTAGCCCCTGCTCATCACAACTTGAGAAAGCCCGCCAAAGAGAAAAGACAAATTTTCCACAAAGGAATGGCAATTGGACTGACATCTACTTCATCAGTATCAACAGTGGTCACCAGAAGAAAATGGAATCATTATTTCATGACAAAAATGTGATTATTTACCTTGAATATGTATACGCAAAGGAAATATCTTTCAAGAATGCAGGAAAAATAAAAGTGTCTCTATTAACAAATCTTCCCTCGGAGAAATTCTAGAGGATGCATGTCAGGCAAAATGAAAGTAATCTCAGGTGGGAGATTAGATGCCAGGAGAAATGGTGACCAAAGTACATATGCAGCAAAGGTAATTAGACGTTGACTGTGAAAAGCAATAAAAATACTTTATTGAGTTAAAAAAATTACCATAATAGAATAGAAAAGTCAGGAAGGAACAGTCTGAGTCAAAGAGTTTTAAACTTTTATTGTTTGGGAGTAGGGTAAATATATTGATTGACCTTGAATTTTGATAAGTTCAACATATATGTTAAAAGGTCTAAGGTAGCCATTTATAATATAAAGAGTGTGTATAACTATAAAGGGAAAATTAGAATTAAATATTCAATCAAATAGAAGAGAGAAGAAAAAGAAACAAAAAAGGCAAGATAAAAAATACAAAATAAATGATGAAAATAAAACCATATATCACTAATTAAAATGAAAGTAAATAGTCTAAAACCTCCATTAAAGATAAAAATTGCCAAAGTGTATTTTTTTAAAAATTCAGTTATAAGCTGTTTAAAAGAAACATATCTATAACATGGGGATACAGAGAGGTTGAAAGAGTGAAAGTTAGGAGACCAAGTACCTGGTAACAAAAAAGAAAGAGTTATATTAATATCTGATAAGTTGACTTTAAGGTAAAAAAACTTCACTAGGATGACTCTTCCTCCCTGCAAATGCAAGAACTTTACATCAGTTTAACTTCACTTACACCTCCATGCCTTTTGTGCTACTGTTGCCATATATTTTGCTTTTCCCAGCATTATAATACCAAGAAGACATTACTATTAGTCTTGTCTTAAATAAATATTTGCTGCTAATTATCCACATGTTACCTTTTGGGGCTGTCTTCATTCCTTCCTGTAATTCTGTGATTCCATCTGGAACTATACTCCATCTGGAATACTAGCTTTCGTTTTTATTGTATGAAAACATCTTTATTTCATCTCAAATTGTGAAAGATATTTTCACTGGCTATAGAATTCTTTATTGGCACTTTTTCTTTAAGTGCTTAAAAGACGTCACTCCATTGTCTTTTGGTTTCCATAGTTTTGTGGAAAAGTCAGCCATCATGCTTGCTCTTGCTCCTTTGAAGATAAAATGCCTCCTACCTTTTCCCCACCACCCCCCACAGGCTATTTTTAAGATTTTGTTTTGATTTTTTAGCATTTAGACTGTGATATGTTTAAATGACTATAATAAATCAAGAATACACATTGTAGTTTCTAAAGTATACATTTAACTGAAAAGTTGATACAGGATGAGCATGGGCTAACAAAAAGATTTCATCTTTTTTAAACATTTAAGTGGAAATGCGAAGGGCCTAGAATAAACGACCAAAATAATTGTTGAGAAGAAGAAAATTTTGAAGAATTTACATTTCCAAATTTCAAGACTCATTATAAAGTTAACAATCCTCAGGACAGTGTGATTTTGGTACAAGAATATAACTTAGAGACTCTTGGGCTTCCCTGTTGGTGCAGTGGTTAAGAATCTGCCTGTCAATACAGGGAACACGGGTTTGAGCCCTGGTCTGGGAAGATCCCACATGCCACAGAGAAACTAAGCCCATGCACCCCAACTAATGAGTCTGCACTCTAGAGCCCATGAGCCACAACTACTGAGCCCGTGTGCCTAGAGCCCATGCTCCACAACAAGAGAAGCCACCACAATGAGAAGCCCACGCACCGCAATGAAGAGTAGCCCCCGCTCGCCGCAACTAGAGAAAGCCCACGCGCAGCAACGAAGACCCAACGCAGCCAAAGATAAATAAATAAATAAATTTATATTTTAAAAAAAGAATAGAACATAGAGACTCTAGAAATAGACTCACAGAGACATCAAATGAATTGAGTTGGGACAATGAGATTTTTCTCAGTAAATGGTGTTGAGGTAAATGGCTACTGATACAATAAAAAACAACCTTGACTCAGTGCACCACATGAACAAAATTATTTTGAGGTGAATCACAAAGCTAATGTGAAAGCTAGAACTATAAAGTCTCTAAAAGGTAACGTCAGGGAACATCTTTATGACCTGGGTGTAAGTAAAGATCCCTTAAACAAGATACGAAAGTCATTATGCATAAAACTAATAATTGATATATTGGATTTAATCAAAAATGTAAACCTCCCATGTTCAAAAATACTGCTAAGAAATTAAAAAGGCAGTGGACAGATAGGGAGAAAATGCCTGTGTTATATACATCTTCAAAGAGTTTGGACCAGGATATATAAAGAACAGTACAGCACATTAATAAACAGATAAGTATCCCAAGTTTAAAAATTGACAAAATAATTAACAAAACTTCCTAATAAATTTACTGTATAGCTAATAACATGAAAAGATATTCAACATCATCAGTCACCAGAGAAGTGCAAATATAAGCCATAATGAGATGCAAACACACACACACCATTCTGATCTAAACTGAAGAAAACCCAGCCATCACTCGTAGAGAACTACTTCAAACAAGATAATGATAACATGGCACAAAAATTTTATAGGAGCTTTTTCCCTAGTAGCTCCAAACTGGAAACAACTCAAATATCCACCAAAGGGGAATGGATAAACACATTGGGGTATGTTGATAAGTGGAATACTTTTCAGGAATAAAAAGGGAAAAACCAAACTACTAATACACACAGCAACATGGACGGGTTTCAAAATTATCCTGAGCAAAAGAAGTCAGACACAAAAGGATAGATAAATACTGCATAATCTCATTTATTAGAAATTCACGAAAAGGCAAGGCTAATCTTCAGTGATCAAACTGATAATATTAGTTTCCTCTGGGGGTGGGTGTTGACTGGAAAGTCAGGACAGAACCTTCTGGAGTGATGGAAAAGTCACATATTTGATCTGGGTAGTGGTCATATGGGTGCAAACATGTACAATTTATTGAGATGCACACTAAAGATTTTTGCATTTTATCCTATTTAACTATACTTTAATAAAATACTGGTAAAATTTACCATTAATAATAGCACTTAAAATAGAAAATACTTGGAAATGAATCTAATAAACTGTGCACAATACTTTTATTGTGGAGAAAATTACAAATTGTAGTAAGAGACTTGGAAGAAAATCTAAATAAATGGAGAGCTGTTATGTTTGGGAATGGTAGAGTATCACGTCAATTCTTCCCAAATTCGTCTATTGATAATGCAATTCTAATAAAACTCCTAACGTATGCATGCGTGTGTGTGTGTGTGTGTGTGTGTGTGTGTGTGTACATGAGTATGTGAGTGCAACTTAAAAAATTTCATATTTGAATATTTATACGGAAGATTAAGGAAACATAGGTGATAGAGATGTTCCTGAAAAAAAACATTGTGGGAGAATTTAGCCTTCTAGATCTCAAGGATTATTACAAAACTAAAGTAATTAGATCTTAAAACACTGCAGGAACAAACAAAAAGACCAACGGCACAGAACAGAGATCTCATAAACAGACTCACCTGGAACCTGGATTTGTGGAGAAGACAGCATTGCAGATCAAGAGAGGAAAAAATGGACTTTTAAATGAATTGTTAAATGGTGGTTGGCTGTCCATACAAAAATAAATAAATAAAATAAACCGGACTCCGGCCATCTCACAGTATTTTGAAAAGTTAATTAAAGATCCTAATTAAAAGGCAAAATTGTACAACTCTTAGAAAATGATATAGGGTGATATATTTATGACTTCAGGATAGGAAAGGATTTCACAAACCCTACCAAAGCAGCGAATACCAAAAGGGTAAAGCTGGGTTTCACTGCCTGTATTTAAATTTAGAACTTTTGTTCATTAAACAGAACACAAAGTGAAGAACTATATTCGTAACCCATCTAACCAAAAACAGGATTAGTGTTCGAGATTTAAAAAGGCTTTTTATAAATCAATAGAAGACCCCTAAAATGTAGAAACATGGTCAAAAGACTTGAAATAAGTACTTTCAAAACAGGACACTTGAATGGTCAATAAACATAGAAAAAGATATTCAACATTATCAGTAATGGGGAAATGCAAATTAAATCCAAAATGTTATAAGCCTTCACATATACCATATTGGTAAAAATCAAAAATTATAAAAATAACATGTTTGGCAAGGATGTGAAACAGCAAGCATCCTTATCGTTGTTCCTTGGAATATAAACTGCTCTTACAATTGCTTTGGAACAAAATTCAGCGTTATCAGGTCAAGCTGAATAGATGCTACCATATGGCCCAGCCATCCGCGCCAGATGTGTGCCAAAGGGTGGGCTGGCAGGGTTGTTTCAGGCTGTATACTCATGTGTATTCACGGAATGGTGTTTACCATGGCAAATTACGAAAAATCCCCCAAATCTCCATCGACAGTGGGATGGGTGCAGAAATGGTATCACATTTATATGGTGGAGTGTACGAAAGCAAAGATGGATGAACCAAGGCTGCGTTCAACCAAAGAGGTGAACCTAAGAGAAAAAATGTTGGCCAAAAACACAGGAGGGAGAGAAATACACAGAGTGAGATTCCACTCATGTAAATTTCAAAGCATGCATAGGGAAGCACATAGGGATTGAAGAATGAAAGGTAGAGCTCTACAGATACCATAGGAAGAGACACAGAGCACTCAGAAGTGAGGTCCCCTTGGACGGGAGGCCTGAGGTGGGAGACAGCAGGTACCCAGCCTGGGCGTGAAGAGTGACAAGGCCACGCTGGCCTGGCTCAAGGTCCACAGAGAGCTGGCCCCTCGGTGGTGACTGGGCCAGCAGACGGGAGGACAAGAGGGGCTTCGGGGGGTGCCTGAGCCTTGTCCCATACCGTGGCCCTATCCCCGGCCCCAGCGAGGGGACTCGTCTTTACGCTCAGCTAATCGCAGTGATTCTGCTGTTCTTCCTGGAAACAGAGGCGGGAAGGGCCACGAGGGGAATTCTGCCAGAGTGAGGGTGGAGGGGTAGTCCTGGGAGAAGTTCTTAGCTCTTAAAACAGTTCTCAGAGAGACTGGTGTGTAAAGATGCCCGGGGTTGCCTGAGGCCGAGGATGGCCGCACGGAAAGATGGAAAGAGCCCAGGCCTTGGAGGTGGCCCTGAGCTGCTGACTTAACCAGCCCTCAGCTGCACCGCCTTGGCGCTGCTGTCTCTCCTGAGACCTCATCTCCCCTGACTCCCGGACCTCTTAGCTAGCATTCTGGGGCTGCAGATGCAGCCTCCTACTTCCCAAGGCCTGTGTTCCTTCTCACCGACCTCTGGGCAGATTCATCATCCCCTCCTACACCCTCCTTCTGACAGCTTCACTGCCTTCTGAATTCCAGGTCCCTGTCAATGGCCTGCACGTCCAGTCTCCTTTGCCCCAGAGAGCTCGTCTCTAGTTCATGGAGCTGGGTCTGGGGGACAAAGGAGAGAACAGACCCCATTCCCTGTCCCTGTGGTCACTGGCGTCCCCAGACGGGGTGTGCTGGGAAAGGTCGTGCTGGAAGGCTGCCTGCAAAGCCCTCTCTCCATCACCCCTGCATCCCTCAGGCTGTTTCCTGCTCCTCTTTCCGACTCAGAACAGTGGCTTTTAGGAGCTTCCTGCAGGTCCGCACACGTGGCTTTTCTCCACCTGGAACGCCAAGCGCTGGAGCTGATGCTCGGACCAGCTGCTCTGAAGCCTGACGGCCGGGCCAGAGCCCTCCTTGGCTCCATTCAGCACTTCTCTTGGTTCTCCCGCCAGAGAGCAGATTTGATGTTTTCCATTTCCTCCAGTTCATCAGCATTTGTTTGTCCTAAGGCTCCTTCATTTCCCCTCCTGGGACTCACAGATGTGCCCAGCCTTCCTGGCCGCCCCCGCCCCCCCCCCCAACCCCGGGGGTGGACGTGGAGGCCTCGTGCTTCCCACGCAGGGACCTAGCCCCTCGCCCACCTTGCCCGGCATGGCAGCTTGGGCCCATCGGGCAGCTCGAGGTACCTGAGGGGCCCTGGTTCCTCTGCAGAGGGAAGAGGGGGTCCGTCGTGCTGTGTGGGGGAGGGTTCTGGGTCCAGGAAGGACGGACCATCTTCCCAGGGAAGGGCCTGGGGAATCCTGGCCGCCCCCGCCCCCGCCCCCCAACCCGGGGACCAGGGTGGACGTGGAGGCCTCGTGCTTCCCACGCAGGGACCTAGCCCCTCGCCCACCTTGCCCGGCATGGCAGCTTGGGCCCATCGGGCAGCTCGAGGTACCTGAGGGGCCCTGGTTCCTCTGCAGAGGGAAGAGGGGGTCCGTCGTGCTGTGTGGGGGAGGGTTCTGGGTCCAGGAAGGACGGACCATCTTCCCAGGGAAGGGCCTGGGGAAGGAAAACGCACGAAAGCTGTGCTGGGGAGGCCGCCAGGGTCCGCTCTGCCATCCTCTGCCGCTGCCAGCGTCCCCACCGAGGGTCGGCCTTCCCCTGGCCCAGGGTGCGAGCGTGCTCCCCGGCTAGCCTGCTATTCTCGGGTCCGACCCTGTGGAGTCGCTGCTCTCTCTACCGCGTTCCGAGGAGGCACAGATGGGACTTGGCCATCAGACTGCAGTCTGCGGCAGGGCCGGGGTTCACCCAGGCCTCTGGGGCGCCCCGCTGGCCCCTTCTGCCTTCCCCAAGGTCGACTCTAATGACCTGTCTCCGGGTCTCTCCTCAGCCAGACGGGGCTCCTTGCGGGTGGGGCTGTACTCTTTCCCCTGGGAAGCTCCGGGGGGTGAATGCCTGGAAATCCCAGGAGCTCGGTAACCGCCTTGGAGACCGAGCTGGGTCGGGATGGGAGAGGACGGGAGCGCCGGGCTGGGGAGCGAGGGCTCCGTCCTGCAGGGCGGGTCCAGGGCGGGGGACACCCAGGGCTGCAGAGGTGACAGTGCTTGTGGTGACTTTTCTGTTCCTCGCCGAGGCAATCGGCTTGGACAGGACACGGCAGCATCCGCGTGGGGTCTGAGGACGTTCTCCTCCATGTCGCCCGGATGCGGGTCCACTCATGTGGGACCAGCAGCCTCCCGGCTGCGCCTCTGGCGGGTGTGGGTGGAGGGAACACGCCATCGGGAAAGATACGCTATCGGCTGTGGGCTGTCCCCAGATCTTGTCAAGAATCACCCTTGACGCTTGTGGGGTTAGGAAGAGCGCTGTTTCATGAAGGCCAGACCCAGGGCTGAGCGTGCCTGGAGGAGGACAGAGGAGCCCGGTGCCCGCTCAGCAGGTGGCTCTGGGCACTGGGGTGATCCTCACGCCACAGGCTCACCAGGAGGCAGGACCTGAACCTGCGGCAACATCGTAACCGAACCACAGACACATCTAGTCCGATCGCCCCTTTTAGAGTTGAAAGAAAGAGGGCCCAGGGCAGCTCACCTACGTGCCCGAGGTTCCCAGCCAGCTGGCAGCTGGCACAGCACCAGGCCTGACTTCCGTTCAGGCTGAGCTGACACCTGGTGCCCTTCTGCGCTTGGCGCCCCTCACATGGGTTCCCAGGCCCCCAGGCTTCTCCAGTGAGGCAAGCATCCGGGTGAGTTGCAGGTGTCTTTATGACGCGTCCAGCTCTTCATCCTTTATGCAGAGCCTCGGCAAGAGGCCTGGTGAGCGTCCTGTCCGTGGAGCATCCAGTGTGGGCACTTGGGCATCGCGAGCCGTGAGCAGGGCCCCGGCGGACCCTGCGGGGTGGGGTCGCTCTGGACATCTCTGTGTCCTGCTGGGGACACAGCCTGCACCTCGCCCAGCCCGGCACACACAGTGGGGCTCGGTCAGGGCATCCTGGGTCCCTGCGACCCACCCCGGGTTTTGGCCGGCAGAGCTCACTCACGGCTGCCCGGGCGGCCTCTCTGAGGCTGGTCGCCCACACGACCTCCCGGGCTCCACGCTCGCCCACAGCCGACGTGTCCTGCCCTCGGATGAAGGCTGGCCGCCGCCCACCAGGGAGCCTCCCCATCCCTAGCTGGGGGGGGGCCGGCAGTTGTGGTTCTCGGCCCTTCCTCTGCTGACCTTCAAGTACCAGTTTGGAAGAGGGGAGATTTATGGATGGGCGTGAAATTGCCATCTTGAGAAGGCCCAGGAGAGCTATAAATAGGGCAGCCTGTCCTTGGTGGGCAGGCTTCTTTTGGGTGAGGGTGTTTCTGACCAGTGCTGTGCTTTAGAGCAGCACGGCACAGTCGTTGAGACAGGCCCTGGTGGACGCTCTGGCCCCCGGGATGGAACTATCGTTCCTTAAGCCAGACCTGCAGAGCAGCCCTGGGTTCTGAGAAGCCAAGTGTCCACAGGCTTTCCTGAGACTGCAGGTGGCTTTTCTCACGGGTTAATTTCCTGTTAATGTCAATCCCTTTCCACCCACCCCCAGACACTCCCTTTCTTTCCAGGAAGAGAACGGTTTCTCCAGCTTCAAGTGTGTCCCGGGAGAGAGGCCGCCTGGGCCGAGGCCCCTCCTGGGATTGGGCATATGAGCCGAACGCAGGCCATGGTCATAAGACCAGGGGCGCCCCTCTGGCTTCAGAACCGGACCCCTGTGCTTGTACTACCCACGGGCTAATGACAGTTTTTCCATATTTAAATGGTTGGTATAAAAAAAAAAGGAAAAAGACTGTGTTATGACATGTAAAAATTATATAAAATTCGAACTTCAGGGTCCAAAAATAGAGCTTCATTGGGACACAGCTGCAGCTGTCATTAATGATTATTATCTGTGGTTGCTTTCACCCTACAAGCACGAGCTGAGTAGCTGCAACATACACCCTCTAGCCTGCAAAGCCAAAAATATTCATTGTCTAACCCTTCGCAGGAAAAGTTCCTGGTGCTCTGAACAGCCAAGGGCTGTGGGCCCTTCGAGCTTACGCTGAGAGTAATGGTTACTCTCCCCTCAAGAACACCTGGGTGCATGAGATAACCTGTGCACACAGCTTGAGGGGGCCTGTGGCTTGTCCGATAGGCCAGCCAATGACCCCCAGATCCACGGATATCAGTGGTTCTCAACCAGGGCCGTTTGGCCCCCAGGGGACATATGACAAGGCCTGGAGATGCTCTTTTTACTGCACATGGGGGATGCTCCCGGCGTTCGTGCGTTGAGGCCAGGGACGCTGCTAAACTTCCTGCAGCGCATAGGATGGCTGCAACAGAGAATTATCTGGCCCCAAATGTTGACAGGGCTGAGGCTGTGAACTCTGCGGTAAAGAAACCTGATTCCAGCTGGTGTGTGCGTCACCGGGCCAGGCCTGCATCAGTGGGGAGGGGTCAGATGGAGCTGGAAGAGGCAGAAACTGAGAAAACCCAGCGGAGCAGGAGGCAGACCCTGCCAGCTGAGTCAGGAGCGCCCAGGTTGGGATGTGATGGGCTGCACCCGCTGGGCCTTCTGCTTCGGTCGGACAGCCCTGAGCCTTCCAAGGTGGCTCTCCGCACCCGTGTGCCAGCCCCGTGCTCCGCCCTGAGGAATGGGGTGCAAAAGAAAGCTGGCTTGTGCCTTTGGTACCTTTCACTGAAGCTGGGGGAGAGAAGCCACATCACTGACGGCAGACAAGGCCCTCTGTGGTTAACGGCCCCGCACCCTCTCCATCCCCGCCTCACGGGAGTCCCTGGAAGGCCCTCTGCGCTTCGCCTGCAACTGGAACTTCTGGAAGCTGCCCTCCCTCCCTTTTCCTCCCCACCCAGAATTACACACACTCCGTGCTTACACACCGCTTTGTACAAGCTTCTAAGATGGAGCTCTTGGGGTGCGCCGCAGGGAGCTGCTGACAGAGCCCCTACAGGCAGGGCCTGTGCTCTGTCAGTCCCACTTTGTAGTGCGGGGCTTCACGCCAAACCTGCCCCAGGCCGCCGAGCCTCAGCTCTTTGATGACGGAATGAGGGCCCGGAGCCATCTGACATCACATGGAATCAGCCAGCAGTCACGTGAGAGAGGCTGGCTTTGGACGAGAGGCCTCCGGGGGCTCCAGGTAACGGAGGACAGTTCCTCCCGGTGTGGGGCTGGCAGGAGGTGGAGGGGAGGAAGGGCAGGGCTGCCCCGGCTGAAGGGGCTGCAATGGACCTTCAGAGCCCTCCTCTGGGTCACGCTGATGAATTTCCCAGAACGCGAATGAATCCAGAGCAGATTTTACAAACTCTGAACAGACAGAAATCAGCATCAGTTGTGGAGAGACCAAGGGCCGGGCTCAGGCCAACACCATATGAATCATTTTCAAGAAACTAGTTCTTGGCTCCCTGGCCTGTTCTCTCGCCTTTGGAAAGCTGTTTCCATTAAAACACTCTGGAGGGTGGAGGATACTTTTTCAGTGGATTGGGCTCACACATGAGCTCTAGGACAATTATGGGGTTTTTGAGCCACTGGTTTTAAAGATGAGATGAGTAGTTCTATCACTGTGTGCCCGGAGCGCGGCAGACCGCAATCTGGAGAGGCCAAGGGAGCCGAGGGTGTGAGTCCCTTTCACCCACACACATGGAGGCCTCGGAGATGCAGATGGAGGATGGACTGAGCCTTTGGGGCAACCGGACTGCTCAGCTGATGAGGGACACACATGAGAGAGTCCCTGGAGCAAAAGCCCCAAGGATGGGTGGCCCTTTCGCTAGCTATGGGGTTTTGTCAAGATGCTGGGCCCCAGTGGCCTCACGGGTACAAAGGGATGCTATTAGTTTAGTAGGGTGCTTATCAGAATCACCCGATAGCTTCTTATACGTGCAAATCCTGGGCTCCTCTGAGCAGCTTCTCCAGGCGTGGAGTAGATCAGAGTTTTTAACCCATGTCCTGGCTGATCGTGGGCCTGTTGAGGTTCTGGAGCAGCGCTGTCCGAAGTCCAAAAGGACTCGGTGCGCCGATGGGAACGTTCTATATCTGCAATTGGTGGCCGCTGGTTACCTGTGGCCATCGGACACTCGCGATGTGTCTAGTGCAACTGAGGAACTGACTCTTACATTTTATTCAACGTTAATGGATTTTAAATTGATAGTTAAATGGTCCTGTGTGGCTAGTGGCTAGGATGATGTACAGCACAGTTCCGGAACCGCCGAGCTAGTTAGGCCCACAGCCATGCAGCACCAGACAAAGGTCACGCATGAATTTTACAGCCGAGACTTGCAGAGAGCACACTCTGTGCTTGGTAGCAGCAGAGGAGCTCATAGTGTGCATTATTCCTTTTCATCACCAGAACCCAGGAGGCAGAAGCTTAAGTTCAGAGGGGCCAGTAAATTGCTCAGCGGTGTGAGACTGGCCAGGATTTCCAGGCAGGAGTTTGTCGGTCTGTCTCTCAAACCGTTCGAAGATTTTCACTGTGATGTAGGAATAAAAGAGTCAGCTATTTTATGTTTGGGCCTTCAAATTCCCTCAGAGAGAGCCTTCAGAACTGGGAAGAAAAAAAAAAAAAAAAGAACAAAAGAAAAAAGAAAAAAAAGGAATCTCCAAACCCCATGAGAAAGAATGAAACCGAAGCATCATCGGGCCATCTGGTCTACCTCGTGCAGCAACTATGCACAAAGGGACTGTGAACTTTCCAGAAGCCTCCGTGATATTCCAGAAGCCCTATTGCAGCCACTACATGGTGTCAGAAAGGCCAATGCCAGGCTTACCTTCTGGCCTTCTGCTCAACTTGACTCTGTATCCTGTATCCTACAGTACCCTGAACCAGGGTCTCCCAGCTAAGGGTCCACCTACCTTACGATCTGCATGACTCTGAGCTCGTTAGTCACCAGCTGGCCTGCCGGTGGGGCTGGGGCATGAGACGTGTCTGTGGATGTCCCCATACTCTGCAGAGGATGGGCGCCATCTCGGGGCCTCCAATACCACCTCCCCACCCACACATCCTCTCCCACCCCAGCACAACTGCTCATCACTGAGGGTGACTGACGCTTTCCTGCCAATGGACTCACTCGGCCTGGGTGCTGCAGTGGGTGGTTCAGTCTTTCTGGAGCCGTGAGGCTCATCCCAAAGAAGAGGATGAAGAGCAGGTCAGCTATTTCGATCAGGCAGTGGGTCAACCCCCCAGACCCTCCTGCCTTTAAAGCCAACACTTTCTCAGACAGACCCAGCAGCATCTCACACACTGCCGTGGGCATTTGCACATAAGCCTACATCTTCCTTCTGATCAAGCAGCACGGTTTCCCCTGGCCCCGGCTCAGGCCAACACGTCATCTCAGCAGAGGAGGGAACTAGCGGGGTCCTAAGCAATGAGGGCATTGGGGTGTGAGGACGGAGCCTCGCAGCACAGCTGTGGACTGGAGAGACTCGGCCCAAATTCCAGCCTGGATGTTCCCTTCCCTTCTCTAAGCCTCGGGTTTCATCTACGAAGCAAAGGCACGGCATCCATGTTCCAGGATTTGTTGCAAGGATAAAATATGATTTTGTGTCTCAAGTACCCCCAGAAGTCAGTTCTTGGGACCTGTTCTTTGGACAATGCTGTCAGTTTTGTACCTTGGAAGTAGCCATTCCACAAGGGAACAAAGGCTGAACCTGTGGCCAGGGGCCCAGAGCTCTCACCTGGGCTTTGCCACACACAGTGCTATGATGTGGGGCAAGACTTGGCTTCCACAGTCTCCTTATTCTTCTCGTGAGCTTCTCATGGGGGACAAAAGAAAGGATGCGTTTGAAAGCATGGCCTAAACTGTAAGCAACAAGCAAATTGAAGGAAATACTTATCATTCATTGGATAATACCCATCCTTTTCCCATGACACTAACTTAAGATTGATGTGAGGAAAATGCAGCCACTCCCTTCCCGGCGCCCCAAAGACCATTAGTCAACCCAATTTTAAACCTATTGTGGGGACTTCCCTGGTGGTCCCATGGTGAAGACTCCGCACTTCCACTGCAGGGGGTCACGGGTTCGATCTCTGGTCGGGGGACTAAGATCCTGTATGCTGCATGGCAAGGCCAGAAAAAAAAAAGAAGGAATAAATATTTTTAAAAACATAAAAATCTATTGTGATCAATTAAATTTGTTTAAAAAGGAAACAAAACAAGACAGCATACTTTGTATCTGGGGTGTCCAGCTGATGGTCTGAAAGAAAGCCAATCATCCAGCTGCTGGGAAATGCAGCCCCAGGCCCCACCAGGGCAGGGGACCGGGAACCTCATTGTTCCAGGGTGCCTGCTTCAGGGTCTGTGATGGAGACATTGTCCTCCTCGGGGGTTTGCTGAGGGACAGTGCTGGCACTTAGCCCACCTCCGAGAGCCCACCCAGCTTTGACGTTCCGTGATCTGATGCAAATAAGGGGCCTCTTGGTCACCACGCATTGAATTCTTGCTACAAGCCAGGCCTGTGCAAAGAGCTGTGTGTGTGTCACCTTTTCCTGGGAAGACATCCAGGTTATACCAACAGGAGGAGTTAGGTACACCTACTAAGAGGGCATGGGAGGGGATTCATTTACAATGAAAGCATCTCCTCGCTCTGAAAATGAGCTGAGTTTTGAGGGGCCCTCAGACAAGATAAACCCTGGGAAGGATTCCTGTGGCTCTAAGATACATCTGGAGTGAGAGGAAAACCGTTCTCCCAAGTATCTACCCCGTGGTGTTTCTGCTGTCCTCAGGGCCCATATGGAATGACTCCTTTTCCACATGACAGTCCTTCAAATATCTGAGGACAGCTGTTTAGAAAAGACAGCTTCTTAGGAAAGCAGATGGCTGCCCCCACAGGAAATCTGAGCTTTTAAAATGGAAAAGGGGAAGATCTGCCTTCCCCTTCTCCCCTAAAGCCCTGAGACATCACCAAAAGATTTCAGGGGAAGATGCTGGCCTCCGCCCGGGACTCAAGGAAGTAGATCAGGGTCAGAGAGCCACTTAGGGTGAAACCAGTGGGGTGCTGGTAAATGTTTAATGACCGACTCTTTAAGGAAAAGGCCTAGCTTGGTAACGTTTGCCAATTTCTGTGGTGTAAATACTCCCACCATGGCTGATTTTAAGAAGTACATGACTGGCTGTCGTGAGCTGGTACAAGCCAGCTCCAGCCCACCTCTGGACCTCTGCTAACATCTGACAAGTGGACAGGCCTCAGGGGAAACAGCCAGGGTCAAGATTAGGTCTCCCAGGGTCTGCAGAGGTAAAGGAGAGGGGCAGTCTGTGTGGCCTGGACGGTGGGGCAGAGGCTCCTACCAGCCCGGGAATTATTCTAGTATCTAGACCTTGGGGTGTCTGAAGTTTGCACGCTGGCCAGTTTAGGAACAAATGTACCACCAAGGGCTCGCCGGTTTGACTCTCCCCAGTCCAGACCAAAGTCTGATTGACATTAGTAGACGTGGACCAAGCGCTTCTGCTGCCTGGCCAGGAGGGCGTGTTTCACCCCACTGAATCCTCATGAAAGCCCGTGAGGTTCCCATTGTACAGATGAGGAAACTGAAGCACGGAGAGGCTGAGTATCTTGACCAAGATGTGCAGCCCGCTGGCTCGGAGCACGTCTGTTCTTGGTGCCTCCCTGTCACGAGTCGGGGACAAGAGTCAGCATCTGTCCCTGTGGTCAGTGCAGTGAGGGGGCAGCAGCCTGGAGGTGGCATTGGGAACCCGCAGCAGGGAGTGAGGGACGGAGTGGAGCTGAGGTCCCTTCTCTCCAGGATGCCGTCCTCCCCCTCCCCCGCTGCCCACAGAATTCGCAGCTGTCCTGCCTGGGGTGGGAAGCCAGGCCACTGCCGTTAAGACCTGCAGGAGTGGAAAATCTGCAGCTTCGGTGCTCCTGGTTCCCATTAAAACCAATCTCCTTGTTGACAAAAATAAAAAGAACTCAGTCGACGCCAGTATTTGCCGTCGGCGTGCTGCTTTTATTCTCCCACAAGAAGCTGGATCCCGTGTTCCAAACTGGCACAGGCCCACGGGCTTCAAAGGGGAAATTCCAAAGCGGGCGGGCCTTGGCGGGGTGCTCTGGAGAATGGAAGTGCCCCACGGGGGGAGCGGCCTGGAGATGTCCAAGCCCAGGGTCTCATTAGCGCCCAACACATTCTGTCTCATTTTCCTTGGCACCATGTCTGCATTTTCCTAGGCTGAGAGGTGGGATGTGAGTGCGGAACGGATGGTCCTGGCAAGCTCAGCTGCAGAGCCAGCGTTTTCTGAGCTCGGGCAGCTTGGTGAGCCTGAGGTGCCACCGATGGGCCGCACACCCGGGCAGGGGGGCCCCACGTCCCCCCGGGTCGGGTGGGAATCAGCTGGTCTCCCACATCTTTGAGCGCTGGGTCTCTGATGGGGACATGGGGAGCCTGCCTTGCCCAGTTTATTCGCTTCTTGCGGCTGCTGTAACAAAGCACCAGAGACGGGGGACGTGGAGGGGAGCTTCGAAATACAGAAGTTTATCATCTCCCGGTTCTGGAGGCCAGAGGTCTGAAACCAAGGTGTCGCAGGGGCAGGAGCCTCTAGGGGAAGGGGCTGCCTGCCTCTTCCAGTTGTTGGTGGCTCCAGGCGTCCCCCGGCTGGTGGCCGCATCGCCCTAGTCTCCGCCTCTGTGGTCACGTGGCCTCTGCTCTTCTCCTCGTGTCTCCCCTCCTCGTATCTCTTATAAGGACGCTTGTCACTGGAGTTAGGCCCACCCCCGCCTCTCGGAACCCAGCCTGGAGCGGCAGCCCCCTCAGCCCATCTAGGGCTGCCCCAGGCCCGACACCTTCTCCCAGACCCACCCCAGTGGCCCAGCGAGGGGACAGGTGCCACCGGGCCATGTCAGCTAAGGGGCCTGGGCTCAAGACGGACCTGCCTCCTGATATGTCCCACCTCCCTCCGGGTCCCCCTCCAGGTGCCCCACCCCCCGGAGGTCTCAGAAGAGCAGCGTATTAGTGTTCGGTGGTTCTTATAGCAAATGACCACAGGCCAGGTGGCTAACACACAGAGCTTCACTCTCTCCCTGTTCTGGAGCCCAGAAGTCCAGGACCAAGGGGTCTGCAGGGCGGCGCTCCTTCTGGAGGTTCCAGGGGAGGGACCTCCCTTGTCTCTTCCAGCTCTGGTGGGTCCAGAGGTTTCTTAGCTCGTGGCTGCGTCACTCCAGGCCCAGCCTCGTCTTCCTATCTCTTCTCTTCTGTGCATCTGTTTTAAATCTCCCTCTGTCTTCCTCTTCTAAGGACAATTTCCATGGGCTTTAGGGATAAACCAAGATGATCTCCTTATCTCAAGGTCCTTAACTTAAGCACATCTGCACAGATTCTTTTCCCAAATAAGGTCACAGCCGCAGGTTCTGGGGATCAGAGTGTGGGCGTGTCTCTGGGAGCCGTTGTCAGTATCCCACAGCCAGACCTGTCCGGGGGTCCCAGTGTCCGCTCTGCACACCCTCCTTCTCGGTGCCCTGGTCCCCGCATCAGGCCCCGAGAGTCAGTGTGGGTCTGCTTGGCACTGTTTCTGCTGGAGGGCAGCAGGGAGAGGGCGTGCGGCCTGGGGTGGATGGGTGGGGTCCTGGCTTCTCCACTTGGAGGCTTGACAGCCCCGGCACCCATTTCTAAACGCTCTGAGTCTGAATTCTTACCTGCGAATGGGGGATGCTCTTTGTGTCACGGCATGAGTGAGAGGGCTAAAGAAGGTCACGCAGCTGCCATGTCCTTTCCCGCCAGCATTGCCATCCTCCTCCTCCTCCCCCTCTGCAGGAACCCCGAGTCACTTGCGGCTCAGCTCAGGGACTGAGCTCATAGATTTGGAGGAATGAATGATTCGGTGTCTGGGTTGAACTCCACTTTGGGACACTCCTTTTAAATTCTATATGCGCTTCTGTTTCCTCTTATGGAAGAAAATCTAATCTGGGAGCTATTTCCATTCAAAATATTGGTTTCATACTAAAAATGAAAACAAATAAAACTAGCCCCTGCTGGAAAAAACCACAATCCCAGGCGTCGTTCGGCACCCCTGGGCACCGTGCTGCCGCGTGCGCGGCTCCGCTGAGACGCGTGTCCTCTCACCAGCTGCCTTGTCCCTGGCCTTGTCCCCTGCTGTTAAGGACCTTACCCTCGGGACGCAGGGAATGTAGCGGGTTCTCTGCTCTTGCACCACTGGCCCGGTATTCCAACCCAGGATGGCAGCAGTGTCTCCTCAGTCTCCGAGCCGGGGGGTACCTGAAACCCCAGGCACGGAGGCCTATTTTATTGCGCTCAGGACGGCGGAGGGTGGAATGGTGGCCCATGTGAATGTGACCTTATTTGCAAAGAAAAGTCTGTGCAGATGTAATGAAGTTAAGACTCTTGAGAGGAGGAGAGCATTCTGGATTACCCAGGTGGGACCTAAATGCCATCACGAGGATCCTTATAAGAGAGGGAGGCTGAGGGAGATTCCGGAACAGACACACGGGAGGAGCCACATGAAGATGACGGCCAAAACTGGAGTGATGCGGCCACAAGCCAAGGAATGCTGGAGGCCCCGAGCTGCTGGAAGAGGCCAGCAGGAGACCCTTCCCTGGAGCCTCCAGAGGGAGGGCAGCTCTGGGACCTGGATTTCAGAGAATGCACTTCTGTCGTTTTAATCACCCAGTTTGTGGTCATTTGTTACCGCAGCCCTGGGACACTAACAGGAGGACCAGGGTGAAGATCAGGACCGCAGGACAGGAGCTTCTTAAAAATTAAGCACGGCTGTTGCACGGAACGGGCATGGTATATTTGCCCTGCTTGGATGCTGTCCCACCCAGACCCACGCCACTGCCCTGAGAGGTGAGGAAAACAGACCTGAAGGTTTTTGCCCTAAATTAGCCTCTGGTTGACTTTTCAGGAATACTAATAAGCATAAAAATAGGCAACCCACCACGAAGCCTGTGCTAATTTAGGGCCCACCTTCTCCTTCCACTGCTGTTAAGTTCTTCTCATTTATTTATTTTTTAGTTTTATTTTTTGAAGAGATTAATTAATGTATTTATTCGCAAGGCTAAGACACATTGCCTATAATTAGTGACAGATTTTTGTTTTCACTTCATGAATTCTGTTGTGGCTTCCTTTGTCTAAATTGAAGTGTAGTTGATTTATCTTCTTGTTTATTTGTTAAGCGGCAGAGCCCTCAACACGCAGCTGTCCTCGGGGCCAGGCGGAGAGGGGTTTGGGGCCACCCAGGTGCCAGCCCCCACGCACCACCTCCTCCTGGTGTGGCGTCGCCCTCAGTTTCTGCGTGTGGCGCTGGTGGGAGGATGGGGCCGTGCGGACGTGTCCCTCCCGCGGCCAGGACTTTGTAAAGAGCAGGCAGCCCTGCTTCTCGGAGGGAGAGTGTGTTTGCACCTGATCCCTTAGTGGTGATGGGTGCCGTGCGGGCAGCGCCAGTCGGGCAGAGACGCTGTAGGTAGATGCAGGGGTCTGCGCCCCCCTCTCAGGGCCTTGGTGCCCTCACCTGTGAAACGGGGGCGCTGGCCTTTGACTCCTCACAGGACACAGATGATGAAAGGCCAAGGGCCAGGTGAATGGGGACCGGGAGGTGGCTGTGTAGGAGGACATGAGAAGGGGGTGCTCGTGTGGAGAACAGAATATAGACCCACCCTGGGTGGGTCGAGGGCCCCCCGCGGTGGGGAACCTCGCTCCCCCACCTGTGGACGGGCGGGGAGACAGCACGTGCCCCCCGCCGGATGCTGGGGGCCCCTGCGAGGTGCCGGGCCCTGGACTCACATCCTGCAGGGGACAGCGTCCGTGACGAGGGCGCATAACGGGCGGGTCGGCTTCCTGGCTGGGCCCTGGGCTCCTGGCAAGTCCAGGCGGACCCCAGCCCCTGCCCCCCCCAATCCCACCTCCGTCCCCATCCTGGCCTCTTCGTTCCTCACACCTGCTCTTGCCTCTCTGAGCAATTCTCCACCCTGCAGTCAGAGAACTTTCCAGAACACGGCTCTGATGTAGGCTTTTCCTCTCAAAACCCTCTACGCGGCCCCGTTCTCCTTGGCCAGAGTCCACAGTTCCTGCCTGGACCAGCAGGCCCCCAGGCTCCCGGCCTCCTCCACTCTCTGCTCCATCACGGCCCGAAGCGCGGCCCCAGGAGGCTTCCGCCGGGGGCCTGGGTGCGTGTGTCCCCTCTGCAGATGGGCACCACCCAGGGAGGACATCCCCGAAAGGTGGCACCAGGCCCCGAGCGACTCCTCTGGGGCTCTGGGGTCTGAGCTTCAGTGTCACCTCCTCGGGGAGCCCCCAGCCCCCCAGAGGTCGGAGCCCTCGGATGCTAGCCCACAGCCGTCTCTGCTTCCCCCGCCAGCGCACCTGCCCTGCCCTGAGCCCCCGAGCCCCAGGCTCTGAGCTTCTGCTGCCAGCGGGGGGGAACTGCCTCGGAGATGGTGTCTGACCGGGCTCCCGGCTCTGAGCCCGGCACACAGGGCCTTACAGGGAGGGCGAGGGCGCCAGGCCCAGGCACGGGTCCACGCAGCTACGGCAAAGGCCCTTCCGAGCTGCTTTGAATCCACGCGAGGCAAAAGGGCCGGGAGCCCACCCACCAACCAGGCGTGGCAGTGGGCTTCCCCCGCAGGGAGGGGCTCCGGGGGGCTCCACTAGGGCCTCGGCAGCCGCCGCTTCCTGCGGGGCCACAGGAGTGCGGATCCCCGAGGGCACCTCGGCCCCCGCGGCAGCTGAGAGCGGGAACCTCTCGCGGTTTGCAAAGCACCTCTGCCGGCTCTCCTCTGCCTGAGCCCACAGACCCGAGAGGCGCACAGAGCACTGCGGCCAGGGAGCGGCCAGAGCTCGGACGTGGGGCCGGGCCCCCCATGCCTCCACCCAACGGTCGGCGCCTCAAACCCTCGGAGGTTCTGTTCCCTGATCGTGAGCGCGTGCTCCGTGCCTGGAACCGTCCCTGCATCATCCCCCAAAAGCAGTCACACAGCCTGCAAAGGGGTCTCTCCTGGCCCATTTTCCAGACCAGGAAGCTGGGGTCTGAGTCAGCTCCGTGCACAGAGGGCCATTTGCTCCGGGCTCCGTGGACACCTGTGCCTTCACCTCCCAAGGTGGGGTCCCGTGTGGGCCGGCGGGGAAGATGGGATGAGATCCTGATGTTCAGCAGACGCCGTCCCGGGCAGTCTAGAAATGCCCTTTGCGTCTGGGGAACGGAGCCCTTTAGCTCTGGGCAGCTCTCACTTACACAGACTGCTCTTACCGAGAGTCCACAGGGGTTTTTCCAACCGACGTTTTTCTGGGCTGCAAACTCAACCTTTGCCTAGAAAACACCTCCGGGAGGGTAACCTGCCCAGCGAGTCTGAGGCCGGGAGAGGTGGATCCACGTCCTGCTGTGTGAGAACAATCGCAAACTCGCTCGATGTGTCCAAAGTCCGACGGGTGCCCATCACGGTCCGTTTTGTCTGGAAATTCCATTATTTTGTGAAGTTTACTTGGCCCCCGATAGAAACATCGCGGGCATGACATGGAGACAGCCGTGCCGCACGGAGCAGGGAGAGGGCCATGCGGTGAGGGCCCGACAGGCCTGATTCACCACCCGTCACATCTCGGCCGGTCCTGGGCGCGTCCGTTGTGGGCGGCTCTGGCAGTTATGCTGTCCTGTCCCTGCCCTCGATGGGGGGCGGCTCCCTGGCCATTGAGAACCATGCTGCCTGGCCCTGGGTCGGCGCCGTGCAGCCACGAAGAACTCCAGTCTCAGGTGGACCTGAGTGTTGGGTCTGCGCGATGCCAGCGGCTGAGCGATGCCAGCGGCTGAGCGTTCACTGCTTTGCTTGTACAGGTCTGCTGGTCCTGGACGTGAGCTCTGGGAGGGAAATAGCTCCTTTGCTGGACTCTGGGTTGGCTGGGTGAAGAGGCCTTCACTTCTCGGAGCTGTGGAAATTTCGACACGGTGGAGGGGGGCTTCACGGGTAAACCATTAGAGAAAACCCATAGAATTTTAGGTGCAGTCACGGGGCCCTGGAGTGCGGTGTGACAACAGGATTCCCTGGGCCAGCTCTTGCCAGCACAGCCCCACTCACTCTCTGGTTCACCCAGCAAGTGGAGCACGGGCTGGGGGCCGGCCCGGGATGCCGAGATCAGGTCCCTGGAGGGAGGGACCACGTGGCATGACCACGTGGCCTTCCGAGGCCCGGCTCCACCCACAGTGCTGGGCTGCACCTGCCCACACGTGTCACGGGGACTGCGGTGCATTTCCCTGCAGCCCTGGGCCTCTCCTCGGGAAGGGCAAGGTGCTGTGGTTAGGGATGGAGAGAGGAGACCCCGGCCCGGAGCCTCTGCAGGAGGTGGCTCTGTCTTAGCCGCACTCTGCCCCCTCAGGCCGCCCGCCCCCGCACTCCCTTGCCCGGTGCGGACAGCATCACGGACCAGACACTTAGCTCCACGTGCAGAAGGGGCGAGATTGTTGGCAGGCCTGGACCAACAGCCAGGGTGAGCCGCCATCCAGGTCCCTCTCGCTGGGCAGGGTCCTGCCCCCACGCCCGCGGGCATCAGAGTGTCCCTGTTGCTCTGGAGAGCAGAGAGCCCCCATCCCCGGGTGTCTCCAAAAGGCCCACAGACTAGGATCGCCAGGGTGTTGTGGGCTGAATTATGTGCCCCCCTTCCAGATTCACCTATTGAACCCTGACCCCCAGCACCTCAGGATGTGACAGTCTTTGGTGAAAGGGCCTTTAAAGAAGAGACAAAGGTAAAATGAAGCCATCTTCATTTTAAGGTGAACTCGTCCAATGTGACCGGCTGTCCTTATAGGAAGAGATTAGGACAAGACCCGCACAGAGAGGGAAGATGCGGGGAGAAGAGGGTCGTCTTCAAGCCCAGGAGCTGACTCAGGAGAACCAGCCCTGTCCACACCCTGAGCTCGACCTCCAGCCTCCGGGGTGAGAGAGTACGCTTCTGTTGTTCAAGCCTCCCGGTCTGGGGCACTTTGTTATGGTGGCCCTAGGAAATTGATACCCTGAGAAGCCTGGCATCCTGGGAGCTGCCCTTGGCCATTGGCCGGCCTGGCTAGGCTCTCTCCCCGGCTCCTCCACTGTGTCAAAGTGGAGGAGGTGAAGGCCATGCGTCACCCTAGGCCTTAAAGCGGTGGATTTCCCCCAGTAGCTGTGGAGAGTCCCCTGGGATAAACAGCCACCCAACCCCAGCGTGGAGGCAGAGCCCTGGGGACCGGGTGGGCGGGGCAGCAGCCCCTGGTGTGCTGAGGCCCCAGCACTGCAGGCGCAGTGGGCGGGGCCCAGGGCTGGAAGGTCAGTCTGGGGCAGCGCAGGCAAGAGGAGGGGGACCCTGGAGCCAGCCTGGCGGCCCTCTGACCGACAGCCCCCCTCGTCCTGGAGAGCAGGCTCTCACGGGGTTGGGGGCCCCGGCAGGAGCTCTGGGTTCAGGCTTGGCCACCCCTCCCCCCTGCTTTTGGACCTGGAGCGAGTCTCACGGCTCCCAGCTTCCATGTCCTCCTGCCCGCAAGGGAGCGATTTTACTCTATTGAGCCAGTGGTGCAGGTGAAAGGGGTGAAGCCCTGAAGGACCCAGCAGAAGGCTCAGAGGGGCCGGAGGAAGACCGCCCCTGCCCCGCTGCAGGATGCAGGGGGAAGGAGGGGGCGCCGGAGCCTCCCAACGCCCAGCAGCGCTTTTTAGGCCTTCCTGCCTGGCTTCTCCTCCAAGCTCCACAGGGACCCCCGGAGGCCGGCTTCCTCACCCCACTTCCCAGGAAACAGCACTGAGGAACAGAGGTGAGGACCCACTGGCCCAAGGTCCCCCGGCCAGCGGTTCCTGCCGCTGGGGTTGCAGCTGAGTCTGGAACTCTGGAGCTGGCCTGGCCCCAGACACCCACTGCAGGACGCAGCCGCGGCCACGGGTGCGGGGTGCAGGGTTGAAGCATCCTCCTTGGGCAGCTTGAGGGAACCTCGAGGCCACTTCCAGTGCTGTGAGTAACTGGGGGCAGCTCCAGCCCCTCACTCCACCAGGCAGCAGCTCTCCATTCCCTCCTGGGCCCAGGGAACCACGAACTCTTGCGGGGCAAGCAGGTTACCGGGTTCCTCCACCTCCTCTGTGGGACTGCGAGGTCGCGCCTCTGAGAGGGGGAAGGAGAGAAGGAGCCCAGTTGTCCCGGAGGGCTTCCCCAGGCTTTCCCCAGCCAGGCGATGACCCTGGGAGGCTGGGTGGCCCCTTAAGGTGGGAGGGTGGGAAATGAAACAACCCACAAGAGGGTAACACTTGGGGCTTGTCATGGATGCTAAGAACCACGACTCTGCCGCTTGAAAAAAATCAATGAGGGGGGACTTCTCTGGCGGTCCAGTGGTTAAGAATCTCCTTCCGGTGCAGGGCACTCGGGTTCGATCCCTGGTCTGGGAACTAAGATCCCAAACGCTGCAGGGCAACTAAGCCCACGCGCCACAACTACAGAGCCCATGTGCTCTGGAGCCCGTGAGCCACAACTAGAGAGAAGCCCACGCGCCCGAACAAAGAGCCCCCATGCCGCAACAAAAAGATCCCGCGTGCCACAACTAAGACCTGACACAGCCAAAAAAAAAAAAAAAAAAGAAAAGAAAAAAAAATCATTGAGAAGAACTTACAGCAGAGGAAGGAGAAGGTGGGCAGCAGGTCCCAGGTGCAAAGCTGGGGGCACCCCTGGCCTGCCAGGCACTGTGGGAGATACACAGCCATGGGCGACCAGGGGTGTGCAGAGCCCTGGATGGTGGTGAGTCCCTCCCATGGTGGAGCACCACGGGTAGAAGTCCACGCACAGGGAGGGACCGGGTGGGAACCTGGCAGTAATGACAGGAGAGGAGGGAGGCACACAGGCAAGCAGGTGCTGCTCTCCGTACAGGAGTTGAGGGGAAGAGACTGGGCTGGGGGCTGGCCAGGGGGATGGGTGCCTGGCTCATTGCTGACATCCTAGAGCCCAGAGTGAAATAAACAGTTTGCAAAGGACTCTCCAATTTAATCAGTTATGGGAGGGCCAAGGGATGCTGCTCGGGGCCAACCACCACCGGGCATTGATGCAAGGATCTGGGCAAGGGGATCAGCATCTTTCCCCCCCGAAGGTAAACCTGGTTTCAAATTCAGGCTCGGCCGCGGATGGACGGGCTGGTACTTTGGGTGAGTCCTTTACCCGCTCTGATCCCCAATTTCCTTGTCTGTAGAGGGGAGAAATGACAGTATTCCCTACTGCTGTGTGTGACCTGATGCAAGGGTGGCTTTAAAGTGGGAAACACAAGTGGCTGGCTGGTACTCCTGCTGTTCCCACTGGAATAACAATCGTGACCAGGCGTCACGGTTACTCTCCTACAGTCCTGGGCAGACAGGCCAGGCTGCTCAGTTCGGGGATTTTTTTTCGAGTTTTCCGGTGGGATAGAAACTTACCCCCTCACCCAAGTCCAGGTGTGGATGAGCCCACCTTTGTCTCAAGCTTTTTCATTACTGTGAGGTCAGCTCTCTGGGGGACCCTGGGTGTCCCTTGACTATCAGCTCTTGAGGGACCAGATGCCCGTCCTGAGTTCCAGGTGTTGGGAGGGCTGGCTGGCCAGCACGGAGGCACCTGTAACTGTCACAGAAGGAACACTCTGTGTCCTTGGGGGAAACTGGAGCCCTGAGTCTGCACTATCTTCTGATAACTAGACGGTAGCATCCCAAGTCTTTGGGAGAATCTGGCGTTCCCCCGGTGGAGGGGTGTTCTAGGGGTCAGGTGGAGCTGGGGGCTCAGGGGGTGTCTGATGGAATTTCTCTCTCATTAAGGCACACAAAGGACCAGCTCCAGCAGAACCAACACACACAACTTACACACACAGACACACACGCACACACACATTTCCCCGATCACGTATGTGATTTATACAGGTTGTAAAACAACAACAACAAAGGACGATAAAAAAACCAGAAAGACCATTTAGCTTTACTCTGTGAGTCTCATCCTTTTCCCGAGCAACATTTAGAGCCGCGAAGGGCACGTGGGGCAGATGTGGACCACCAGGGTCGCACCAGTGAACCACCACCTGGCTCAAGAGGCAGTATGTGGCCATCTCAGCAAACCTAACCTCTACCCACCTCCCCTGCCTTCCTGTTTCCAGAATGGTGGGAATTAAAGGGCATTTGGGGAATTTCACGCCCACTCTGGAGATGTAACTGGAGACAGGGAGCACCGCTTCAGCATCGCTGGCTGAACTATTTGTTCAAAGGGGATGTGGATGGCTTAGGGTTTGAAAAACCCCCTGACTCACCTTCCCTCCTCTTTAAAAACCAGCTCTGTTGCTCTTCGAGGAAGGGGTGTGAGCGGGGTTTCAGCAGGTTATGTGGGGAGCCAGATGGAAGGGGCTGCTACCGACCACCGGAGCCTGGCACGCGTCCTGCTCCAGGGAGACCTCACCAAGGCTTAAAGAAGTGGAGGGAGAGAGGCAGTGCCCAGGGGCAGTACCAGGGCAGCAGCGCCCCAAGCCAGGCACCTCCCCAAGGGGTGTCTTCTTTGCATTCTTTTTTGTGGCCGAGGGGTCTCCACGCAGTAGGAGGGAGTGAGTGGGGAGGGGGTGCTGGCCAACTTCGCCCCATTAATACCCAGGATGTGTGGCATCCGAGCTCCCTCGGAGACCTCTTGGGAGCCTAGACCCCAGCCTGGGCACGGATGCCCAATCTGCAGTGGGGGAAGGTGGAGGGCGGGTCGTCTCTCTCTCTCTCTCTCTCTCGGTGGACATGTCTGCCACAGTCTTGGGCGCCCCGATCTGGCTGGATTGGAAGTTCAGTCTCCACCCAGAAGAGGAGCTCTGAACTCCAAGTAAACGAAAAAGTTAGGCGGGGTGAGCTGCAAAGTCCTTTCGAAACCCCAAATGATCGAACTCGGGGCCCCTCCACACGGGTTCTGGGGCTCGGCCAGGTGCGGGCACCTGGGGCGGGGAAAGCGGGGTCCGGCGTGGGCCGCCGGGCCCCGTCCGCCCGCGCTCGCCCGCGGAGCGGGGGGCGCCGGGCCCTCGCCGAGTCCCCGCCCGCGCCGGGCCAGCCCCTTCCTCGCCGCCGCTCGCCCGCCGGCCCCACCCCCTCGCCCGCTGCGCCCAGTGGGAGGCGGGGGCCGGCCCGGCCGAGCCCAGCGCCGGCTCTGATTTGCTGCGGGCGCGGGGGAGCCACGGCCTCCGCGGGTGCTTTCCCGGAGAGAGGGCGGGAGGGAAAGGGGGAAAAGCGCTGGGCGCCCGAGGCCAGGTCCGCACTCCTCGTTCGTCCCCGCGGCCGGCGCGGGACCGCACTCGAGCGCAGCGCCCACGGGGAGCGAGTCGCGGGGCGGCGGCGGCGGCGAGGAGGAGGCCAGAAGGAGTCGGAGGAGGCGGGGGAGGCCAGGGCGAGCGAGCCGAGCGGGGTCCCGGCCGCCCCGCGGGCCAAGGTCGAGCCCTCCCGCCCGTGGGCGAGCGCGCCGGCCGACCCTCCCGAGAGCCACCGCCACAAAGAGAACGGGCCGGCGGCTGCTCCCATGACTCCCTGAAGTTGCGCCGGCCGCGCTGAGTTGTGCCCCGCGCCCCGTGCGTCCCCGCGCGCCCAGCCCGCGCCCGCGCCCCGCCGGCATGGACGTCCACACCCGCTGGAAAGCGCGCAGCCCGCCCCTCCCGGGCGCCCCGCTGCTGTCCCCGCCGCTGTTGCTGCTGCTGCTGCTGTGGGCGCCGCCTCCGAGCCGCGCAGGTAAGGGCGCGGGGCGCTCGGGCGCGGGGGCCCGGGGGCCCGGGGGGCCGGGGGGCCGGGCGGCCGGGGCCGGCGCGGCTGTCATCCCCGGGCGCCCGGCCTCTTCCGCGCGTGCACGACCTTCCCCCCCTGGGCTGTGGAATGCACGGGCCGGGACTTCGAATGCCGTTCGTTGGGGGCCCCGGAGAGGGAAACGCGCCGGCACAATACTCCCCACGCCAAACGGGCCGGCGGGTGGGGCTGTCGGGGAGCCGAGGAAAGGCTCTGTGTTGGATCAGCCGGAGCGCTTGTCCACCAGGCAGGCAAACTTTTGTCCCGAGGCTTTGCGTTCTCTGTCCCACATCACAAGCGCGCAGCCCTGGCCCACACAGCACCGCTGCAGAACTTCCTTTCCTGAAACCCGGGAAGGGTCGCCCCCTAGAGTCGCAGCGGGCCAGTTCCGGCCGGGCCTCCTGGGATTGGGGGGCCGCTGGGGAGAATCCCAGCAGCTGAGCCCCCAGCCCAGGACTTCGCCAGGCACCCTCTTCCTCTGCCTCCAGACCCGCTGACTCTCCCTTTCCCAGGGAACAGAGCTTCCTGTGGTCCTCACCATCTAAGTACCCAGTGAGTGGTACTGGGGAGCCCCCCCGGGCGGGGGGAGCAGCCCTGCTCTAATCCCACCCCTCGACCTCCTGGAAGGCAGTTTTTTTGGGTTGGCTGCCCAGAGACGGGATTCTTGGAGCAAAGGCGGGAGATGCTCTCGGAGGAGTCTTGGCTGTGAGGGGTTCAGATGACACACAGATGTGGGACTCCTTCTCCCAGAGGTCTGCCCTTAGAAGGAGTTGTCTCCGGCGGATGGCGTCCACCAGGCCAGCCCTGACAGTGTGCCTGCCTGGACGCCTGCAGCTCCAGCTCTCTCCCACACAGCTTCCTGACAGGACAGTGGTTTCTCTAAGCATCACCTTTTGTGGTTACCTGTGGGCTGGGTCTTCACGAGCCTCAGTCGTCGGAGCCCGAGGCCCCGAAAGTCCTCTGGGGCCCCATTAACAGCTGCGGAGACGAGGCTCAGAGCCGCTATTGCAGGGTCAAGGAAAGTGCGGGCAGACAGATGGGACAGTGGCTCAGTGGACAGCAGGGCCAGCCAGGGGTCCCCTGTGAGAAGACACCGCTTCACTGCCTTCGCTCGTCTCTCCTCCGCTTTGTCATTTGAAGACATGTGGGAAGAATCACTTCCGTGTTCCACTTGCCAGTTAAGACATTCTGTCCCTTTTTCCTGGTACAGTGAGTGCTTGGTGGGCCAGAGGGGGTGAGCAGGAGTCAGGGCGTCAGCCAGTCAGCGGCTGGGGGAGCGGAGGGGAGCCTGGCCAGGCTCTGGGGACCTGGGGTCTTAGCCCTGGGCTACCACCTACGTGCCCTGGATCCCAGGCTAACTGGCTTTGTGTTTCTCCCGGGGTCACTGGAGGTGGGGGACAGTGGCGGCCTCCAGAAGAGTGGCACGGAGCAGGGTGGGGATGTGGTCATGGGACCCCTGTAGGCCCAGGGCCATAGCCCTGTCCCAGCCCTTCTGCCGGGCCTTCCCCTAGGAAGTCAGGTGGGAATCCTTCAGGGGAGTCGCCACCCCCAAAAGCCGGGGCTGGGCGCTGGCTGGGGAGCACGCAGAGCATGCGTTCGCCTGGGTTTGGGGTCGGCTGTTTACCCCTGTCTCCACCTCTGCCCCCCGCCCGTCTCCGGTTTCCCTTCCTAACTGAGTGTGGTGTGAGGTGGATGCCTGGACGGTGGCTGTGGAGCTGGACGTTCTGCTCTTGTCAGAAAGGCGCTGAGAGCCTGTGAAGAAGCCACCTCTCTGGGTGGGTTTCACAGACCTCCCCTCACCGCCACGAGGGTGGGACCCTTTCGGAAGTCATCCTCGGTGCGTGGCCAGCGGGAACGGCTGTCCACTGACATGCGGGGGCCGGGGGTGGGGCAGGAGAGGCCATCCGCAGGCAGCTCGTCTCCTCTCCATTTTGAGATCTACCAGATGTTTTTTGAGTTCTCTCTGAACATGGCTCTTTTTCCTACCTTCTTCTTGGCCAAGCGTGTGAAGGAATGAAAAGTCAGATTGCATTTGGGGCCGTTTAACATTGTAACGGGCAAAGGAGAGTAAGTGAAATGAAACATGACCCCAATATTTGGAAATTGAGGTCATCTCCTCGGCACGTCATTGGTTGACGCCGGTCACGTGATCGCTTTTGCAATAATTTGGTGGGAAGAGTTGTCCAAATGTTGTGGGGCTTGACAGACATCAGATGGTTAAATTTCCTCTGACTCAATCAAGTTGGCTGAAAAGACAGCCTTTTCCATCTTCTCCTCCCCTTCCCCCTCCTCCCCATAAAAGAGCAGTCAGTGGGAGGAGCTCAGAAGCCAAGCTGATTCCCCGAAGCCTCTGTCTCCTCTGGTCCAGATTTTAGTGGCTGCAGGGCTTGGAGCGCGGGGTCGCCGCCCAGCGCTGTGACCACCCGGCAGTGGCCACGGGCAGGAGTTTCTTCTCGTGCGGAAGCACAAAGTTCCCTTGTCCCGTGATGTCGCTCCGTGGCTGTTCCTGGGGTGCTGGCCGGAGCCTGCCCCGTTACCCCACCCTTCAGCTATCTCTGGACTCACACAGCCACGCCCTTAGCCGAGCACAGCTGATGCCCGCCTGCCCCGCCCCTGCCCTCTGGCTGTCTGGCCCCCGTCGCCCACCCCTGCCTCTTCCCCGGGTCACGGACACTGTTGGCTGGAGCAGAGGGGTGTGGGGAACGGACACCCCCTGCCCCCCTCACTGAATAACGGCGGCAGAGTGAGCGCAGACTCGCTCTGAGCCCCCGAGGGTCGAGGATGAGCCATGCGCGCCCCGAGGCCCCGTGGCCGTGCCCACAGTGGAGCCCTGGATTTCCAGCGAGGAGCAGGGCAGGGTCCCCGGCCCCTGGGGCCACCCGCACCCGTGGTACCGGTTGGAATGAATCTGCTGGCACTTGCCTGGTCTGCTCTTAGCCCTGTGCCCACATCATCTCCTTGGACCCTCATCCCGGCCTGCAAGGTGAGGTGGGGGCTGGTACGCTGAGAGGCCCAGGGAACAGGGGGCTGGGACTGCACACTCTGGGTCTGTCTGGTCTCGGCACCTGGGCGCGGGGTGAGCTTCTCCCCGGGGGAGGCCCAGTGCCCGGAGCTGCCGTCAGCCTGGGGCTCAGCCCAGACTCGGCCCTGGGACCAGGGAGGGGTTCCATTTGGCCCCAGCAGACGGTTTTGGTTCCTTCCTGCCCCCTACACCCCTGCTTTTTATCCGAATGCCATCAAGGGGCACCCGGGGCCTGCAGTCTCCACTCCCCTTTCACCAGGCCCTTCACTCACTGGCGTGACCCGATGACCCCGGGGGGCTTTGCCTGCGCTGGGCCTGCTCGTGGGACGGCTGAGGTGACAGAGCGCCTGGCTCCGGGGCCCACAGGCTGGTGCGAGGCACGCACGTGGACACCGTTTGTTGTACTGTTCTTTCTCCTGCCGAGCGAGCGTCGTTGAAAACCGTCTGGAGGGTTGGCCCCCTTGGGGAGATCTGGGGCAGCTTCCTGGAGGAGGTGATGCTAAACTTGACCTTTCCTTTCTTCTTCCCCTTCCTCTTGTTCCAAAGGGCCTCCTTCGCAGGTGCCCTCCTCCACCTCTGGCTTTTGTCTCCTCCGTGCCTTCTTCCCCGCAGGACATCCCACCCCGCCGCTTCACTGTTCTCCCGGAGCTGCTTCCCTTGGCTGGAAAGCCCCTCATTAACTTGGTTGGCAGGGCGCCTCCAGTACCGCCTGCCCCGGGAGTGCTGTGCCAGCAGAAGTGGCCGCTGTGAGATAGAGGGGGCCTCTGAGGGGACAGGAGGGAGGCCGGGGCCTTCCTTGACTCTCTCTGGGTTAAGAGATGATCTGAGGGATGCCGCCTGCCTTGGCCTGGGCGGGTCCTGCGCACTTTGGGTCCCCTGTTTGGGGAGGCAGGGGTGTGGGGGGGACAGTCCTCGGCAGTCAGATTGTTGAACCCGGGGCAGCGTGGACGGTTCCTCTGCCTCTAAGGGGTCGGCTGGGTGGGGGCCAGCCACCGTGCCTCAGCTTTCCCCTCCGGAAAACGGGGAGAAATGGCTTTCTTGCTTTGAGGGTGGTTATGGAGACTGAGGCGATCTACAGAGACCGTGTGTGGAATGTGGAGGCACCGGAAGCCCCTGATGAGCGGAGGGTCTTATTATGGCTACTGTTTTGGGTGGTGTTTCTGCAAAAGGAAAAAGCTCAGGGTTGCCACAATCCTCTTTAAATGCAGGTATTTCAGCGGGAGCCCAGCTGAGGGAGGCGTGTCCGTCCAAGGAGGCTCTGGGGGCTGGTGAGACCCCCAGGGCTCTGCCATCCACAAGTGACCCAGCCCGGGCCCCCCCTCACTCTCCTCAGCACCCCCATATGCTCGGTGGGTCCATTTCCCACGACACCTCGCGGGGTCGCAGTAAAGGTCACCCTAGGCAACGTATGTGAAAATGCTTTACAAGCCCATCGGAGGGTTGTACTACACCTGTGTGTGCGTTTGTGTGTATGTGTCCAAGCGTGTGTGTGCATGTGATGTGAGTGTCCGTGTGGATGCACGTGCCTGTGTGTGCCTGTGTGTGTGACGTGTCCGTGTGTGTTTGCGGGTGTACACGTGTACACGAGTGTGCACGCCCGCATCCACACACAGGTCCGTGTGTTTTCAGGGTCTGCCCAGGCAGGGCCTGGTGTGTTTGAGGTGCTCGCGGCAAGGCTGCACTCTCTCCTTATCGTGCCCCACCCCTGCCGGATTGGAGAGGAGGAGATGACCCGTGGCCACGGAGCCCCCTGGGCAGCCGCGAGGCGTTGGGTCCAGCCCCAGGACAAACTCAGTCCAGCTGGGTCTGATGATCTGATGAGTCTTTTTTTTTTTATTTATTTTTATTTTTTTTTGCGTTACGCGGGCCTCTCACTGCCGTGGCCTCTCCCGTTGTGGAGCACAGGCTCCGGACGCGCAGGCTCAGCGGCCATGGCCCACGGGCCCAGCCGCTCCGCGGCATGTGGGATCTTCCCGGACCGGGGCACGAACCCGCGTCCCCTGCATCGGCAGGCGGACTCTCCCAACCACTGCGCCACCAGGGAAGCCCTGATGAGTCTTTTTTGTACTCACAGGAGGGCAGTGTTATGTTATAGCTTCTGCTTTTCCCTCTGTTTATTTCTCCCCTGTAATCGACTCAGCTGGTGTCAGCACTTGGCCAAATGTTAGTTTTAAGCTTTCTGGCCTGGCTCGTGGAGATATTGAGGTCCTGAAGGCGGAGGCTGCGTTGGCCCTTCTTCTAGGCAGAGCTGCCCCTGCCACAGGACACGGCATGGAGACCCGGCGTGGGTGACGGCTCAGGGCCGGCGGCCTGGGCCCACATCCCGCCCCACCCCCACCAGCAGTGCACCTTGCCTCAGTTTCCCTATCTGCAGGAAGGGGTGATGGCTGTGACTCCTGCAGGATTTTCGAGAGGGTTCAGTGCATAGCGTGTCCAAAGCGCCGAGCAAGCCCCTGTCACTGTTGTCACTGTTGCGTCCTCCCTGGGCCCCCAGGCAGCAGCAGGTCTGGGGTCCAGGGTGAGTTCTTGGCTCTGCTCACGGGCTGGCTGGCTGAGTCACCCCCTCTGTCCTGTGAACAGTCACCCTGGTGCACCCTCACGGGTGAGCATGAAAAGGGGTTACACAGCCCCCGGTGAGTTTATTGGAGCCCTTGCTGCTACTTTTGCGGTCCGAGCCCCAGCATGGAGGCGCGTGCATCCTGGAGCAGTCGTGGGGCGGATCACGTGCAGCACACCCCTCCCCTTCTTCCTCAGGCCACCCCCACTGTACAAGGAGGAGGGGGGACCCCGGGGATGGGAATGGACCTGCCCACGTCCCATCTCAAAGGCTCTGGTCTTCTGCCCCTGAGACGTGACCGTGGGTGATGGCTGGTGATCTGGAAGGACATCCGGGCCGGGTGCGGCGGGGGTTTTGCTAACTCGGACGCTGTTCCTGCACCCGCGCGGCCCCGGCGTCTGGGGCAAAGTCCATAGGATGAATGAATGAATGCTCTATTGGATGCGTGGGGATTCGTGGTGGGGTGATGGGGGGGTCGCTCCGTGTTATATATGTCATGCTGTCTGAGCCGTCATCCCATCAGCTTAGACTCATCCGGTAGTTTTTCTGGCAGGTTCCCAACCTATGTCATAACCCACAGTAGGAGTAAATGTCACCACTCCTTGGTGACTCAGACCTAAGAAATGGAACCACAGTCTGACCCACTTTTCTCCACGTCTCATTACACAGAGCTCCAGGGGCCCGTTTCCTGCGATGTCTCTGTGCGTGAAATGGGGGATTCCTTTATTTCCTGTCTCCTAGACCTGTGTTCTTTTGGGGGAAATTCACTCTTCTGTCCTGTTCTTTCCTGCCAGCACCTTGGCAATAGGGATTTTATTGGTCTCTTTATTTACTAATTTTTAAAATAAATGCTATAAAATGACATCAAAATGTGCGTACGTGACGGGAGTGATTTAACTAAAAACTCTGACTCTTGCATTGGAAAACTAGTGACCTAACAATGAAAAAGAGTGAGCGTTTTAATCTGAATGGAAGGTGGGAAGCCATTGTATTCCACTCTGCTGGCAGGGTAACCCAGAGGGCGGTGGGTGAGGCTTCAGTGGAATCCTTTCCTGTGTGGGTGCAGAGGAAATGGAGGAGAGGCTGGTCTTTTGTGGAGAACTCCGGAGTGACAGTGGCTGTGCTTGAAGCATTTGCAGACCTCTAATGCGAGGCAGACCTGTGCCAGGCACCAGGCAGCAGGTGCACAGGTGAGCGGTAGGTGAGCATCCCAGCCCTGCAGGAGCTTCCGGTGCAGTGAGGGAATCAGACCTGTGAACAGGCGATTGTATCCAGTGAAGTGCAAAATGGGAGGTAGCGAAACATTCATCAGCTAGTAGAGTGGTGCCGCAGGACAATCAGGGGGAGGCACCCGCTAGCCCTTAGGCCACTGGCCAATCAGAGGGAGGTACCTGCCAGCCCCCAGTGGGGCTCTGGCCAATCAGAGGGAGGCATCCACCAGCCCCTGGGCCACTGGCCAGTCAGAGGGAGGTACCTGCCAGCCCCCAGTGGGGCTCTGGCCACTCAGAGAGAGGTACCTGCCAGCCTCAGTGGGCCACTGGCCAATCAGAGGGAGGTACCTGCCAGCCCCTGTGGGGCTCTGGCCAGTCAGAAGCCAGCCCCAGTGGGGCTCTGGCCAATCAGAGACCAGCCTGTTTTGCCAGGGCCTGCGGCTTTTGGGGTCCCACCCCATGAGTTTGAAGGGAGGAGTCCCTTGGTGGAGGCAAGTGGCACTTTCCCATGTGTGTCTGTCCTCTGACTCCTGTTCATATTTAACCAAACCGTGCTCTGGGGTGTTACCTGTGGAGTGCCCTGCTCTGGGGTGCACCTGGACCAGGTGGGGTTGGCCCCATCCTGCAGATGTGCAAAGGAGAGGCCCTGTGGGCCCAGCTGGCACAAAGGAGTGATGGTTGCCCTCTGTATCCCAGTGAAAAGCATGCCCCCGCCTTGGTGTAGGTCATTACCGGCACATAAACTGATATTAGGTGCCAGGTGCGGGGGGCTCCAGCAGCTTCCAGCTCTTCTTTGCCGTGGGACAGTCCCTTGGAGGCAGGGGCCTTGTGCTTCAGAAAGAGGTCTATGGCCTCCACCAACTGTGAGTAGCCTCTGCACCTCGGCCTCAATTCCTCCTTCATTTCTTTTTTTTTTTTTTTTTTTTTTTTTTTTTTTTTTTTTTTTTTTTTTTG
>NC_041226.1:84626781-84630065 GCF_002837175.3 Physeter macrocephalus
CCATGGCTCACGGGCCCAGCCGCTCCGCGGCACGTGGGATCCTCCCAGGCCGGGGCGCGAACCCAGTTCCCCTGCATCGGCAGGCGGACGCGCAACCACTGCGCCACCAGGGAAGCCCCCCTCCTTCATTTCTGATGCATAAAACTGGGTGTGTGTACAGTCTTGTCTTGCTAAATGTCAAGGTCTTCTTCTTTGGGAGGGTAGTGAGCAGCTGTGCACGGTGGGGCCTGGGACCCTGGCTCACGGGGGTCCATGAGGGGACCCTGTTGGGTGGCAGGTGAGGGGAGGGCTGGCCGGGGCCCAGAGCCCTGCACAGGGGTGGGTGCAGCCGAGAAGGAAAGATGGGCCATTTCTGGCCCTGGGCCCCCAGGTTCAGTTTGCAAGGGCCCTGCCTGGGGAGATATTGTCCTCCTGTCCGCTGGGGTGAAGTCTCTGGGACCCGCCTTACTGTTACTTCTCTTCTTTTGCACTTTTTTTCTTTGGGGAGAATCTGAAATGCTGAGGGGCAGTTCTGGCTTCTTCCTTCGAGGCAGTTCTGTGTTCTCCTGGGATGCGGGTGGAGTAGACAGCCTCCGGCGTCAGTGTTCTGTGTAGACCTTGCTCTTCTAGGGAGAGAGGGTCCTGGTTGGTTTTGAGCAGGGGGGAGGAAGCGGCGCCGCCCCTTCCATGGCTTTTAGACCAGAAAATGTTCGCATCGAGAAGGCAGGGCGCATAGCTCATTCTTGGATGGAAGTGCAGGGAACAGGGCTTCTAAATGTAATTCTTTTCCAGGGAATTATTACTAATGTTGTTCAGGTTCATAGTTTAAATTGTGGCCGTTTAGCTCAGAAAGCACTGCTTGGGCAATGGCTACATGTCAGCGAACTCTGGGACCCCGAGGAGCATCCTGGGGTCCTCGGCGTGATGACGCTGGCGCTTGGGAGGGCCTGGGGAGGGGACGCAGGGCTCACACCCGGGCGAGGCGGTGGGGCGGCTCCGCCCAGCGCTGCCAGGATCTCCGGGGGAGGAGTTGGAGCCGACCGAGAGGAGGGGGCATGGGAGGGCGGCCAGTGTTCTCTCAGGACTTCCTCCCTCACCTGAAACAGGTGGACTGCAGGTGTCAGCATAAATGATGGGGGGGCACCTCCGAGGGGAGGCGTGCCAGGAAGGAAGAGAGGAAGAGGCAGGTGCTCCCCAACCCCCGTGTCCTCCCTGCTTTCTTCACGGTGGCCCCACTTTCTGGAAGGAGCAGTGATGCTTTGCTTTCCTTCCCTGCCTGGGGGCAAGCTTGCCCTTCTCCTAAGGAAAGACTCTTATTCTGCAAGAGCGCCGTACGGAGCCTCAAGTGGAAAGGTTTACTCGGGCTTGGCTCTGAGAGCGTTGTTATTATTATCGTCGTGGTTGTTGTTCGGGGACGTTCCAGACGCAGCACAGCAGCTCCCCAGGATCCTCGTGGGTTCGATGCGGATCAGGCCAAGGACACTCTCGTGGTCCAGCCGCCACCCACTCCCGTCTACCCCGTTACCTTGAAGCCGATCCCTGACGTCAGGTCTCACGTACTATTCCTCTGTGTTCACCGCACATCAAGAGCGAGTACTTCCGTCTCAGTGGGGGAGGGACACAGAGAAGGAGCTCAGCCAGGTCCAGTGCCCTGAGTGGGAGGGTGGGCGCCGCCGACCCCCAGGCTCTCAGCTCCCTGGGGAGCCGCGAGGGCAGACCCCTTGCTTCCTGCCTGTCCTGGTGTGCCGGGGCTCAGCACAGGTGCTGAGGCACCTGGGAAAGCCTCTCTGAGCCTCAGTACCCCGTCTGTGAAGCGGGCATAAACTAATACCTGTCTCAGAGGCCTGCTGGGAGGACTAAAGGCTCTTGTCATCATGTTGCCATGTGTTAAAGCCACGACGTCAGCATTCAGAACCCCCAGGAATGTTCCAGCCGGAGGCCTGGGCCCCAGACAGCAGCTTCGCTGGCATTTTGCAGAGGGTGGAGTCCTCTGGGCGTGGGGCGCTGGCTTGGGGTCGCCTGGGAGCACAGGAGGCTGGCGAGCAGGTCCAGTTCCCTGCGAGGTGGGCCTTGACGGGCTTCAGCAAGGGATCCTGGTGAGACCAG
Source organism: Physeter macrocephalus (assembly GCF_002837175.3). Taxonomy (NCBI): domain Eukaryota; kingdom Metazoa; phylum Chordata; class Mammalia; order Artiodactyla; family Physeteridae; genus Physeter; species Physeter macrocephalus. The sequence goes on from NC_041226.1 coordinate 84,628,867, forward strand.
AGCTTGGGCAGCCGTGGGGCCCCGCCTCACAGCTCCGGGCTCCAAGGGTCTGGCGTGGAGCCTGGGGCCTGCCGCTCGAGTTCTGATGCCAGTGACCAGTCGAGGGTGCTTGGGGAAACGTGGGCAGCCGTGGGGCCCCGCCTCACAGCTCCGGGCTGCAAGGGTCTGGGGTGGAGCCTGGGGCCTGCCGCTCGAGTTCTGATGCCAGTGACCAGTCGAGGGTGCTTGGGGAAACGTGGGCAGCCGTGGGGCCCCGCCTCACAGCTCCGGGCTGCAAGGGTCTGGGGTGGAGCCTGGGGCCTGCCGCTCGAGTTCTGATGCCAGTGACCAGTCGAGGGTGCTTGGGGAAACGTGGGCAGCCGTGGGGCCCCGCCTCACAGCTCCGGGCTGCAAGGGTCTGGGGTGGAGCCTGGGGCCTGCCGCTCGAGTTCTGATGCCAGTGACCAGTCGAGGGTACTTGGGGAAACGTGGGGTGTACCAGATGGGAAGGTCTGAACCTCCTCCTGGCCCTCCCTCTTCCTGTGTGGGTCCAGCCTCTGTGGCCCGCTGACAGTCAGCCTCTCCTCTGCTTTCGAATGGAAAGCTCAGGAGATGAGGCTGGGAAGCAGTGATGCACCAGTGCATGGAGAATAGGACCCCCGGCTGTGTGACCTCGAACGCTTTACTTAACCTCTCTGATCCAAGTTAGCTCATCTCCAAACCAGAGGCACTGGCACCACCTGGAAGGAGGTGACCTGCGTGTGGACATAGGGCCCTTCCCGGGGTGTCCTGCATCCCGTGTTCAGTGCAGGACAGCAAATGCTAGATCATACTGATAACAGTAACTGCCTTTGTTAATTATTCTATGTCATTGTTGTTATTTTGTATTGTTATTATGACTGGCGGAGCTCACAGAGGCAGTAATTGTATAAAGTTTCTATAAAGTGCTTGAAAGTAGGAATAAAGCTGCCACTTGCCGGTTCGGGGCCACAGCGGGGCCTCAGAGGAGGCTGAACTGTCAGTGCAAAGGGCCCAGTTAGGGCCCCGGGCGGGGAGCGAGTCCAGGTGGGGCAGGGGGTGCAGTTTGCAGTTAATACTTGGGGTGGGGGCTCTGTGGAACCTTCCACTGCGTTTATCTATTTATTTATTTTTATAAATTTATTTACTTATTTAGTTATTTATTTTTGGCTGTGTTGGGTCTTCGTTGCTGCGCGCGGGCT
>NC_041226.1:84630113-84649957 GCF_002837175.3 Physeter macrocephalus
GTCGCGGTGCGCGGGCTTCTCATTGCGGTGGCTTCTCTTGTTGTGGAGCACGGGCTCTAGGCGTGCGGGCTTCAGTAGTTGTGGCACGTGGGCTCAGTAGTTGTGGCTCATGGGCTCTAGAGCGCAGGCTCAGTAGTTGTGGCGCACGGGCTCAGTTGCTCCGCGGCATGTGGGATCTTCCCGGACCAGGGCTCGAACCCGTGTCCCCTGCATTGGCAGGCGGATTCTTAACCACTGCGCCACCAGGGAAGTCTCTTCCACTGCATTTAATGTGGGAGCTACTTCCGGCTCTTTTCCTTTACCAGGAGCGTGGGGCTCTGACGGTGCACAGGCCCAGCCCCCCGGGAAGGAGTTGGGTATTTTACCGGGAGGGCTCACAGAGTCAGTGGTCCGGCCTCTGGCCTTGGGGTCGTTTTGCAGATGAATAAACTCAGACCTAGAGGACTTGGGGGTCTCCAGGGCCACAGGCTGCTGAAAGCAGGGCGGCAGGAGAAGCAGGCCCCAGCATCCGGCTTCGTCACCCGCTGGTGGGCTGTGCTCAGCGTCCTGAGGCTGGGGGAACCCGGTGGTCTCGGAGCTCTGCCATCGGGGGACGGTGTCTGAGCCTCGAAGACTTGTTCTGAGATTCCGAGGCTGCAGGGGAACTCAGGTGTCCAGTCTCAGGGTTCCTTCTGTCCAGGGCAGACCTGATGACCGTTGTTTGCCAGGCACCTCCCTCGGGGAGCTCACCCTGTGCAGGCAGATGGCACCCAGATGGAATGTGCCTGAGCCTGGCCTCCAGAGCCCATGGTTTTAACCTTTATGTCACCAAACCTGGGGCTTGTGAGCCTCTTCAAGCTTCCTCGCTCGCAGAACTAAAACAAAAGCTGCTCCCAAGTGGAGACGCTCACTCTTTTCTTTCATTTCACGCCTTTCCCGCTGTGGTATTCCCGCCAGGAGGCAGCCTGTCCTCACACACCCTCACACACCCTGCGGCGCCTTGGGCCCCTCGGGGTGGACAGGCTTCCACCTCCCCTTCCTGGCCAGGGCCTGTCCGATTACAAACAGCTGCCTGGCCCGCAAGCAGGATTTACGAACCCGGGGGAGGGCTGTTGTCGAGGGCTGGGAGGCTTGGGAGGGGGTCCGCTCCTTGGAGAGCTGCCCCCCACCACTCTGTGAGCCCGTGGGGGTCAGCTGAGGGATGGTCAGCCTCCGGGCCTGGAGGATGAGGGACAGCTGGTCCCATCTGGCCCTGGGGTCACTGCCCCTTCGAGGCCTTTCCTTAACCCAGCAACTGAAATGTGAATTATGTTCAAAGAGCATATGATACAAGAGGGAGGAGTGTCTGCTTGAGAACTTTCTTGGAAGGTGAAGAGTCAGAGAGATCTCCCCTCCCTCCCTCCCTCCTTCTCCCTCCCTCCTTCTCCTTCCCTCCCTCCCTCCCTCCCTTCCTTTCTTATCCTATGTGCTTTCATAAGTTGTTTCCTGTCATCAGGAAAGATGTCCTGATGACATCTTTCCTAGGTAAGAGGTATCCCCATTTCACAGGCAAGAAAACTGAGGCTCACAGGAGCCCCACAACCAGTAAGTGGCAGATTTGGAACCTCTAAAATGGCATTTGAGTTGTGGAAATTGGGTTTCATCCAGCCTCCTGGGAACAGGGCCTTCCCAGAGCAGACATCACTGTGAGGTGGGGTTTGAGCCCCATCTTTTTCTCTGGGGTCTTCACCCCGGCAGAGAAGGGGAGGTAGGTGAAACCTGGTGGCTGCCCTCCCCTTGTCTCCGGGAGCCCAGGCTGGGGGTGGGCGCCTGCCTGCTGTCAGGAGGAGACAGTGCTGTATTCAGCACCCACTTTCCAAAGCCGCCCTGAGTCCTGGGCTGCTCTGGGTCCTCCTCATGCTTCTTGGATCAGATCTACAGGATCAGATCTTGAGCCCAGCATTCAGCTGTGGTTGTATACAGGGGTGAGCTGCCCTGGGTGAGTCATTTTTTCCATTTTAGTGGGGAGGAAAGAGTGATAGGAGAGGATTATAGCCAGGGAGGTCCTGCCTGTTTAATATCAGTTCACACACGATGAGAGAGACACATCTCTTGGGGCTCGGTGCCCACACATTTGGCTCGGTGCCCACAAGCCAAATGTTGCGCAAGATAAGGGTAGGGCACGCTTCAATCTGCTCCCCCTCTGAAGACGAGGTGGGGACTGAGCAGCCCTTGAGATGTTCCAAGAGCGAAGCTGGTGCAGCTAAGCCGTCACCTCCTCTGGGTCAGGGAAGCTGGACCAGGGCAGAATCCACATCCTTAAGCCATCAGCATATCAGAAAAGAAAAGTAAAAATCCGGCTGGGCCCGTGAGCCACGGCCGCTGAGCCTGCGCGTCCGGAGCCTGTGCTCCGCCACGGGAGAGGCCACAGCAGTGAGAGGCCCGCGTACCGCAAAAAAAAAAAAAAAAAAAAGAATTCTGCTCTTGGTTTTCCCTTAGGATGGATTATGGGTCCTAGAGAATTGTCAGAGCCCTCTGAAATTTTGCTACTTGGGTGGCCCACCTACCCCACTGACTGGGCCAGGCAGGTTCTACTGGGAAAAGTTAGGGAGTTGCAGCTTATTTGAAACCAAGGGAATAGCACTCCTCCTGCACATGTGGTCCCAGGCATTTCTAGTTGAAGGTCACGTCAGTGGGCAGAGGTCACGGTAGACAGTGGGGAAGCAAGGCCCTAGTTCACCGTCATGACATCCGAGCCTCACTTTTCAAGACCAGGTGTGGGCGTGGTCACCTAGAGGCCAAGGGAGGTACTGCAGCCCAGCTCTACCTGCCGTGGAAACCCGGGCGAGGCTGGGGGGCTGGGGCTGCCTCGTAGTTGAGCTGTGACCTCAGAAACGTCATCCCTCTTCCATGTCTCTGTTTCTTCACGTGCAAAATAGAGCCGGGGATGTCTTCCTTGTCGAGAGTTTAAGGAGGCGCCGTTTGGCTCTCCACACACACAGGGTCTCTGGGTATGTCACCCACCGTGTCTGCAGGAGCTGTGGGATGGAGCTGAAGATGCTTGGTGAGCCTGCAGGGTGTCGGCTGACGTGCTTTGAGCTGGCTCTCCAAAGCAGGGTGGGCGGGCGTGAGGGGGCCTGGCCTATTCCGGGCGGAGGATGGGGGCCCCTCACTGTCTGGCAGAGGCGGGTATTCTGGGCTCGATGCCCCTGGAGAGGCCAGAGGAGAGAGGAAGCGGGAGATCTGCCGGGGTCCCTCTGGAGTTCAGTCAGGCGACTGTGGAAGAACAGCACAGGGAGTGTACAGGATGGAATCTTCGGGCTCAGGGCTGTGCTGGATTGTCCCGCACTGACATTGCCCACCACGCTTCACAGAGCAATCTGAGCCGCCCCAGATCCTTCACGGGATCCCCAAGCAAATGACCCGTTTGCAGCAGGGTGTGCGTGTGAGAGTGAGTGTGGGGTGTGCGTGTGGGGGCACGCGCTCGTGCATGTCACGCGCACCTAGGCGGGCGTGAGCACCGTCCTCCTGGTGTCCCCTGCCCCGTGAGCACTGATGCGCTGTGTCCTGGTGCCTTACACTCACGATTTCTCACTCCACCCAGCAGACCCGTGAGGTCAGCCGTGCGAGGATTTGTCCGGGTGAGTCAGCTTAACGAGGAAGAGCCCGGGGATGAGAACGTGGCTCCCGCGGGACCCCAGGCTACCTCCTCTGCGAAGACCCACTCCTCCGTCTTCTTGCTCATTTCCCCAGCTGTCACCCTGCTTCTTGTCTTTAATCTGTCCAGGCCCTTTCACCTCCGGCCCCTTTCATTCCAGAATCAATCATCTTACCCTATAAATAATGTCCAGAAACTCTTTCGGCTGTGTTTTGGAATTCTTTAAATACTGTCAGCTTCTGCCTGCCCTTCTTCACTTCCGAGCCCTGACCTTGACCTGCTTCTGTCCTCCAGGACTTCCGGGCAGGTGGCGGGATCCCTCACGTTGTCGCAGGACGCCACCTCCTGCTCTTCCCCCCGAGCGTGGATACCAAGCATCACGTGCTCAAAGCTGCCCTCCCCGGGATGGCTGATCTTGCCAAGCCTGGGCTGCCTCTGGGTTTCCACGATCTGCCCTCCTGTGCTGAATTTAAGCCCCAGTAAAAGCACTGGCCTCCAGGCATGTGCCTTTCCCCATAAACTTTGATGCCTGGTCAATATCTTGGCCAAAAAAAAAAAAAAAAAAAAAAAAAAATCCTCTGAAGAGGGGTAGTCTGGTCTCTTTCTAGTCACTTATTAAAATGTTTTCTGGTCTGATGTCTGTAGTAGTGGAAACAGCCATGAATACGTGCCCCCAGGAAAAGCCCTGACATCTGTGCTGTTCTGAGCACCCACCCATCTCTGGGGTTCGTTAGCTGCACGCTTAGCGCATTTTTCTCTGACGACTCACTGCTTTCTCTCCTCTTGCAGCCCAGATTCTTCCTTCCACTCTGATTTCCCAGTGCCCTGGGAAGCTCCGTGCTGGTGTTGTCACCCAGCCGGTGCCAAGGGGCCAGATCCGGCCTGATGCTGGCCAGGTGTGCAGTGCTTTCTGTCCCGGCTTTCCCAGACTCCTTGATGGAGCGAGGGGCAGGGCGGCCTGGCTGGGGCGCTCTCTTGGCCTGGGAAACGGTGCTCTGGGTCTGGTGTTCATCATGTCTGCGCCCAAGCCTGTAACCCGAAACTCCGGAGCTGTTGGCCATGGGACGAGCCGTCGCCTGGGGAACTTGTGTCTGCGCGTCTCCGTGTGCCCTGCTGCCAGTTACGCGCATGGTGGGAAACGCTCTAGAAACACTGCTTCTGAATTAAACCCACCCAGCGTCTTTGTGGGCGCCCACGGCGTTGTGGGAAGCGCGCATGGCTTTGCCGAGGGGCTGGTTGAAGAGACCGCCTTCCTAAAATGGCAATTCAGTGTTTAATGAGCGCCTACGGTCTGCACACTGCTGTGCCAGGGTAGTCGGGTGCAGCCCTGTGGGAAGGGCTCACAGCCTGGCCCTGGGGGGTGCGGGGGGAAGCCCCTGCCCAGCGTGGGCTGACCCTGAGGCCTTGGAAACTGGGGCTCCCCGTCCTGGAGTCAGGGCCCCTGGCTTTTCCCAGTCCAAGCAAGCGTCACTTTCCTTGTGCCGCCCTGTTCTTACAGCAGTACCCTGAAGAAGGAAGAGCAGTTCTGGACCCTGGGGGTCAGAGGTCGGTTGAAGACCCGTGCTGATGGCATGGGGGGAGCCAGGGCAAGGCTGGCCCCTGACTGTCCAGCTGTGTCCCTCTCCTGGAGTGTTTCCCCCCTACTTCTCTTCCCTCTTTAGTTATATATGTATATGTGTTTTTTAAATTGAAAATGATACATGTTCATTATATATATATATATATTTTGGAAAATAAGAAAAAGTATAAAGAAGAAAATAAAAATCACCCATAACCCCCAGACTCAAACTCCACTGGGTCTGAGTACAAAAAATAAGGAACGGAAGGAAATACCTCACGGTGGCTGGTCTGGAAATTCTTGGCGGGGGCGGGGGGCAGTCTTACTCAGGAGCCTTGTCCCCCCCGGGGCACTCCCTCCCTGAAGGGGACGGCCTCCGTCCGACCCCAGCACGGTTGGTTTGGACGTTCTCATTTCACTTGGAAAGGAAGGCATTCTGTTCACATCCATGGCGGCCTGTAAAAAGCCTAATTTACTTGAAGAGTCTCCTAGTGCTGGACGTTGGGCTGTTTCCCGTTTTTGGGATACTGTCAGTACCTGTGTGTCAGTGAAGCATGCTGACTTGGATTTTCCCTGGGGCGCATCCGCTCTGGAGGCTCACACTTACCCTCTTGGGCTGCACTTGGGGGAGGAGAGCATCCTGGGGGGGGGGTGAGGGGCAGAACCACCCCTCCACGTGGGGCATGAAGGGGGTGCGTAGGCATTGCTCTGTGGCTTTTAAGGTCTGGCACACACAGGAATTTAGGGTTTGATAAAGGCAGCCTTTCAAGTTGGCTGGGAAAGGAAGGATTAGTCATTGAAATGGGCTGGGTTAGGGAAGAAGCCATCTGGGGAGAAGAACTTGGATCCTGACTCAGTCCTGCACCAAAATGCATTCCAGATGGACGAATGATGTGAACTTGAAAAACGAAACCATAAAACTACTAGAAGAAAATACAGGAGATTGGGTTTTATGATCTTGGGATGAGAGGGCCTTTCTCTGTATGACATAAATCTTAGAAGTTATGAAAGAAAAAAAAGTGACCCCATAAAAGTCAAGATTTTCTCTCTGGCCAAAACAAACCCCCCAGACAACTCATCAGTGTAAAAAAAGAATATGAAAATACGTGTATCACAGAAAAGGGATTGATCTTTTTAATGTGTTGTTGGATTCGGTGTGCTAGTATTTTGTTCAGGATTTTTGCATCTATGTTCATCAGTGATATTGGCCTGTAGTTTTCTTTCTTTGTGACGTCTTTGTCTGGTTTTGGTATCAGGGTGACGGTGGTTCCTGGTTCAGTCTTGGAAGGTTGTACTTTTCTAAGAATTTGTCCATTTCTTCCAGGTTGTCCATTTTATTGGCATAGAGTTGTTTGTAGTAGTCTCTTACGATCCTTTGTGTTTCTGTGGTGTCAGTTGTAACTTCTTTTTCATTTCTAATTTTATTGATTTGAGTCCTCTCCCTTTCATAAAAACAAAAATAAACCAATGGGACCCAATTAGACTTAAAAGCACTTGCACAGCTTAGGAAACCATAAACAAGACGAAAAGACAACCCTCAGAGTCGGAGAAAATATTTGCAAATGAAGCAACTGACAAAGGATTAATCTCCAAAATATACAAACAGCTCATGCTGCTTGATATCAAAAAAACAAACAACCCAATAAAAAAATAACGGGTGGAAGACCTAAGTAGACATTTCTCCAAAGAAAGAGTACAGATTCCCAGCAAACACATGAAAAGGTGCCCAGCATCACTAACCATTAGAGAAATGCAAATCAAACCTACAATGAGGTGTCACCTCACACTGGTCAGCATGGCCATCATCAAAAAATCTACAAACAATAAATGCTGGAGGGGGTGTGGAGAAAAGGGTGGGAATGTAAATTGATACAACCACTATGGAGAACGGTATGGCCGTTCTTTAAAAAACTAAAAACAGAACTACCATAGGACCCAGCAATCCCACTACTGGGCATATACCCAGAGAAAACCATAATTCAAAAAGACACATGCACCCCAATGTTCGTTGCAGCACTATTTACAATAGCCAGGACATGGAAGCAACCTAAATGTCCATCAACAGAGGAATGGATAAAGAAGATGTGGTACATATATACAGTGGAATATTAGCCATAAAAAGGAGCAAAATTGGGTCATTTGTAGAGACAGGGATGGACCTAGAGACTGTCACACAGAGTGAAGTAAGTCAGAGAGAGGAAAGCAAATATCGCATATTAACAACGCATATATGTGGAATCTGAAGAAACTGGTATAGACTATCTTATTTACAAAGCAGAAATAGAGACACGGACGTAGAGAACAAATGTATGGACACCAAGGGGGGAAGGGATGTGGGATGAATTGGGAGATTGGGGTCTGACATATATACACTATCGTACATAAAATAGGTAACTAGTAGATGTTGTGTATAAAATAGATAACTAATGAGAACCTACTGTGTAGCGCAGGGAACTCTACTCAGTGTTCTGTGGTGACCTAAATGGGAAGGAAATCCAAAAAAGAGGGGATATGTGTATACGTATTGCTGATTCATTTTGCTGTACAGTAGAAACTAACACAATATTGTAAAGCAGCTATAGTCTAATAAAAATTTATAAAAAGGGATTGATATGCTATAATATGCAAAGAACTCCTGCAAATCAATAAGAAAGGGCCAAGAATCAAACCAAAAAAGTGGACAAAAGACATGAATAATTCTTAGAAAAGAAAACACCGGTAGCTTTTAAACGGGTGGGAAGATGTTTGACATTAGAAGAAGGGAATGCAGGTGAACCCCAGGGAGACACAGCTTCTCACCTGGCCAGGTGGACAAAAGACAGACACTGAGAACAGCCACTGTTGGCTCCGGCGAGGGAAGTGGGCATGCTCACAGATTGTTCTTCTAGGAAAGGCTTTTGTGATATCTATCAAAGTACTAAAATGCACATACTCTTGGACCCGATGACTCTGCTTCTTGGAATGTCTCCTGTGGATACACGCGCACGTGTGTATAGACACCTGTGATGACAACAGGCATGTGGCACCATCTGCAAGAGCAGAGGGTCGAAACAACCAGGTGCCCATTATGAGAGCTATTTAGATAAGTCACTGAGCAGTTGTGGAGGAGAGTCAGTGAGGCAGCTGCAAGAGCGGGGTCTACATGCTTTTACGTTTCCTGAAATGGATCAGTCTCCAGGATGTGTAAGTAAAGGAAAGCAAGGTAAAGGATGCTCCTCTTGGTATGAATCCATCTCTAGTAAAAAACCACAGAAATCTAGGCTTGCATGTTTGTAGATGTCAAGGAGGGACACACAAAGATTGGGACCCATGGCTTTCTCTAGAGGGGACATCTGGGTGCATGGGGGTGCAGTTCTCTCGGCGTCTTTTGAATTGGGTGAATGTGTTGTTAAAACGGGTGGGCTGGTTGGAAGGTGGGCAGGTGTGTAGGTAACAGAGACACGAGACAGGGGAGTGTGGGCCGGCTGCCCTGGGAGCTGCGTGCCTTTCCTGCTGACAGGCAGATGCTCTTGGCTGGAATGACTTGGCCAGTTAAAAAAGTTTATGGTCAAAAAACAAGTAAAGAAAAAAAATAAGACCAATGGACCAATTCAGGAAGGGATGGACTGGATTGACTGAGCACGCGTCATTCAGTGATCCTTTGAAAATAGGAACTTGCACCCGTCAGTTTGCAGAACTGAATTTGCCCTCGTCACCCCCCATCCACCCCTTCTATAGGTGGGAGACTGAGGCTGGTACACACATCACCTGGTGTCACACAGCAGACAGGGGGCAGAGCCCTGCAGACTTTGTCTGTTTTAACCCTCAGAAGTAGGTTCTGATAATGTGTTTACTTTATAAAAAGGGGCATGAAGGATGTTGCCCAGAACCACAGGGCAGGGAGTGGGTCTCAGGTTCAGCCCAGTCTGCGTGATTTCTCCAGCACTGCACACTCTGAGGGCGGCACCCTGCCCGGTACCTGGCGCCCACCCGTGGACTGAACACTCACGCACTTTACCTTCTGCTCAGGTAACAGGCTCTCAGGTACCAGGCCCTCCCAGGACCAGGGGCCACAGAAACGTTTGCAGCCGGGGCCCTCGGGGTGTCAGTGGGAAAGCATGAGAGGGTCGTGGACATGACAGCTTTTTGTGGGACAGGTTCTGTGCCGAGAGGCTGGGGCTCAGCTCAGCATGTGATAGCGGGTGGTGGGTGTGGCCCTGTGACAGCTGTCATGAGGCTTGTCCCTTTCCACGGTTGCGAGTCACAGGGTCCTTCCAGCCTCCCTTGCCAGCTGAGAGGTGCCCTGCCTCCTGGAAGGCCAGCCCAGACAAGAGGCCTTGGGGGTCCCGCACCTGGCGGACCTCGGGTGTTGACCGTCAGGGGAGGGGGCTTTGTGGGGTCACGGGACGATGGAGACTGAAGTCCCCACTTGTTGCCCAGGGCCCTCCATGTCTTCTTTCCCTGAGGTCTCTGCTGGAATGTGAGCTCTCCCCCAGTTTCAGTCACTATTATTCCCACCAGGGTGCTGTTCTGTCCTGTTGGAACACAGAGCTGTGGGGGTGGGGGAGGGGCTAAGAGCCCTTCGTTCACCTGTTCATCTGATGGTGCCATGCGTGTGCCAGGTGCGTTGGGTTGATCATGACACCAGTGCTGGAAACTAAAGGATGGACAGGCTCCCAGCCCTCGACTCTCACGTCCTGGTGGCGTGGACAGCCTTAGCATGGTGATGGGTCTGTTTGGTTGAATCTCGTGGAATTGCCATGTTATGGGCTAAAATAGTCAAACGGTCATCTTACATGGTTCAATCTCATCCCGTAAGAGTGGACACTGAGGAGGACCACTGATCCAGCAGGGAGGCTTGGGGAAGTCTTTCCCAGAGGCAGTAATGCCTGAGCTGAGGTCTTCAGGGTGAAAGGGATTCACCAGGAGTAGAGGGCAGGGGAACAGGATTCCAAGTACTGGGAACGAAATGTGCAGGGGCCTTGACACTCTCTGATCTTGGTCTTTGAATGCAGGCTTTAGCTTGGCTAGAGCATAGCGTGAGTAGGATGGTGGCGGAGGGTGGGGCTTTATAAGAGATGAGGCTTTGGGTCCCTAAATTCAGTTTAAACTGGTGAAGGTGTATTGCGGTCTTTGTCCATCCACCCATCCATCCATCCATCCATCCACCCATCCATCCATCCGTCCGTCCATCCATCCATCCATCCATCCAACCATCCAACCATCCATCCATCCATCCATCCATCCGTCCGTCCGTCCGTCCATCCATCCATCCATCCATCCAACCATCCAACCATCCATCCATCCATCCATCCATCCGTCCGTCCGTCCGTCCATCCATCCATCCATCCATCCAACCATCCAACCATCCATCCATCCATCCATCCATCCGTCCGTCCGTCCGTCCATCCATCCATCCATCCATCCAACCATCCAACCATCCATCCATCCCCATCCATCCATCCATCCACCCATCCATCCATCCATCCACCCATCCATCCATCCGTCCGTCCGTCCATCCATCCATCCATCCAACCATCCATCCATCCATCCATCCATCCATCCATCCATCCATCCGTCCATCCATGCGTCCATCCATCCATCCAACCAAGCATCCATTCATTGATCCATCCATCCGTTCGCCCACCCACCCATGACCCAGGCCTTAAACCCACCCACTGATCCAGATCATCCAGATCAAATCTGCCCACCCACTGATCCATCCATTCTTCCATCACAGTTCTGGGTTGCCCCCTCCACCAAACCACTTTTCCTTTTTGCACCAGGGTGTATATGCCCACCCCAGACTCCCACCCTCTACCTAGGGCTCCTTGAGGGCCAGGAATGGCTGACTCCCTTCAGCTCCTGCAGTGCCGAGCGAAGTACCAGGCACCACGAGACCCTCCTCAGGTTTGTTGGCCTGAACTCAGAGACAGGATCAGTACAGCTGCAGCAGCAGAGGGCAGTGCAGTCAGGGTAGCAATGAGGTGCTGGCAGCTTTTTAGGCGTTTAGGAGAGAAGGGAAGCCTGTGGCTCTGGAGCAGCTGGGGACGTGGGAGGTGACCTGGAGCTCTCAGCAGAGGTGGGGCGTGGACAGGTGGGGAGCAACGCGGGAAGCCTTCCAGTTGGCAGTAACGTCAGATAAACTCCGTCTTGGGAACCCGGAGGTGGAGTGTTCATGTTTCAGGATATTCAGTGGTCCATTCAGAGGTTCTACTAATTCTCCAAATACCTCTGTTAACTTTTCTTGACTATAAAAATAAAGCACACTTATTAGCAAATTTGGGAAATTGGAAACTATAAAGATGCCCTTTTTCTTTCCTTTCTGTCTTAGTCCGTTTGGGCTGCTATAATAAAATACCACAACCTGGGTGGCTGATAAACAACAGAAATGTATTCCTCACACTTCTGGAGGCTGGGAAGTCCAAGATCAAGATGCCAGCATGGTTGCGGGGAGGACCCTCTTCCTGGTTCATAGCTGGTGCCTTCTCGCTGTGTCCTCACATGGTGGAAGGGGCAAGGGAGTTCTCTGGAGCCATCATCTTTGGGGGTCAGGACTTCACTCTCCGGATTTTGGGGGGGGCACAGACTTTCCTCACATTTTCCCCTTTTCATGGCTGAGCTCATGTATGGAAACAGTGTTGTGTGTGCCTTCCTGGTGGACACTCCCCGTGTCATTCATTACAGACTCTTCGTAAGTATCTTCATGGCTTCCGACATTCCATCAGAGGCTTGCCTTGGAGTTCACGTAACTGTGCCTCTCATGGTGGGTTTGGGTCAATTCCAGTTGTTTGTGTTATAAATAACACTTAGATGAACATCTTCTGGTGAATCCTCTCTGGTTATGTCCTCAGGGTGGATTCCTAGACGTTGACTGACTGCATCTGAGCACAAGAAGGTTGTAAAGCCCTTTCATTGCAGAATTACATTCCAGCCGAGGGTGGGCAGTTGCTGCCCCAGCTAGTGTGCCCTGGGCACCGTGAACCCTCAGGTGCTGAACCCAGGTGGACCCCATGCGATAGAACTGGGTTACCCACCCCCCTGTAAGCCAGTCACTCCCCCATTTCTCCTCCTCGGAAGCAGCAGGGAGCTGTCGTTTAATGCCTGGGGCCTGGCGTGACCGTTGCTGGGCCTGTGGCTCATCCAGGTCACTTGGGCCTTCCGGGCACTACAGTTTCCTCATCTGGAGAATGGAGTGGCACTTCCTACTCTACGGGGTCGTTGGTAGAAGTTGGATGGTTAATAACAGTTATAATTCAGGTGCATGCCTAGCTTCAGACACCTCCTCTCATGCAGTCAGAAAACCTAAGGGCATCTTCTAGAACCTACTAGACAGTCAGTAGATGCTAATTGTCTCCCCTCCCCTTCTCTCCCTCTCTTGGGCCATCTGTGCATTTGCTGAGTGCCTGCTGTGGCTGGTTGAGTGAACAGTGATCTCGGGGTCCAGCTTGGAAGGATCTTCTCCCCACCAAGGAGGTCACATCGAAGGAGTGTGCTTGGCGTCTACACTGGAGGACCAGGGAAGAGTGGGCTAGGGTGGGGCTCACATCTGGGGGTGCTACAGAGATGGGTGCAAGATTGGGCTGGCCTGGGCTGGGGTGGGGCAGGTGTGGAGGAAAGGGCAGCAGTCTGCTCACCTGGTCTGGGGCAGAGGATGGGTTCTTGTCCGTGGATCTTCCAGGAGTGGAAACGGGCTCTGTGTAGCGCGGCACTCTTGCCCTTCACCCACTTCTGGAAGGTGGACGGAGCTTTCTGAGACGGTGACCGTGACTCCTGGAGAGCCTGCAGCTGTCCACCCGGTGGAGCGGGGGGACCCTGAAATCTGTCTTCGTCACCCCACTGAGAGTGGGTCCCAGGAAGTTCAGCCGGGACTGGTGGTACGGACTCGTGGGTAGTGACTGTGGAGGTCAGGGCTCGGTCCTGCTCCCAGGGGAGTTGATGGAGTCCATGCACAGTTCATTTTGTGTCCACATGGCTGGTTTTGAGGCCTAGTTAGAGTGTTTTGAAGACTTCCGTAGCTCCAGTGATTGAAAGATGCCTTCTGGTCCCGGGGGAAGCACTGAGACATATTTCTCTAAAGGTCAGAGAGACCCAGTGCAATGTTCTTTTCCTTGAATCACATAATTGAATAAAGTCATGTCAGTGCCGAATACATAGAACCACCTAGACACCAGGATCATTCTACAGCCAGTGCTCTGAAAGCAGCTCCAGTTGGGGCTGTGTGAGGAACCGCACATTTGGGCGAGTGTGTGAAGGCGTTGATGGTCCAGACAGTGGCTTTAATCTGGAGCAGGAGATATTGCTTTGTGACATTTAATAGGTGTTAGACCATCTTCTGTTTCCAAAGCTGGCTTTTCCAATGAGAATTTCAAGGCAAAGCCCAGCTGATGCCAGTGCTGGAAAATGAAGGAGCCAACAGACACGCTCTTGCCTTTGTCCACATGTTAGAGCAAAAGGGCAGGGGCGAGCTGGCCAGGCCTGACGAAGGGGGCCCTGTGAGGACTCCTGGTGTGGGGTGGCCCACTTCAAATGTCAGACTCTGGGAAGCATGGACAGTCCAGAGAAGTGCAAATGCAGTTTTGTCTTATAAAGACCAGTTAAACGTTGCCCATTATCAAGGCAAAGAACAAGAGATCTGTGACTGTCTTGCACTTTTAGGTGGACATGGAGAGAGGACAGTTATTTAATCATATAATGCCATTTCCTGCTGGACATCGATTGGCATTTATGATGCCATTAATTTGTTATACAAATACACGTCCATCGTAGAATTGTTAAAATAAAAATCCATCCTCATCATCCCTTACTTGTTTAAACCATGGTGCTAATTATGCTGACGCTATGGTGGTTTCTGTTAAGTGCAGCCAAATAAATTACTAATTGAACATTTTGATGTATTTATTTTTCAGTATTTTTTCTACACCTGCTTTTACAAAACTAGGATTACATACTCCTTTGTAATAGTTTTAAATGAAAAATACGATGAGTAAGTCTCTGTAAATGGGGAGTAAAAGGGAACTTCTTCAATCTGATAAAGGATATTCATGTAAAACCCACATACTGAATGCTTTCCCCCCTAAGATCAGGAAAAAAGGGAGGATGTCTGCTCTCAGCACACCTATTCAATATTATTTGGCAATCCTAGCCAGTGCAACAAGGCAAGAAAAGAAAATAAAAGGCATGTAGATTGCAGAGGAAGAGCTAACACTGTCTTTATTTGAAGACCACGTGATTGTGTTAAAAATTCTAAGGAATTTACCCAAAAGCCTCTACAGCTAATAAGTAAGTTTAGCATGGTCACAGGAATCCAAATCAGTATACCAAAATCAGTCCTATGTCTAGATAGTAGAAATGAACAGTTAGAAATAGAAACTTAAACAGTGGCATCAAAAATATGAAATACTTAGAGATATATATGATAAAATACCTGAAAATTATAAAACATCACTTAGAGATACTAAACAAGATCTGAAGAATTGGATAGATATACCATTCTTTTGCACAAAAACACTTAATACTGTCAAGGTATCATTTTCCACTGAAATTGATCCACAGAGTCAGTGTAATGCCAATTAAACTCCCAGCAGGCATTTTTAAAATGGATATTGACAAGATGATTCTGAAATTTATATGGAAATGCAAAGGACCTAAAATAACCAAAACAGTTTTGAAAAAGAAGAATACTGGGGGACTCATGCTATGTGATTTTAGAAACTTTCATACATTATTGGTGGGAATGCAAACTGGTACAGCCCCTTTGGGAAACAGTCTAGCAGGTTTTCTGAAAGTTAGTCATGCACTTGCCAGAGGGACCCAGCAATTCCACTCCTAGTTATTTACCCAAGAGAAGTGAAAACATATGTCCATACAGAGACATGTATGTGAATGTCATATGCCATTTATCACCCCAAACTGGGGGTAACCCATGTGTCCATCCACTGGTAGATGGATAAACAAATTGTGACACATCCATACAATGGAATACTACTGGGCCGTAAGAAAAATGAATACATGAAACAATATGGATACAAAAGCATTATGTTAAGTCAAAGAAGCAGGCACAAAAGACTGTATAGGACATGATACTATTTATATGACACTGGAGAAAGGCAAAACTATAGAAACAGAAAAACATTGGTGGTTGCCAGTGGCCGGCCGGTGAAAAGAAGGACATAAGTTTTGACAAATGTATAGTCTTGTAGCCACCACCGTAGTCAGGATACAGAACATTTCCCTTACCTCAAAAAGTCTCCCATGTTCCTCTCCCCACCCCCTGGCTAGTTGGATGGGAGACGAAGGAGTCTTGATTGATTTAGATTTGTTTAACTTCTAGTGACATTGAATATTATTTATTTGTTTGCCCCCTCTTTTTTTTAGTTACAAGAGTTTCATACATATATAAATTGTATTTCTGTTACAAGTATCTCCTCCTCTTTATTGCTTGCCATTGTTGCGGTTATGTATTCCTGCATAACAACCACACCAAAATGTAGTGTCTAAAGTCGAAAGCAATCTTTTACTTGAGCAATCTTAGTTTGCTTGTGAGTCTGCACCTGGGGCAGAACCTGGCAGAGATGGTTTGTCTTCTCCCATGACGTCAGGTAGAGCGGCTTGGCTGGGGCCGGACGGTCCATTTCTAAGATGATTTTCCCACACGGCTGGCACGTCGGCCCTGGCTGTTGGATGGGAGCTTGGCTGGGGCTGTTGGCTGGGGGCCTGGGTTTCTCTTCTTATGGGACCCTCCAAGGGCCTGCTTGGGCTTCCTCACAGCATGGTGTCTGGTTCTAAAGAAGAGTATTCCAGACACAGGAAGTAGAGAGTGTCAGTTTCTTAAAGCCTAGATCCATAAGCTAGCAAGCACGCATCACTTCCACCACATTCTATGGGTCACATAGTCACGGAGCCCACCTTCGTTAAAGGGAGGAGGCACAGATACCACCTCTTCGTGGGCACTTGTGCTAAAGACTTTGTGGCTATTTTTAAACTGCCACACTTAAAACATACGCTTTAGCATTTTTTTTGTTGTTGTTGTTGTTCATAAAATGGTACACATTTTAGGTGGATATAGACTCACAGCATTTTTCAGGAGGAGAGGAGCAGACCCTCGCATTCGCCATTCTACCAGTTCTCAGCCCCTTCTCAGGTGTACCCCCTTCACTATTTGGCTGGTACTGTCCTGGGCATTTTCGTGTGTGCATTTCGCTGGTGTGTTTTCAGATTACACAGACGTCTCTTATTTTAACATCTGAGGGATGCTGCTCTGTGAATGTTCAGTGACTTGCTCTTTTCCCTTAATGACATGTCTCGGCTGTCTCTCTGTGTCGGGCCATCCAGATCACCCCCCTCCTGCGGCCTCTGCAGAGTATTTCACAGATGAGCCTCCTGACTGATGGGCATTTACTTGTTTCCAGTTCTATTACGGACGACACTGCCTTGGATGTCCTTGCATGCATACAGGCCTTTGTGCAGGATTTTCCCTCAAAGTGGGGGGGATACCAGGTCCAGCTATGTGTACAGCCTAATTGGAATGCTGCAAAATTGCCACCCCCCCTCCCAAATAAAAAAGGTTCCTCTCCCACTGGCGGTTATCTTGGACCCCTAGAAGGCACGTTCCCTTTGGACGTTGGTACGTTTCAAAATGGCCGGTTGGTTGGATGTTCGTTCATTCACTATGCTGAGTGTCTGCCCCAGGCTAAGTTCTCTCCTCCGCTGTGATGAAGGGTACCACTGTCCCTTCTCTCAGGGAGCTCAGAGGTGGGGACGTTGCAGGGCTGCCAGGAGCACCTGCCGCCGTCCAGGGCAGACTGTGGTGAGGAGCTGGGGCGACACGGAGGAGGCACAGGCCCGCCCCGGTGTACGGTGGCCTCTTGTTCTCCTGGGCCTCCATGAAGCAAAGGGGTCTCCTGTGGCCACCGCTTTGACTTGTCATTGTAACTCTTGAGGGAGGGAAGGAGGCTGGAAATCCAGCGTTTTTGGTGCTGTTAATTCCAGCGGCCTTTCACGGCTTCCCCAGAGAGGCAGGAGGCCCGGGGAGGTGATGGAGCCGCTGTTGGTTGGGGTGTGCTAGCACTTGTTCCATCGTGGGTGTCACTATCTCTAGTCCCGGCTCCTGAGGACTCCACTAACACGTGCAGGAAGCCCAGTCTCCTCCTGGGGACCCACCGGCAGCAAATGCACAGGTCAGCGCAGCCAGGGCCCGGTCTGGCCTCTTCAGTGATGGGAGGGTGAGTCCAGAAACGGCCCGGACCTTCCCCACATGCGAAAGCGCTGTAGGCCTCATAGAGCATCGCTGAGCGAATGAAGCCCGCGTGGCAGCTCAGGCCAGCCTCAGGGACAGGTCCTGCTGGTCCCTTTCAAGATGCTGTCTGGGGTGGGGTGGTCTGGTCCACAGCTGGTGCGGTTCTGTAATTGGCCCGTACCCGTGTCCCTCCTTGGCGCGGCTCCCCGGGTGCCCCGCCTGGGCGAGGCCCTGGATGCAGAGGGACCTCTGCCAGTGTGACCCCAGCTGGCCCGATGGCAGCCAGCCCTCCCTCTGGGCCTCCTGGAAGCAGGTGGGGCTGTGCAGAGCCTGCCCGAGCAAACCCAGCCAACCCCAGCACGTGGAATCTGGTGCTGGGTGCCATCTGCACCCCTTTCCTCCAGAACAAGGAGGTAAATGACCTCTGAGGAAACTGAGATTAATCATCTGGTTCCCCATCACGCCTGTGGGCTCCACGCCTGGACCGGCCCCTGCCGGCGGCGCCCGGCCCTCTCTGCCCTGCACCATCGTTGGCAGTCGGATGCAGGATTGATGTCTGTGGCCGTGTCTGTTCTGTTCATAACCTTTGAGGGTTGACAGGGGAGAGGAACGTATATACTCACACGTTTTTATAAAGTCAGGTGAAAAGCAGGGATGACTGATGAGAGGAAGGGGCGCAGAGTAAACACAGGGAGAAGCTGGGCATGTCCATACTTCTCAGGGCTCCTGCCCCTCGGCTGTGACGTTTCCTCCCAGTTCGCAGTGGAGTCTAAGTCTGGTTGCAGCACCCGCAGCTGTCGGGACGGTGGGAACGAGCCTGCTCTGTGTGGCCCGGCTCCATCCTGCCTGGATGTCCCTATGCTGCCCTGCTGGGTGAGGGAGCATCTGAGCCTGGAACATTCCTTGCGTGGCCCCAGACTAGCCGGAGAGGCCTCTGCCAGCTCCCGGCACCCCGTCTTCCTCTCTGCTCCTGCTGCAGGACTCCTTCCCAAGGGCTCTGCAGGTCACCTGGCCCTCGGGTGAGTCCTTGTGAGCGACCTGACTTACTTCTAAGGAACCGTGTGTATGCTGAGCGGTGGCCAGGCTGGACTGTAGGTGCCCTCAGGCTGGGTGGTGGCACCTGCATCCCTTTGAAACCTGCAGAGGCCCCGCCGGCATCTGGGCTTAGTGTGGGATGATGTGGAGGTGCCAGGTGTCCAGACACTCAGGTCAGCCTCAACGAGAAGTGGAAGGCGGCCATCGCGCCCGGGGGAAGCAAGTTTCAGACGCGTCCCATCTCTGAACGCGGGGATGGGGGAGTTGCCTCCCCACTGTGGCCGCTCCCTGGTAACATTGTGTTTATAAGCAGGGCGATGCCCTCGCCAACTGACATTTCACCATAAAATCTCCCAACCACCTGTCAAAAGCTTCTCAGAGCTCTTGACTTTTTGGCCAGGAGAGGAGAGCCGTCGGGCGGGGAGAGGACCAGGAGCAGGGGGATCAACAATGTGTTCCAATTGCCAGGTCTGGCACCTTACGCCAGGCCCCTGATGGTGATGGGGGCTGGGCGGCAGGTCCTCTCTGTGGTCCGTTCTGCACTGCCTCACTCCTTGGAGGACCTAGAGCCCTGAGCACATACCACACGTTACCCCCAGGCAGGGCCTTCTCAAGGGTGCTGAGCCAGGGTGCAGTCTTTACCTCTGCTCGGGGAGGAGGTTGCCATGGAATAAGACACACGCATCCCGTGGGACTTCACCTCTGGCCCAGAGGGAGAGTGAGGCCACTAGGGCAGGGAAATGGTCAGGTGAATGGTTGGTATCTAAAATCTTTGAGAAGTTAAAGTTTATCAACTAAATCTTCAAGATGACGGCATTCCTTCCTTCATTCACTCACTCATCCATCCATTTATCCATGCATCCATCCATCTGGTCAGTCATCTGTGAAGTCAGGCTTCATCCATCCTTCCTTTTTGTCATCTTTCCATTAATCATCTGTCCTTCTGTCCTTTCTTCCATCTGTCCGTCCGTCCATCCATCCATCCATCCATCATCCATCCATCCTTCCATTCATCCATCATCCATCCATCCATTCATCCATCCATCCATCCTTCCATTCATCCATCATCCATCCTTCCATCCATCCATCATCCATCCATCCATCCATCATCCATCCTTCCATCCATTCTTCCATCCATCCTTCCACCCATCCATCCATCCATCCATCCTTCCATCCATCCTTCCATCCATCCATCCATCCTTCCATCCATCCTCCATCCATCATCCATCCATCCATCCATCCATCCTTCCATCCATCCTTCCATCCATCATTCCATCTATCCATCCATCCATCCATCCATCCTTCCATCCATCCATCCTTCCATCCATCCATCCTTCCATCCATCCATCCATCCTTCCACCCATCCATCCATCCATCCAGCCTTCCATCCATCCTTCCATCCATCCTTCCATCCATCC
>NC_041226.1:84650052-84664636 GCF_002837175.3 Physeter macrocephalus
CATCCATCCATCCTTCCACCCATCCATCCATCCATCCATCCTTCCATCCATCCTTCCATCCATCCATCCATCCTTCCATCCATCCATCCAGCCTTCCATCCATCCTTCCATCCATCCATCCATCCTTCCATCCATTCATCCATCATCCATCATCCTTCCATCCATCCATCCATCCATCATCCATCCTTCCATTCATCCATCCATCCTTCCATCCATCCATCCATCCTTCCACCCATCCATCCATCCATCCAGCCTTCCATCCATCCTTCCATCCATCCTTCCATCCATTCATCCATCATCCATCATCCTTCCATCCATCCATCCATCCATCATCCATCCTTCTATTCATCCATCCATCCTTCCATCCATCCATCCATCCTTCCATTCATCCTTCCATCCATCCATCCATCCTTCCATCCATCCATCTATCCATCCTTCCATTCACTTCATCCTTGTGCCCATGTGTCCATCCTTCAGTGAGGGTTTACTGAGCATCTCATGTGGTACTTTGAAGAGACAGAGGAGAGGACTGTATCTCTGAGCTGCTGATGTTCAGACCAGTATTTTGATGAGGTAGAAAGTAAGACAGGAGAGGCATCCTCTGACCTGTCATTCTTCTCTTAGCCCGGGGTTTTGAGCTTCTCCCTCATCCCTGGACGGGGAGGTCGAGGATTGTCTCTCCACCCGTGCTTTCCCAGGGTCCTGGACCTCTAGAAGGAGCAGGTTCTCTCTGCCGTGGGGCCACCTTGCTTCACCTCATCACTGCTGCCGTGCTCTCTGCTGTTCCCTCCCTGGAAGGAGAGTGAGCTCGGCAGTGGTTTCTCTGGAGGTGTCACGGGGAGCATCCTGCCCTCTTTCCTCCCCGAAGTGTCGGGCGAGAAGGGAGACTTTGCCACCAGACAGCTGTTTGCATCCCAGTAGGACCTGGGATGACTCACCTGACCTCTCCCAGCCTGAGATTCCTCATCTGCAGAGGCAGGTGCCTACTTGGTGAGCCGTCTTGACGACTAAGGGAGCGGAGAGCTCAGGGCCCAGCTGCCCCTCCCCCAGGCTGGGTGCCACCGCCTGGCAGTCCTGCCCCAGACCCCTGCAGCCTTTGTCCTGGTGCTGCCTCCTTGCCAAGTGACCCCTCCCTGTCACCAGTGGTGACAGGGAGGCTCTGGATGGAACCCACTTTGCCCAGGGCCACGTGGCCCACAAGGGGGTTGGGTCAGCGTCACGTCCACTGCACCCTAACCCGGGTGTTCTGTGTCACCCCTGGGGGCGCGGGGGAGGCCAAGTCAGGCGGGTCTGCGGGGATGATGACACACAGTGGCGCTGTCTCCTTCGGTAAAAATCCCCCCAGGAGCCCTGCTGGTGGGTCCTCAGCCCTTCTTCAGAAACGGAAAAATGGACCAGAGGCAAGGGACAAGCGCACTGTCACCGGGCCCCGTGGGCCCGAGCTGGGCTGCTTGGCGGCCATTCCTCGTCCCCAGGAAGCGACAGAGTTGGACAGGAGGTCAGAGATGGTGTGAGGCAGTTGGGGTTTGAGCAGGGGATGGAGGGGCTCCCCTGCCCGGCGGGCAGGCCCCTCGCGTCCATTCCCGCTGGGCACCCTGGCGCAGGGCGGGCAGAGCTGGGCTCGAGTCTAGCCCTGCCGTCCTCCAGTCCGCCGAGCCTCAGAGGCCTTCAGGCGGCCCCCCGGCCTGGGCAGGGCGGGTGCGCTGGGCACTGCACACCCCGGGGATGCTGCTCTCGGGCGTCGTGTAACGTGGGCCCCTGGGAAGGGCTGGGGCCAGAGGGCCGGGTGCCCTTGATGCCGGGCAGAGGAGAGGGAGGTTCTAGTTCTCCACCAAGGAGAGCTAAGGGCGGGGGTTTTTGTCAGCGCAGGAGCCTGTGAACCTGCGGCCACGGCCCGAGTTCCCCTGCGCTGGGCTCAGGTCTCCGCCCCTGTGACGTCCCTGGGGGCGAGGCAGCCAGGGAAGCGCTGGCAGGGGATGGCCACCCAGCGTCCTGCCTCACCTGCCCCGGCCCCCGCTTTGCTTTGTTCCCTCAGCTGGGTCACGGAAGAAGAATTTCATTCGGAGCCTCCAAAGCAGCCTGTTTGTTTTCCAACCTGCTGGGCTGACCTTCCCGACAGGGCCACGAGCTTTGTGCCGGGGCCCCGCGGGGAGGGCTGGTGGGGAGAGGCCCTGGCCCGGGGTGAGGGGGGCCTCGGCTCCCCCCACCCCTCTCACTGGCCGTCCCTCGGTCCTGTAAGAGCCATGACTCTTTTTTGCTTCCGGGAAGCGTAAGATGGGATCCAGCAGGAAGGGCAGGTGTGTTTCTCGGGGGAGCCTGCTGGGTGCCCCGCAGATGCAGAACAGATGCTGCCTTCGGTGGCAGTTACCGTGAGAGCCGGCCGGGTGACAGGGCTTCAGCAGGGACACGCCAGGCCGGGGCCCTGCCCTCCTGAGGCTCGCAGCCCAGGAAGGCAGACCCATCTCACGCAGGGAATTAGGTGTATTTATACTTAGGGAGCGACAGACACACCAGGGCAGCGAGGGCAGCGAGGGCAGTGGGGGGCTGCGGTTTCGGGGCCCGTCGCCAGCTCCGTCTTTCATCTGCTGGTGCCGAGTGGAAGGAAGCTCAGGCCTAGGGCGGGTCAGAAGCTGAGGGCGGCTCTGTACCAGCCTGCTGTGTAGTCTCGAGATGGTCACACCCCTTCTCCACACAGCTCCTCTTTCAGAAGAAGGGTCATCAGCCTGGGTGTCATTTGTGACCCCTTCTAGCTCTGAAATTAGACAGGGCAGAGAATTTTGAAGACGCAATGGCGTTGACCTTGGAGTGAGCGGAAACCTCTTCACCCCCCCGCCCCTCTGTCGGCCCCTCTGTCATGCACGCCCCGCTTGCTCTTCTCCGGCAGCCCCCAGACACTGGCAGGACTTGGCCTCAGGCTCAGGGTCCAGAGGGCTCGGCGTGGCAGGTGTCGGGCAGTGTGCTTGGGAGGACAGGCCACGGAGCTCCAGGGCCGGGGAGGCCTGGGGAGTCCAGTGAGGCTACTGGGTGCCCTCAGCTGGGACGGCGTCACTCCCCCTGGGGTGCCGGGGACTCAAGCTGGCCTCACTTTACCCAGCAGCGCTGCCTGGGACCCGGGGTCTGGAGTGTCCTGTGCGTGCGTCACCAGGGCCATGGCCTTCCCAGACCAGCGAAGGCAGGTGTGGGATGGGGGCCGTGCAGACGGTGAGCGGGACACGGGGGGCTGAGGACGAGGTTGCCTCCCCGTGGGCCTCGGTCATGGGTTACCTGGTGGAATCTCCAGGCGCGCCGCAAGCAGTTCTGCTACATCACAGACTCCTGCCCGAGCCTCTAGGATGGAGGGGCGACAGAGACCAAACACACTGTCTGGCATGGGCTGCAAAGGCAGCCTTTACCGACAGCACGTGCGGAAGAACGTTCATAGCTTATCGGGGGAAAAACAGCAACAGGAGTGGAATTTGAGCGCGAGCCAATGCAAAGCCTCGCAAGCCTCGCTCAGGAGGCCTGACTCTCGGGACCCCGGCGCGGCTCCTTCCCAGCACCTGGAACGGTGGGGTGTCCCCTGCTTGCAGCTCAGTGTCACTCCGAGCGTTAAGTCCAACGTGACGCGGTGACAGCGAGCCAAGGTGAGGTCGCGGCAGTGTTCGAGTTGTCACGTCCCCCCTCTCTGCCCGTCGTGTGTAAGAGCTGTGGGCTTTTTGCTCACTTAGTCTTTCAACAAACGTGGCTGAGCACCCGGTGTGCGCGGCAGCTTCTGCGTGGCTGGTGACAAAGCTCCGTCCGCACTGGTGGCCCCACCGCCCCGCCCCGCTGCTCTTCTGGTGTCCCCACTGAGACCTGGGGACGTTAAATTTGGTGAGCCATTAAACCATGGAAACGGCTCCCTCTCCCTGGGCCTCTGGGCTCAGGTGGGTCTTTCTGGCTGAGTCACTTTTGTTCTGAGCCCCACCTCCCACGTCAAGCTCTGAGGGCTGAGGAGGGCTGGGGGGTGAGGTGCTGATGTCAGCGCTTGGTGAGGATCCCCCAACCCCGGGCGTTCTTGTGTGCCCTGGGGCTGGCAGAACACTGGCGGCGTTGGTCGGCAGTGCCCGGCTGGAACTTTCTGATACCGTTCTGAGGGCGCGTCCTTTGTAGCTCAGGGTGGTGACCCCAAGTCCTCTCCCTACTTCCCTCGTCCGCCCGTTCCTGAAAGTGGGCCGTGACTTGGCGTTGTTGGCAGAGAAACATTCTTCCACGAGGGGCTCCCCTCGCAAAAGAGGAGCTGCTGAGCCTGAGGTGGGCCCTCAAGCCCGGGCAGGCTGGCGCCCTGGCCTCAGCGGCCCCTTGCTTGCTCTGAGCACAGTGGAGGGGTGTCCAGAGGCCAGCTGACGGCCAGAAACCAATTTAAATTCCTGCTAAAAGCAGTCAGCTGGCTCAGTCTGCTCTCCTAGGTGCTGGATGCCCTCGCCAACCCCCCGGCAGCTCTGCTCGTTCTGGGCGGCGGGGGCGGAGCAGTGAACAGACACAGTGATGCCGTCCCCGCCTGTGTCACCAGCCAGCTGGCTACTGGAGCTTGACTCTTCTCGGCGGGGTTGTGTGCCGTGTCCTCCAGGCTCACCAGCGTGGCTTTAGTCCTGCCGTCTCTGGTTCCACATGCTGGGTCAGAGTGACCCGCTGGTGGTCCAGGTCATCAGTGCCCTGCGCCTGCAGCGTGCTGCGGTCATTCTGCATGGCTGCTTTGGCATCTCGTGTCCTGCAGCTGTGAAATGAGGGCCGGCAGGACCCTGGGTGACATGGAGCTCCCTTATTCCGTTATTCTGTGTCCGGAGGAGCACAGGGCAGCTGACTTGTAGGGATGACTGTGGAAGTGCCTTCTGGGGGAGGCAGAGAGGTCATCTTTGTGCGGTGGTCCGTCCATCCATCCGTCCGTCCACCTGTCCGTCCATCCGTCCGTCCATCCATCACCCATCCATCCATCGATCCACCCGTCCATCCATCCGTCCATCCATCGATCCACCCGTCCATCCATCCGTCCATCCATCTGTCCGTCTATCCACCTATCTGTCTGTCCATCCATCTGTCCATCCATCCATCCATCCTGCACTTCTATATATATATTTCTATTGAAGTCTAGTTGTTTCACAATGTTGTGTTAGTTTCAGGTGTACAGCCTACACTTCTGTATTTGAGCTCCTCCTTTGTGCCACCGCTTTTCAGGGCCTTCATGCTGCCTTTCTGGCATAGGGCAACTGGAACTCAACTCTACGTTTCCAAATCCTTTCCCAGCTTCCCCCTTCCTGTCTTAAAACTGACCTCTCTGACGTCCATTGCTTTACGGGTCTGGGGGCGTAAATACCTGGTTACATCTACGCGGTCTCAGCAGGTTCAGTGCACAGCCAGGAAGCGGGCAGCAGGCTACTGCAGGGGAAGGAGACTGAGTGCAGGAATCAGGGGCTTACGCAGCCACTGGCAGAGCAGGAGTGGGGGGGTCACGAGACCCCCCCCCCATTCATGGTCACACCACCAGAGTGGGAGGGCACCCAGGCTTCAAGAAGTCTGCAAATGTCAATGGACCCCGTGACCTGGTCCCAGACCCTGCAAGAAGAGGGTTTCTTTCTCTCCCACTCCAGCTCCCCTCTGAGTGTGGAACATAATTTTTGTCCCGAGCCCTTCCCGCAGAGGAGTCTGGGAAATGTAGTTTTCAGCCGCGCAGGCTCCGTGGAACAGGAAGACACTGGAAGAGCCTGGGTGAGCCCAGGCCTGGCGCCCGCCGCTCCTGGGGGCTCCCAGCACGGGGGCGATCCCCGTCACGACCAGGGTTACGTGGAAGCCACCAGGCTCTGTTTCCACGAAGCCCTTGGAGCTGCCTTGTTCACGTCACCTGTGGTTCTCAGGTGGGGAGGGGTCCCTGGTAGGGTGCACGGGCTGCAGGGTCAGTTCCTTTTCTGTCTTCCCTGAACCAGTGGACCACAGTGATCCCCAGGGAGCCCCGGGATGTTCTCTGCTCGGAGGGAGGAGCCAGGAGAAGGGCTCTGGGTGTTGGGCTCTCGGGTCCCAGGAACTGTGCTGGGCTCTTTGCTGCTATAGCTTCTCTCATTGACCTCGAGAGAGGAAGTGGCCCTGAGATGTTCTCCCTGGGGGGTGATGCTGGGCTCCAGCCCCTGCCCACTTGTCCCCAAAGCTGGTGCTGTCTCCCAGCGGAATTCTTGCCCTGACAGAGGAACCAAGGCTCCCAGTTCAAAGAGGGGGTCCCTGGCGTCACCAGGGAGGAGAGACCATGGAAGCCATTACCACACCTTTTATAAAATGAAAAAAATACTCTTTTAGCTCTGGCACAAGCAGGAGGGGTGGCATTGGGCCTGGAAATGTTGGTGGCCTTTTTAGCTTGTTGCAACAGAGGTCCATACACATGGCCTGGAAAGCTTCTGGGAAACAGCTCTCTCTGCTGGCCATGGAAGAAGCAGGTCCACAGCCTGCGCATCTGGGAAGAGCATCACATCTATTGGGATGTGAGTCCCAGACGCCCAGCCCGGACCTTTGATGCCTCTCCTGGCCACAGCCGATCTTGGAGCCGACCATCTTAGAGATGAGCCAGAGCTTGGCTGTGTCACAGGGCAGGTGAGCCAGCGGCTGGCACGGCCATCTCTCCCCATAAGCCAAGTCGAGGCCCTGGGCTGTGCCAGGCACCTGCGTCTGGCTCTGCTTCTGAGGTCAAGTGGACAAGCTTCTGGTGCGGGGGGGGGGGGGGGGCGGGGGGGAGGGGTCGCTTGTGCCGAGCGCTTCGGAGGTGCCACCCACGCGCACCCCACCCCCTGTGTGGGGTGAGGGCTCTGGGCAGGAGCTTGAGGCCCCCCAGGAGAATCAGAGAGACCCTGAGAAGCAGCAGCTCTGTTCGTGGTGGACGCCATCCTGGACCAAGGGTGTCCTGGGTCCTTACCGTGCCCCTCCCTCTGCAGAGGTGGGAAATCCTCATCCCCCAGGTTTCTGGTCCCTTGATTAAAGTGACAGAGGCGTGCAGCAAAGCCGAGTTGTAGAAATGACACCGCTGGAACAGGGGACCTCAGAACCCTGGAATCTGGGCAGTACGGTGCCTTGCAGGGAACTGTGGGCGGGGCCGGGGGTTGGTGTGTGTTTAGTGATGGAGAGCAGCTTCAATGCGCTTCCACCCTGGTCCCCCTCAGAGCCTGGCCCAGCCTGCCGTCCCACCCTCAGGCCCATCTCCTCATGCTGGGAGTGGCCTACAGGGCACCGTCCCCCCTTCCCTCTGGCACCGTCCACCACGCCTGCGCTAAACACCCCGCCCGGCACCTGCTCCCCTTCCGGGCTTCCATCTGGGTGGTTCTCTTGTTAAGAACTTACCTGGACAAGCAGCGGGGCTGCCTGGCCACCCACCCCCGACAGTTGTGCTGGGTTCCACATGCAACAGCTTGGCTGCAGGACTGCTCAGAACCCGGCCAAGGGGAAACCGGCCTTGGTGGTCCTTTCTCACCTCCAAAACTTTCACCCTTGTTAAAAAGGTGGAACTTTCCTCTGGAGCGGGTCCCAGGCATGTAACGACCCTCTGGGGATTCGGAAGGTCAGTGGGCCGGGGAACTGAATAGTTAAGGAGCCCGGAGATCCCGGGGGCAAGCTTGTGTCAGCCCGCTGTTGCACCCGGCAGTGGATGTGGACCTTTAGTAGCACGTGCCAGAATCTAACCCACATTGGCGTAAGCATGATGACAACCTGTTGGTGTGTGTAGATGAGTTTTCTTCAGGCACAGCTTGATCCAGGAGCCCAGGCAGTGTGGCGGGAGTCTGTCTGTCCACATCCTCAGACAGGCGCTCCCCGCACCCCCCAGAAGACAGCCACCTGCAGCTGCAGGTTCATCATCCACGTGTGAAGCCAGCAGAGCAGAGAGGAAAAAGCCCCAGGATGGAGCTCCCTTGGCCTGGTGCAGTCACATGCCCAGCCCTGGACCAAGCCCCTGGGACAGGGTGGTGCTGGGCTCTGATTGGCCAGGGAGGCCCACGTGGCCCAGTGGAGGGAGTGTGGCAGCCCCACCCACACCCACACGGATAGGCGGGTGCTGGCCACTGGGTTCCCCAAAAGCCCAGCTGCGCAGATGTCCTGTCACGCTGACTCCAAGTTCGAGTTTACTTTCTCTGCCTGGACTCCCAGGACTCTTGTTTGTAGTAGCATGAGCTGAACTTTCCATACGGTACTGGCTTTGTTTAGGGCGGGGGGGGCGTGTGGATCGCAAGCCTGTAGTCCTCACAGCCTGGAGGTCTGGGGTCTTTCTGATGTGGTTGGGGCATGTGCAGGCACATGGAGGCTATGTTTTGCATTTGTGGGGGACGGTTGAGCTCACCAGCATTCCAGCTTCTCCCCTGCCCTCAGGGGCTGCTCCCTTGTCTGCGGGGCCCTGGAGGGAGGTCAGGAACTTTCCAGAAGGGATGCAGGGACCCGCCCCTCTCTTGCTCTTGGTTCTGCGCTGTCTTGCCCTGTATGCAGCGGTCTTCTGGGGGCAAATAGAATCTGGCTATTTGTGTAAACTGTTATGGGAAAATTCCATTTTAATTGGATGAGGATGGGGGATAAAATGTGCCAGGGGCATATGCCCGCTGTTCTCCGTGACACCCAGGAGGGTCACGCGCTCCGGCAGCTACATAACAGACTTCATGAGCTGTCAGTCACTCCCGTTTCGTAGGACCAGGCTTTATCAAGCTGCTTCCATCAGCTGTGGGAGCTAACACCGCCTTTCAGCTTGTGTTTGGGCTGGGTCTTCTGTGACACTAATGAGGAGAGGTGTCTTGGAGCCCGGGGCTTGTACGGCACTTGGGGAAAACAAGAGCAACGTGAGTGCAAGATCAGGGAGGCTTTGCTCCTGGTGGGTGGCTGCTTGCAGGGACCAGGTCGGGAACCCGATTCTGCCCAGCTGGCCGTGTGCAGTTCTACAAAGTGGGGTGTCCTGCCCCCAAGAGCACCCGGTTTCTGAGCTGATCCCTTGGTATCTATCTTCTGAGTGTCAGAGATTGAGGTGTGGGTGAAGGGAGGTGGTGAAGGTTGGTTTCCGGTTCATCTGAACCCTCTGGGGGCTCACCAGAGGGTGGGCCTGCCCTGTGTGCACTCCCTTCCTACCCGTGGCTAACCCTGCCCCTCCTCTTTGTCCTTTCAGCTCAGCCAGCAGATCTCCTGAAGGTTCTAGATTTTCACAACCTGCCTGACGGAATAACCAAGACCACAGGCTTTTGTGCAGCGCGGCGATCTTCCAAAGGCCCGGATGTCGCTTACAGGGTCACAAAAGATGCCCAGCTCAGCGCGCCCACCAAGCAGCTGTACCCTGGTAAGAGACGGCGTGTGTGCCTGGTGGGGTGCGCTCAGCAGAGCCTGGGGCTGGTGGGGTGGAGAAACGTGCTTGGTTTTCCGCGAATGAGCCGGGTTTGATGTCAGGATAGTGAAAACACAACCCGGCACCCCTCGCCGCCCACCACCAAAGGGACAGCGGGGCCTCATCTGTTCACACTGCATCTCCAAGCAGGTGTCCCTCCAGCTGTGGACAGGCTGTCAGGACTCCAAAGGCAAAAAGGAGATGGATGGTTCCCGGGTGACGAGGTTAAGAGAAACCCTGGGGTCACGGGAAAGGAAACGCTTCCAGACAGAAGCTTAACTGGGGGCGAGGACGTTGAGAGACACATGAATCAGACGTCATGGCTCCCAGCAAGAGAGCGCAGGCTTTTAATGAGAACCAATTGCCAGGTGTCACGTCGCCGCTTTAATTACGTACCCAGAGCGGGAAGTGATGTTTGCTGCTCGGATGCAGCGTCCCAGTGGTCCCTGACTGCGCCCCCACCCCCCCCAACCCTCGGGGCCTATCTGGACCGGCTAACTAGGCCCAGGTTTGATGACCTCTCCCTCCACCTCAAAGGAGTTCTTCCTGACTCACATCAGAAAGGGCCCAGGGCACCTTGGGCAGATGAAGGGACCTCAGGAGATGTTCTGTAATAATTAGAAGACCGTACGTCATCTTTTTGGTGACTGCATGCACCCTGGACGTTCAACCCTGAATCAGGCAGTCTTTTGACAAGTAATGCTGTCTCTGTTTTGTCACATCCCCGCTGGGTCCCAGAAGGACGCACTCCTTCAGGGGCTGCATTTTGTTCCCTCTATAACCCTTTCACTCATAACTCTCTGCTTCACCCCAGCTCTTTTCTCAGCTTTCCTTTAAATCCAATGGGGACCTTTAAGGGTTTGTCTCTGCGAGAGGGGCTGGGTCTGCTCTTTCCAGGAATGTCATTTGGGGTCGGTGAGATCTGTCCGGGGCCCTGAGCCCCTTCACTATCTTAAAGAGCCCCCCCACTTTACCACCTTTGTGAGC
Source organism: Physeter macrocephalus (assembly GCF_002837175.3). NCBI lineage: Eukaryota > Metazoa > Chordata > Mammalia > Artiodactyla > Physeteridae > Physeter > Physeter macrocephalus. The sequence goes on from NC_041226.1 coordinate 84,660,386, forward strand.
CAGACATCCCCCTTCCAGAGCGTTTGACCATCATTGAAGACAGGGGTCACTGCCAGGGCTCCTGGGTCACTCGCCCCAAGGAACCTTGCGGATTTCACTTTCCCGCACGGCCAGAGAAGTGTTTCTTATCCTTTCTTGGGGCCAGCGTTATCTTTTAGAATCACCCAGAAGTTGTCTGCTCTCCTGCCCCGAGTCCCCTGTTTAGAATTCCCGTCCTAGGGGGACTGAGGGGCTGAGGGCAGGGGAGGCTTGTGAGAGCTGACGGCCCCAGACAATGGTGACCGCACTTTGGGACAGACACCCACTGCCTGACGTGTGTGACGTGGTCACCTTCCAAGGCCGTCCTGTGGAATTAGGCGTCCTACCTCGAGGTCATCTGTAGTTGCTTTGCTGACAATTAGTTTAATCTGATCCCTGCCACCCAGTTCAGGGTCACAACCGATTCATCGGAGTTAGTATGGCTGCCTGCCCCCCGGACCTCGGTTATCTTGGGGCGAGAAATGTCAGAGGGTCTCAGAATACAGGCCAGTTATTGGAGATCTGGTATGAATTCCTCAATAGCCAGACAGGGATCTTTTTTTTTAAAGCCCACATTTTTCCTAACCTCTCAAATTAGGATCTTGATTAGATACTCAAAGAGTTCAAAAGGCCGTTACAGGGCCTTCTAGTCATCATTACCTTATGGGGTACAATGGGTCCACATATGACGATCGTCTCATTAATGCCAAATAGAACTGGAGGTCCTTGGGGATGGTTTAAGCGGAAACTTCTAGGGGGTCTTTTCTGCAGGCCCCAGGGTTGATGAAACCACACAGACTCTCTGGCCTTTCCTCTCTTGGAAACCTCGGAAGGGGCACCCGCCTGTCTTGCTTTTTGCTTGGACGCTGGCCTCCGGGGAGCCGTGGCGTTTGGCTGCGTCTTAGACGCTGTATGTGCTCGGCAGCTGCAGAGGGAAGGGGTGGGGTGGTCGGGTGGCCCCAGCCAGGCCGAGGCCGTGGTGGCCTGAGCTGAGCGTACACGTTTTAAACGTCTCAGTGCAAAGGAGGTCCGGGTCCGGGTGACCTCTCCGTAACGAGAAAACCCCCATCATTCTCCCGAGAGGCCACCTGGATTCTCTGGGGATGCAGGCGCCCCTGTAGAGGCCGGGTGGGTCTGGGTCGTGGATGCGGGCTTGGGGGCCAAAGCTGAGCAGGTATCTGGGAGCCTTTGCAGGACCTGTCCCCCTTCCCCAGCCCAGACGCCGGCCTCACCCTGTCATTGATTCTCCCGCTTTGTACAGATCGCTGCGATCCAGGCCGTTTCTTTTGGGGATATCAAGGTTCCTTGGGCAGGGGTTCTTCAGAGGACTCGCCCCCTTCCCAGCAGGTGAAGAGAAGCAGTTTGGTGTTCTCTGCACTTGCCAGCAACACGGGGCCTCGTGTTCCTCCCCGATCCTAAGGGGCTTTTCTAGTCTTGCTTAGAGCCTGTAATCCGGGTTCTGAATCAGCAGGACGAGGAGTGCAACCCCACGTTACTGACCCTGATGGCTGGCGCCGGGTGGTCCTGACACTGGGTAGGCCAGGCCGTAAGGACTAAAGCAGAACCCGGGACGGTGACGCTTTGTGGGAGGTGGAGGCCACCAACAAACCGGAGACGGTTGCACAGCTTGCCTGGAGGGGGGCGCGTTTCCTGGGCCTCATCACCCTCTGCCTGTGGGTGTGGGGGGCAGCACGTCACGGTAAGGCTGGCCTGAGACCCTAGAAGAAGCCGTCATGGGCCCTCCCTGAGTGCGGGAGGCAGGCGTGTCCCATGAGGCTGCCCCGGCCCCTGGGGCTGTGCCCCTGTGTCCCGGAACCACGGGCCTGCTGCCATCATCCAGGTCCAGCCATCCCCTCCGAAGACATCCAGGCAAGGCAGCCTCCCCGTGGTCACGCGGCCCCCTCCTCTGTTCTCGTGCCTAGGATTGGGGTCCTCTCCCCATTTCGCCCTCCCTCTGGTAACCTCGGGGCCGCTGAGACGCCCTTCCTGCTCAGGATCTGAGACGGGGCCTGGGCATTGGTATGTCCCCCGCTCACTCTGGCGCCTTCACTCCAGGCCTGCCCTCCACCGCGGGGCGGGACCTCCAGAATCAGCCTCTGTCCAGCAGAACATATAACTGTTGGCTTAGTAGGGTTCAGTTTAATAGCAGATGCACTTATTAAACGCCCACTGTACACCTAAACTGCTCCGTGCCTTTGGGCTTCAGCCCAGGTGGAAAGGAAATGGTCTAAGGAAGTAACTGGGCCTCTTGCTGAGCTCACCCCTCAGTTTTGACTTCTCTCTGAGAAATAAAATATGAAGCATTGGATAGCAGGCGAGTTCCTCCCAGAAACTGTAGATTATAAAGCGTGTCAGCGTCTGGCTCGTGTCCAGACGAGAATGAACGGTCTCTAAAGTGACAACAAATCCTTTGTTATTTTGCCAGGAGGGAGATGAACATTAAACGTAATTTCTCCTTTCAGCTTATCTGAGCTGAGAACGGGTGTTACTGTAGCGATTTAAAAATTGGGAGGCAGGGAGCGAGGGTGTTCGTGGTCCTGGGTGGTGTGTCACGCTGGGGGGAGGGGGAGGGGGAGGGGCCCTCCCGTGTCCGCCCTTCTCGTCGTCTGAGGCAGGAGGGTGACTAAGAGGCGTGGAGTCATCGCGGGGTGGGGACGGGAGGCAGGCGACCCTTTGAGATGAGAGCGAGGGCGTCACGGACTCACATGGTGATTTGACATCCAGTGAGCAGGGGCCTCTGAGACGCTTGGGGTCAGACACCACCCTGGGCCCCTTAGTGCCTGCTCACCCCCAGGGACCAAAGGGCCACCACCGAGGTCCTGCCACTGGCCTGGCTGGGGTCTCCCCCTGGGGCCCGCACGCAAACCCCCTCCCCTACCACGGCCGTCCACTCAGGCCGGGATCTCTGATTCCCTCTCACATCCCACGTTTGGAGGGCAGCGTGGAGGGACAGCTGCGACGGTAGTGACCTCCACGGGCCTCTTTCCAAATGGCTTCCTGTCCGTGGAAGGGCAGCCTGAGTTGGTCCCTCAGTGAAGCCAGCCTTTCCTCAGACAGATGACCACACTGACCTCCTCACCCTCCACTTGGACCTGGCAAACTTTGCTGGATATGGTGGCGCTCAGACATTTGCTGCACATCTGCCCCTTGATCAAACTGTTCCTGCAGCCTTTCCCTAACAGCACATGGCCAAACCTACCCCCTCTCTGGGAGTGGAGGCATCCAGCTGGTTCCCGCCCCAGGGGATGGGCTGGGCCATGGTGCTGAGCACAGCAGACAGACCCCAGCTTCTAGCTCCTTAACACGGGGCCGCATCCCGCCCGGGCTGTGAGCCTTGGGCCTTTCCAGATCCGCACCTTAGCCAGAGCTTTGGGGGCCGTGGGATGGATTTCTCCACCTGCTCTCCATCACGGCCTTGAAAACTCACACAACTCTGTTGGCCTTTGGGGTTTGGTTTATCTGCCTGAAGCTGCCGTGGCCCCTCTTGTCCTCACGCTAGAGACCGTGTGTCTACCCTGGGCCCTCCAGGGGCAGTTCTTTTCGTGGCACGCCCCCTCCCCTCAGCAGGGCATCGGCCGCGCTCACCACAGGGACCAGAAGCAGAGCCCGGCGGCCCCGCCGTGCAACAGTTCCGCCAGCAGAGGGCGCCCAAGGACAGCATCCCCACTAGAAGCTGCACTGACCCCCTGCTCTGCCACGCGGGCCATCTGGTTGACCTTGTTACAGTTCTGAAGAAGGGGTGGGTCTGATGATGGGCTCTGTCCTTGCCCAGGACCGTGGGCTGGGCTTCAGCGCTCTGCAGCACGCTGGATGTGAGGCAGCTTTAGCCGCAGGGCCTTGTCCTTCCTCTGTCGGGTGTCCCCGTTGACGCCCCTCGGGCTCGCTTCTTCGGCCTGGTTCTGAGAAGCACACTGACTTGGGTTGAGCCTTCCTGGCTGTGCATTGATAGCCCAGCTCCCTTGTCAGCCCCGGGCCCTCGCTCTCGGGGCTATTGCAAATTGCACACAGAGAGAACCAGGATGGACGGAAGGAGGGGGCTGAGATTTCCTCTCCCGTCCGTGGAGGCAGGGTGTGAAGGGCGGGCGTGTGGAGGATTCTGGAGCAGCCTTGTGCCCTCGGCAGGGCCAGCGCGGGTCTGGCTTTTTTTTTTTTTTTTTTTTTTTTTTTTTTGGTACGCGGGCCTCTCACTCCTGTGGCCTCTCCCGCTGCGGGGCACAGGCTCCGGACGCGCAG
>NC_041226.1:84664727-84687235 GCF_002837175.3 Physeter macrocephalus
TTTTCCGGTACGCGGGCCTCTCACTGCTGTGGCCTCTCCCGCTGCGGAGCACAGGCTCCGGACGCGCAGGCCCGGCGGCCACGGCTCACGGGCCCAGCCGCTCCGCGGCATGTGGGATCCTCCCGGACCGGGGCACGAACCCGTGTCCCCTGCATCGGCAGGCGGACTCTCAACCACTGCGCCAACAGGGAAGCCCTAGCGGGTCTGGCTCTTAATGGCCTCAAATTGTTTCTGGCCTGTGTTGTAAGGAGCTCTCCCTCCCACCAACATACCAGGGATTGGGTTTTCCTTTTAAAGTTGAAGTCTTTTGATTTATTTTACTTTTTCTCTGATTTGCGTGTCAACCAGGAAATGTCAAAAAGTGCAATTCTAGTCATGATCCCCTGCCTCTTGCTTTCCTTCCCCTCTTCTCTCTCTCCTCCTTCCCTCCAGAGGGCGCAAAATGAGACACACTCTGCTAGGCACAGCTTTAGGCACTGTGGAGGGTAAAAGACGCATCTGAAACAGCGCCTGCCCAGAGGAAGCTCACATTCTAGAAAGTTCTAAGAAGGATTTATACATAGATGTATTGAGGTGTGGGAACTGAAAAAGATAGCATTGAAGGCTCACAGTTGGAAGGACCAGTCAGGTTTGCATTTGAACTGAGCCTCGAAGGGGGTAGGTTTGACCATGTGGTGTTAGGGCAAGGCTGCAGGAACAGTTTGATCAAGGGGCAGATGTGCAGCAAATGCACCACCATATCCAGCAAATGTTGCCAGGTCCCTGAGCCAGTTTGTTTGCAGAGAGCTGTGGCTGGGCATGGTTGGGGGCTTCCCGGCTGCCTTATCTCTGTCCTCTGTTCCAGCATCTGCATTTCCCGAGGACTTCTCCATTCTAACCACTGTGAAAGCCAAGAAAGGCAGCCAGGCCTTCCTGGTCTCCATCTACAATGAGCAGGGCATCCAGCAGATCGGCCTGGAGATGGGCCGCTCTCCGGTCTTCCTCTATGAGGACCACACAGGGAAACCGGGGCCGGAGGACTACCCCCTCTTCAGAGGCATCAACCTGTCAGATGGCAAGTAAGTGGCACCACTCAGCAGCCCACTCCTTCTCCTGCTGGAGGGTCGGGGCAGGTCACCTGAAGCCCCCGGCCGAACTGGGGACCTTATAGCAGATTGTGCTTTATAGCAGGATGGTGCTGACACGCCCGCAGGTTGGAGAGAGCACTGGGCTTGGAGTCCTGGGAGCTGGGTCTTGGTCTGGGCTCATCCTCTGTGGCTCTGGGGAGGCCTTCTTCTCCCTGGGCCTCCACGTCCCCTTTGTAAAACGCACTAAGCTGTATCAAATGCTAGCCTCTTAGTGTCCGAAGGGACACGGGAGACTGTGTAGTTATGCCCAACTTCTTCCAGAAAGGATTTAAGGTATCCTTAAGGATACAGACACAGATGTGAGAGGGAATGATTTAAAAAAAAAGAAAAAGAAGTCAGGTCTTTCCAGAATTCTCTGTTGGATGCATCCCTCAACCCCGGTCGTTTGAAATTAATTGGCTGACACGTTTGAGGCCACGTGCTGTGATCCTTGAAGACCTCAGGACGTGATTTCTGCATTTCTGATGGAGAGTTTCACATAGGTCCATCAGTCCTACCATTTCCTATCAGACTCGGTTTCTCCGGCAGCCTGCATTTGCTGTTGGGGGTTGAGATGGTACACAGGGAAGTACTATCAGGTCTCCCCGCCCTTGACCCTCTGAGCAGCCCACTCCCGGTTCCAGGGCTGTGCTCCGGGCTGCACAGCTGGTCTCATCCCAGAGATGAGAGACCTGATCTTTGAGTCCAGTGGGTCTCGGGTGGCGCGCGGTGTGGACCTGTGCCCACGCGTGTCTCTGCCCCACGGAGGCTCGGCTCTGAGCTGCTCAGCCCCGTGACACCGCAGGAAAGAGAGTTCCTCCTGGGTCCCCAGGGGTTTGCGGTTGAGGCACTCGCGTCGGTACTTCGTGACACCAGCCCCCCGTCACCTGCCTGGCTGTCTCTTTCTTTGCAGGTGGCACAGAATCGCTCTCAGCGTCCACAGGAAGAATGTCACCTTGATCCTGGACTGTAAAAAGAAGATGACCACGTTCCTGGACCGCAGCAATCACCCCGTGATAGACGTTAACGGCATCATCGTGTTTGGCACCCGAATTCTGGATGAGGAGGTGTTTGAGGTAAGCAGGGGGCCGGGCTGTCCCGCGCACCTGGGACGCACGCCTGTCCTCTCCTCGGGGACCTGGGCCCAGCCAAGCCGACGCCGCGTTGCCTGGATGCTGGCGTTCTGCTGGGGGCGGCGGGGAGGGAACGCCTACTGATCGTCCTGCTTCTGTTCACGGCAGGAGTGATGTCTGCCAGTGGAGACGGGCAGGTGTTCGGACGGGCCCTCGGGCCTTGCGCCCGTGGGGAGGATGAGGTTTGGGTCTCACCTCTCTCGGGGGATGCGTAACTCTGAGAGGTTCGGGGGCGGGGGAGCTGGCCTCGGTGCAGGCCCGCGGGGCCGGACTCTCCGCTGTCTCGTTTGCTGATTCCGGGCCTTGGGCAGGTTGCTCTGACGTTTCTGAGCCTCAGCCTCTCCATCTGTAAAATGGGATCATGAATGCAGCTCCTTCATAGAATGTGGCGAGAATGACGTGGGGCTGAATGCTGTAAAGCACCACGGCCTCCTCACAGCAAGCGCTTGACGTGTGTCCGCCTTGACAGCAACCCCGCGTCGGGGCAGGTGGAAAGGTGGACAGAGCCCAGTTGGTCAGATGGGAATGAGCAAGGAGAGATCAGAACAGCCACCTCTACGTGGAGGCGGGGGTTGGGGGGATGGGGGACCCAGTGTGTGAAGGTGGGTCCGTGGGGCCTGCCGAAGTTGGCAGCTGCTCGGCACAGCAGGAGTCCAGGACGGCCGCAGCCTGTGACAGGACAGCAGGGTGGGCTGGGCGCCTGGATTCTGCAGGCACTGCCAAATTTTGTGAGTTATGGCGACACGCCCTCCGAGCATGACTCTGACCACAGTTGCCCAGAGACCCGGGATGAACTGCAGACGGCTGGGCTGTCCTCAGCCAGGCCTGAGCGGCTTTGGGGTCCTCCCGGGGAGCTACTGTCAAAGGCTTGGGGGTCGCACCGACTGGGATTAAGGTTTTGCCGGTGCAGACGTCTTGCTGGTGGGAGGATCCAGGTAAAGCAGGTGGCTTTGGTGAGCTTTAGGACTTCTTTGTAAAACGTGGGTACTGGTAGTGTCGCCTGGAGAGGTGCCGGGGGCTCACCTGGGCTCATCTGAGAAGCGCTGGGCTTGGCTGCCTGCTCAGCGCCCGGGAGCCTGGGTCGCTGCCACCGCCCTTGCTCGAGGTCTGAATGCGGAGGTGGGTCCGTGTGCCGAGGCTGGGGTTTGAATTCTTGTACCGCGTGGCAGCTTTTCTGCGCCGTTGCCAAATCTTGCTGATTTCTAGTGCCTTTTGTGCGCTGATGGTGTGTCTTTTATTGTAACGATTCAGGAAAAAGCTTTATCTGTCTTTAAAAAAAAAAATAAGGATCCTAAACCAAATCCTGCTTCCTTGATTTTCTGAGCCAGTTTTCCCATGAGCACAAGTCTGTTAAGACTCCGGTGCTGTAGGGAAGCACTAGGAAAGTCAGGGCTGGGTTCAAGTCCCAGCTGCGCTGTTTACGTGCTGTGAGATCCTGGGTGACTGGCTAGCCTCTCTGAAATGCTTGTGTGGGTGAGGTGTGTTTAAGGACCACCGAGGCATATGCGTGGCCCACGGCCCGCGTTCCGTAGCTGTTACCCACGTTTATGATTAGAGAAGGAAAACAATTTATAATTATCAAAAAGAAATGGAAGAGAGTAGGGAGTGCGGGTGGAAAAAAAAAAAAAAAAAAAAGAAATGGAAGAGAAGAACAAATATCGTGTATTAACGCATATATGTGGGATCTAGAGAAACGGTACAGAGGTACCGGTTGGCAGGGCAGAAATAGAGACACAGATGTAGAGAACAAACGTATGGACACCAAGGGGGGGAAGGTGGGGTGGAGGGTGGTGGTGGGATGAATTGGGAGATTGGGGTTGACATGTATACGCTAATATGTATAAAATAGAGAACTAATCAGAACCTGCTGTATAAAAATAAATAAATAAAATAAAATTCAAATCAAAAAAAAAAGAAGAAATGGATCTCAGATCGGCTAACTCTGGTTTCCTCCTCTGTTTAGCCTCCCAACAAGCTGAGCAGGTCTTGCTCCTGCGGCTGAGAGCATGCAGGCTTTTGATTGTATCCGTAGCTCAAAAATACGTTCAGCATTCTGGGGAGCCCTTCCTCCTGGTCGTGGCTTTCGATTTGAGGGAGAGTGTCTGCCAGGCACCAGAGATTTTTGTTGACCACATGCTATTCACGTTCTGAAGGAGGTGATTCCGTAGCCTTGGACTGGCCTGGCTGTTGGATGTGTCCACATCGGAAAATGTGACCTGTCTTTCCTAATGAAGACCAGTGAGCTAGAGGTGGTGATGCCCTCGGGGGCCCCAGAGCATCATTTTTTGCTTTTTTTCCTTCAGAGAGCAAGGATAAAGTTGGGTGGGTTGGCCTCATATCCCCAGCCCCGCTTTGTCTTGTGGCGAGTGAAACAGAATTTTTATAAATAAAAGTGATTTAACTCTTGACTTTCCAGTAGATTCCAAATAACGACACTTGCCGTTTTTAACCACTTCGGTTTCTGGAGAAGTCCCTTTAGAAGGAGGGGCCAGCACCATTGAAACCAATTCCCCAGCAGCCACGTTCTTCCCCGGGCAGGATGACTTCCCCTCATTAAAAGCCCATTTGTCCCGAAGCTCTTGGAGGCTCTGGGGGAGCCGCAAGGATTCTGGGTACTTTGGTGGAGGGCCAAGTCGCTGCTGGCGCACCCTGGGTTTTGTGATGTGTGCTGTTTCCAAACAGGGGTTTACTGAACTCTAGAGAGTCTGCTGGGGCCACTGGGGTTTTTCCTGGGGTGCGCGTGGGCCCACAGAGGCCCCCTTTATCCACAGAGAGAGCCGGGGATGGAGACCGTCAAGGCCAAGACAAACACTGCCTGTAGTGCAGCGCCCGGTTTTACCCAGACTGTACCGTGCCGGGGGCCTCCCCGGTGCCACCGCTGGCCTGGGTGTGTGGCTGGGGCAGGTGGCAGCAGCCCCCGCTCCCTCGGCCTCCCCAGTCCCGGTCTGAGCCTGGCTCTGATGGGGTCGCCCCGCTGTACGGGGACATTGGACATCCCGTCCTTCCAGAGCCGCCCAGGGAGGAAGTGGGGTGCGCAGCAAGGTCCCCCAGGCCTCCATGCTCTTCCTCTCCGGCTGCTGGCCTGGAGCCCACACTGAACCTGTCTGAGCCCAATGTCCTCATCTGTAAAATGGGCGCGACGGGGCCAGTGCTGGGGTTGTGGGGTGGCCCGATGGAATCTCTGTAAAATGCCTGCACCTGTGAGGACTGCAGCGGACCACAGCGACCAGACCCCTGGCAGTCAGAGCGGGTGGCCCACCGTCCGCGTCCGCCTGCATTTACCTGTCAACCATGGCAGCGGCTGTGACCAAGGTCCGCTCCCTGTGTGGTGGCACGAGCTGTCCCTCATCTCGCCGTGCGAGTTAGGTGCTGGACCTCCGCCTTAGAGTTGAGGGCCCTGAGCCGTGCAGGGGGTGGAGCCTCCTGGGCTCACGGGCACCCCCCACTCCTGGGCCCGGAAACCCCAAGGGAAGGGACTGGCTGTAGGTCGTGCTGCCCTGGCCAGGGTGCCTGCTCCCGGCCAGAGCCCCCAGGCGGGGACTGTCCCTCAGGTTGCCGTGGTGTGCTCTGGAAGGGGCTCGGGCTGGCTCCCTGGTCACTGCTTTGCCGCCCACCTCGCTGACCTGGCCAAGCCCCCGTCCTTGCCCGCCTGCTTCCCGGTGGAGCGTGTGCCCTACAGGGCTGCCTGCGGGGGGCGTCCGCGGTGATACTCCTGGGGAGCTGCGTGTCCTGTGTCCTGTCCCCCTTCTCCTGGGGTGTACCCGTGCCCTGGGACCAGCGAGCAGCTGGGCGTCCCGGGGCTTCGTCCCACCCCCCAAGGGCCCGCCGTCGGGGCAAGTGGAGGGTATTCTTTGGACCCCTATGAAGCGGGGTCCTGCGGGCCTCCCTGCGCAGGAGAAAGTCTTGTTTTCATCCCGGGCTTAGGACAAGCTTTGTGTTTTCCGAAACAGACAAGACTGCTAGGAGAGCGAGTGTGTCTGGCAGGAGGGGGAAGCGGCTATATTTCTTCAGTGGCAAACCTGGGTGGGAAGCCAGGCGGGCCACCAACAGGGCCCTGTGACAACACGCCGTCTGTGTGCTCTGCCCTCCCCGCACCAGAGAGGTTGAGTAACCTACCGAAGGTCACCCAGCAAAACCGCAGCGCAGCGGGGTTGGTCTGTTGTAGCTGAGAGCCGATGGCCTGTCCCGATGTCGTGGCGGGTGTGACAGTCACGGCAGCCCCTGCATCTCTCTGTCCACCTGACCAAGGAAACCAGGACCGTCCCCGGCCAGGGCGCATCCCTGGTGGTCCCGACCGTGCTGGTGGGTGCCTGGCCTTGCTCCAGACTGCTCGGTTCCCATCGTCCTGCATAGGCCCTGGGGACACCGGAGTCCCCTGGCCCGTGGGGTCTGAAGCCCTGGAACCTTCCAGGAAGAGCCAGCACGAGCTGCTAGCAGGGGCAGTGGCTGCCAGAGCTAGCCTCCCCTGCGTGACTGGTGACCTGCACAGCACCCTTCCCCGGGCCAGGCTCTCAAACATGGGACTGAACTGGTGGGCCCCGCACCCGCCCTGGGCTCACCTGCGGTCCTGGAGCCGGCCGGTGTTCCAGATGGAGAGGTCTGGAGGGTGGGACCGGAGGGCAAGCCAGGGCCTGGTGCTCGGCCGGGGGAGGCCGTCTGCTCTGGGTTCTGCAGGGGAAGGGCCCTCCTCTTGGGTCCTCGAATGGAGGGGGATGTGGAGGAGGAGACCTGCCCTGGGGGACGGGGATCCGGTGAGTTCTGGGCCAGGAGCCAAGTCTGCTTTTAAGCTGTTGAATGTTTCAAGGGGCAGCAAGACCAAACAGACTACACACTGGACCTTTTCTCCGCGGAATCCCCGGACGCTGGCAGGGAAAGAACGGCACTGCGTTCAAGTAACGGTCCTGCCGTCTGTCTGCTCTCCTCGGCCGTTTGGAAAGACCCAGTGGTTTACTTAATCCCTGCTTCCCTTTTTCCAGGGGCCTGTCTTTTCCACTGACACGGTCTTTCTTGGAATTTAGCTTTCCCGGGGCAGGAACGGGGCCACGGCCGGGGAGGCGCTTTCCCAGCGATCCACGGAGCCGGCCCGGGAGGCCTCTCAGGAGTGCAGACTCACCCTCCTTGATGAGAGGGGTGCCTGGCATCAGGGTCTCGAAGCGGAGGGAGCAGTGAGTTGGTGTCAGAGGCCAAAGCTGTGACCTGTGACCCTTGATTCTGGGAACATCCGTCACTGATCACTTGCCCAGAGCCCCCTGGGGTGCAGGACACTGGTTGGTCTAGGGGCTACAGAGCGGACAGACGTGCACCCGGGCGACGAGGGGTGTGGCGATGGGTGAGCTGCAGGGCTGGGTAGCACGAGGCCTCCTGCATCCTGTCACACCCGGGGACGGTGCTGGAGAAAGCGCTCTCCTGCCGCTGGCGATGAGCCTGTGGCTGCTGCTGTCTGAGCGTGACCCTCATTTGCACTTGACTTCCTTTCCGTCTGCCTTCCCACGGCTTTGTCAATTTGAGCCCAGCGTCTCTCTGGAGAGGGGCTGCAGACACTTCCAGAGTGCGCTTTTCCCTTCCTTGGAAGGTGGTGCATTTGCGGGGCCGGCGGGGCCACTCTGGGTTCACTTTCGTGTCCATTCAGACACAGGTGGGTATGATGGGGATACGGCCAGAGGGCATCTGCGGGCAGCGAGCAGCTCTGCGGGCTTGTCTGGGGGTGTCTCTGCGCTTCCATCCCCACTAGTTGACAGTGTTCACAGGCCAGGTGCCCCTCTCTGGGTCCACGGGTGTTTCTCCAGTTGGCGTTGCCGGGTAGACCGGTGCTGGGCATAGGAGGAGCTGGGCTCTGGAGCCGGACCGGGTGGGAAGCGCGGCTCCATCTGGAAAACGGGCCAGTGCGTTCAAGATTGATGCTGAGGTCGGCTTGCTGCGTACACAGCCCCCCACGTTCTCAGAGATCAAGACTCAGAGCGAACCATCAAAGACCCCTAACGAAGGCTCTGCCCTGGCACGCAGAGCCGCCGTGGAGGGCCCAGTGTCTGCACGGCAGCTATCACAGCCGAGGCCGTGTCCTCGGACTTTAGTCGGTGGTGTGGAAGCTCCCAGGGCTCGGTCTCGGGTCCAAGTCCCCGAGGGGGCAGCTCAGACGCAGCCTTTGCTACCGCAGACCGCACGTCCTGGGCAGGGCCTGGCTGAGGACCACGTCCGCCCCGGTCCCTGCCCTCTCCTTCGCGTCCATCTGTGCATTGTCCGGGAGCGCTGCCCTGCTGCAGGCAGGCCACGTGAGGCGGCAGCCCTGCGCCCAGCGAGGCGGACCCTGGGGAAGCAGAGGGGCGTGAGTGAGTCAAGGTCAGAGGCCTCTCTGCTTCAGCTCTGCCCGCTTCACAGGGACCTTCCCTGATTCCTGGCGAGACCAGGGATGTTGCAGTCTCTGTGTGTTTCCTGGGACCCCAGAAACACATGTCTCCCATTTGGTCTCTTAGAAAGACAGGAGTTTATCATTTCCTGGTTCTGGAAGCTGGAAATCTGCAGTCTGAAATGGGTGGGGCAGAGCTCCCACCAGGGGCTCCTCCAGGGGAGGGTCCTTCCTGCCTCTTCCAGCTTGGAGGGCGGTGGGCGTGGCCAGGCCCAGCAGCAGGTGGAATAATCTGGAAGGGCGCTGCCTCGGGTGGCCTGACAGGGCAGGGAGGTGCTCCTGGGGAAGCACAGGCCCAGGTGTCGCTGGCTGTGGCCGCGTCACTGCTGTCCCTGCTCTGTTCTCACCTGGCCTCTCCTCTCCTCCCTGCGTCTCTGTTCTGTTTGCCTCTTACAAGGACACGAGTCATCGGGTTCGGGGTCTGTCTTCATCCAGGCTGATCCTCTTCTTGAGACCCGTCACTTAACTACACCTGTGAAGACCCTGTTTCCCAGTGAGGCCACATTCCCAGGTTCCAGGGATGAGGACTCGGCCCGCTGCCCAGGCCAGCGTGGGGAGGAGCTGCTCCCCGTGAATGCCTGCGGGGCCCGTGTGGGTGATCAAAAGCGGGTCTCTGGGCGTGCCTATTTGCTTGTTTTCAAATCGAGGTTTGTCTCAGGCTGCTGAGTTGTGCCTGCCCAAGGAGGCCGGGGGGGTAAGCTCTTGCCGGCCGGAGGGGCTAGGGGGCCAGCCCTGTGCGCGGCTCCCGGCTTGAATGGGCGGCTGACGGACCAGTGGGCAGGGAGCTTGAAGTGCGTTTCTGTCTCCCGTTCGGGTGCGGGAGAGGCTGGGCTGTGGTCAGGCCGGGGCCAGGACTCCGCCTGGGGCAGGTGGCCGGCAGCCTGCGGGCCGGGGAGGGTGTGACCGCTTAGCAGAGGCCGGTGGGAGCAGGATGGCGGTGAAGGAATCGCATGATCTCGGGTTAACGTCTCCGCCAAGGGGCTTTCGCCTGGAATGGCTCCTCGGGTGGCCAGTGATCTTCGGGGGGTGGGGTGCTCTCCCGGGACGTGCCGGGTGTTCATGATCTGTGTTGGGCCCAACGGTGGGTGGGGGACCTCTCTAGCTGGGCCCGGCAAGGAGGGGTCCAGAGAGGCCCCAGATCATCAGGCAGGCCCTGCTTTGCCCATGTGCTTCGGGACCTGGCTCCTGCTGCCGCCTGGCCCGACGGGGCTGCAGGTTCGTGCCCTGGAAACCGTGAACAACAGGCCCATGTCCCAACCCGACAGACAGGCTGACGCGATGCTGGAGGCCGGCCCTGTGGCGCCACGCAGCTTACGGTGGGCTCTCTGATCTGTGGGTCCCCGGGGAGGATGGTGCCCGGTGATCCGCGGGCTGCAGCGGCTCAGGAGGAGGGCGCTGGGGACGGACTGGGTCGTGTCGGGGGGAGGGTCGGGGGTCTGTGGCTTTCCCGGAGGGTCAGGCCGTTGCTGCCGAAGCCTGTGGATGCTGAGGCCCGCGGTCCCGCCGGCAGTGGCAGTGGGTGGGAGGGGGAGGGGAGGGTAGTGGCCCAGGGGAGCCCACCCACTTGAGCGTGGGAGCTGCCGTTGTGGGCGGCTGGAGGGTGAGGGGGTCCTGCCGGTGCACGGCCTCCTCCTGTACCCCAGCCAGCCGCTGAGGGCAGCCCTGGCCTCACTCACCGTCCGCGGGGCCTTGGGCCATCCCGGGACTCGGCTTGCTCACCCTGAAGGTGGGACAGCCGTGCTTGCGGTGACGATGGACGGCCACGGTGCCTGACAAAGCCCTCAGCCCGCCAGCCGGCACTGGGCGTCCTGCTGCTGTCAGTGATGTTGGTGGAGGGCCCCTGGGCGAGGGGGGGACACAGGCGTCCCATGAATTCTCGGGGAGGGAGTTTTCTTCTTATGGTGGTTCTCGTGATGATATGGATTCTCGTTGCTGTTGTTACCACCCTGTGCTATAGGCAGGCGGATTCCGAGACGGGAGGGGGGCCTGAAGGTCTGCAGGCTCAGCTGGCAGGGAGAGCAGCAGGTATTCAATCCTCACCTGCAAACCTTGGGCGTGGGCTATAGCTGGGCAGCTCTGGGGGTGCAGTGAGACCCCCCCTGAGGGGCAGAGGGGAAGGCGGGGAGGGGCTGGCCCCCAGCACCGTGCCTCCAGGCTGGGAACCCTGGTGACCCCTTCCACCGCCTCCGGGAAGAGAGCCTCCGAGATGGGGGTCAGCGCACGAGGTTGCTGGGTGCCCCCTTCTCGAGGGTGCTCTGGGGTTGGAGGGGCCGGTGGCGGGGAGACCCGATGACAGTTGTGCAGAGCACTCGTCAGAGGTCTTTGATGGTCCTGATCTCTGAGGACACGGAGAATCCACCTCAGCTCATGTCCGACTGTGCCACCGTGGATTTTCCTGGAAGCTCTCAGCACCGGGAAGGTCAGGTGTGTGTGCGGGCTGCGCTGTTCGGTCTCCTTCACCTGATGAGTCTTCACAGAGCCCGGGGGATGTGCATTGTGTTGGCTCCGTAGCACACGTGGGGAACCTGGAGCCCAGAGAGGTAAAGCCAGCTGCTCAAGGTCACACAGCAGGGAAGTGCAGGGTTGGATTTCGGGCCCAGGTCTGGAGCATTCCCTGGATCAGATGGGGGCTGTGGGTCCCCAGTGTCAGACTTCTGTCCCTGTCCCTTTGGGGTTCTCACCCTCCAGCCTGATGGAGCCCCTGTTTGCTCACTCCCCTCTCGGGGGTGACCCTCCAGCCGGCCCCTGGTTCTCAGTCCTTCCTGAGCTCCAAGGACTGAGTGTCTCCACTCAGAGTGAGCCCCCTCCTTCCGGCCCCTCCCCCCCAGGCCTGGCCCTGCTCACTTTCAACCCGGAATCGCCGTTTTCTTTCGTCTGAGCTGCATTTTCCAGGCCCCTCCAGGCGATGTCTATCCAGCTGCGGCCGGTCCAGAGTCTGTCCCCAGGCAGGTCTTTCCAAAAGGTCCAGGGAGTGACCAGGAGGCAGCCGGGACTTGAGGGCACCGCAGTGACTCTTGACCCTCGTGGAGGCCTGGAATTCTACAAATCGATTAAATAATTCTACAAGTTCATTTCCCTGAGCGCCCACTACCTTCTCCAGAGCCCAGCCCCACTGCTTGCAGTTAATGCTCCCGGGAGGCTGTGTTTGAGGCCACTTCGCAGGGATTGGGTCGTGTAGATTGTCCCCTGAGTCAGCCACACTGTGTCACCCCGTCCTTCCCACGTCCAGCAGTGTGTGTTTGCAGTCGAGGTAGCCGGGTCTGAGGCAGAGCCTGGGACCTTGGCCGGCGTCATGCCGCGCGGCCTCAGTGCTTGAAGTGAGGCTGGATTATGGCACAGGGTCTGCCCAGAACGGGGGTGCTGGCCTGGAGCGTGTGGGGCAGCCTGGGCCTCTAAGATCAACCCCTCCCCCCCACTCCCCTGCCTGGCCCCTCCACGGGGAAGTGTGTGTTCTGCATGCCATGAGTCCTTCTCATGGCTGTGGACCTGCAGAAAGACCTGCGTGGGGTCTGTCACAAACGATGCCAAGTTACTCTCATTGGCTGACAGAATAAGATGCCGCAGAAAGGTCTTTCGGGTTGGGACCGTGTTCTAGAACCAAGGAAGTGAAATTCAGTGAAGGTCAATGTGAATTTCTGCACTTGGATTGAAAACAAGCAGCTGGCAGGTGCGGGATGGGGAGATGCGGGTGTAGGACACTCCCGTGGAGGAGGCGCAGGGGTCTGTGCGTGGCAAGCCCATTAGCGACCGTGGGCGTGATGCGGCGTCACGGTGATACGTTCGGAGCGGAGGGTGGGATGATAGAGAGGCTGGACGCGCGCGGCGGAGGCTGAACTAAGACCTGAGGTCTGCGCCTGGAGCGGGGCGGCAGGATGGAGCCAGAACGGGTGCCTGAGGTAGAGCATCTCGCCCGGGGGTAGGGGGTGAGGCAGTGGCAAAGTGGGGACCACGGAACAGGGCGTTCACACATATGAACCTTCAGCATCCACCTCCTCCACCAGGGCCCAGCTCTGAGGCCACCGCCCTCAGGATGCCTTCCTTGACCTCGCCAGGCAGAGGAGGTCACCTGGGCACCTCCTGAGGAGTCAATGAGAGCTTGAGACTTGCGGTCAAGGACGTTGATTTATTTGTCTTTGTGTCAATAAGCTTATCATAGAGGTGCTAAAAATGCTGGTTGAAAGGGTGAAAGAATGAATAATCAGAGCTGACTGCCTTCAGAGGGAGAGGGTAGTGAGCCTTTGTCAGGGATCCAGGGCTGATGGTGATGGTGGTGATGGTGGTCGTGGTGGAGGTGGTGGTGTTGGTGGTGATGGTAATGATGATGGCAATGGTAGTGGTGGTGAAGGTAGTGATGTTAACGGTGGGGATGGAAGTGATGGTGGTAATAGTGGTGATGGTGGTGATGATGATGGTGATGATGGTGATGGTGACGGTGGTGGTGGTGATGGTGGTGGTCATGGTGATGGTTTGGTCATGATGATGGCAATGATAGTGGTGGTGATGGTAGTGATGTAATAGTGGGGATGGGAGTAATGGTGGTAATAGTGGTGATGATGTGGTGATGATGATGGTGAGGGTGATGATATTTGTGATGAGGGTGATGGTGGTGATGGTGTTGTTGGTGGTGGTTGTGGTGGTGGTGATGATGGTGGTGGTGGTAGTGGTGGTGATGGTGGTGATGGTTGTGATGGTGATGATGGTGGTGATGGTGGTGGTGATGGTGATGATGATGGTGATGATGGTGATGGTGGTGATGGTGGTGATGATGGTGATGGTGGTGATGGTGATGGTGGTGGCGATGGTAGAAATGGTGGTGGTGATGGCAGGGATGGCAGTTTCCACTTTGTCTAGGCCTCACCGGATGCCAGGCCCACCGAGCATGCTGCATGTACCATCACGCGTCGTCCTCAGTGAGGTAGATCTTGTTATCTCCTTTGCAAGTGCACACTCGGAGGCCTGGGAAGATTCGGTGATGTGCTTAAGGCCCCACAGCCGGCAAGGGGCGGAATCCTGCCCCCAGGCCACCTGTGGTCACTGCCTCACCCCTTCCTGCGGTGGCGCCAGGGTCGTGCTCCTTCCTCTGTGGAGCTTATCACGACACATGTGTCCCCGTGGCGCGTGGTCAGTCCAGTGCCCAACGGCTTGCTGCTCTGAAAGTCTGGGGTGGGGGAAGGACGGGACAGCTTCACTCACGTGCTGCCTAGGCTGGGCTGCTCACCTAAATGTCTGGAGTGAAATACCTAGGGCCGCGCGGCCAACGGGGAAAGGATGTGAGACCCATGCCCTTTATAGAGTCCGGTGGGCCCGTGAGCCAGCCTGGCCCCTGCCGCTGGCTCTCCTGCCCTGTCCCTTGGTCTGGGGATGAGGTGGCCACTCTCTGAGTTCACTAAGGTGAGCCTTCAGTCACTGTGGCTAATTTCAGGTCTGATGAGGCTGGGACTTGACCATCCCCCCACCATCCCTGCCCCTGGCCCCTTCGTGGAGACTCAGGTGTGGCACACACCGCCTGCACCAGCGCAGGTGTGAGGAGACACCAGGGGTGGGTGGCGCAGGTGAGAATTGGGCTGGGACCAGTGGTGGCCACATAGTGGGGGGAAGGCCACAGACAGGGACCCTGGAGGCGGGACCTGGGGGGCAGCAGGAAGTGGCTTCCAACTGCATGGAAATCTTTCTTTAGCACTCACTCACTCACCTGAATGGTGTTGAACTCTCTCTCACGCTATGGGTGCTGCGAAAATCATAGAAAAAGTGACCTAGAACCCCCTGGCTTGGGCCCTTCCCTTTCCATTGTGTGACTTTCAATGAAAAATGTCACCGCAAGATGTAAAGTGTGACCTGTTTGGGCCGTGAGAGCTTGAACAGGAAGGGGGACTCGGGAGGTCTTTCATGGGCAAAGTCTCCTGGGACATCAAGAAGGTGGCCCATAGAAGCGCCCTGCCCTGTGTCCCCCAGGCTGGTCCCAGTGTCAGACCCACCAGGCTCCCCCGGGGAGGAAAGCTTTGCAGGGTGGATAGTGACCATGTGTGCCTGCGTGTCCCTGGTGCTCTGTGCACATGTGCCTGCTCTGTGGTACTTGCTGGGAAGTGGGCTCAGACTGGGCTGTCCTCACCGGGGGCAGATTTGTGACCAGACCCCTGGCAGCCGAAGGTCGATGCTTCCTTCTTGTTTTTGCTCCGTAGACTGCACGCTCCTCCCCCAGCCTGGGACAAGAAGTATCCGTCCGTCCGTCCTCTCAAAAGACCGTGTGTCTCCATTTACAAGTGTGAAGTGCTCTGGCTAAAATCAGCTGCCAAATCCACAGGAAAAGCCAAGTGCACGGTGGGAGCCCCTCAGGGCTGGTTCGGGTTGGACAGGGAGGGGCCCGTGGTGCGGGGCAGTCCCTGCAGGGCTGGCTTCCCCAGGGGACCCGTGGCTTTTTGTTGGAAGGAGAGATGCAAGATTAAATAGCCCTGGAGAGAGGAAATGAAAAGCCGGGCGCGTGATTAGAGGAAGCAGAGGCACAGACACTTCAGGCCGGGAAGCACGGGGCGGGGGCCTCCCTCATCTGGGCAAAGATGTTTTCTGAGTCCACAGCCCTCAGGGTTGCAGGGCTCTCCAACGAAAACTTTGCAATTTCCTCAGCTCACAGCAGGAGCGCAGCTTGGAGGAAATCTCATTATGGGAAAAGGCAGAACTGGTTCCCTCAGGAAAATGCCCGGCTCAGCCAAGGACACCTGTGTCCTGTGTGTCTCGATGGCTGGGGCCTCGCGGGCCGCCCGGCCTGTCCTCGGCAGGAAGATGGACAGCCACTGGCCACCCTGGGCGTCGGGGCAGTGTGGGGAATGGAATGGCCGCGGTGACTGCCGGGCTGGTACAGAAGCTTCTAGGGGGTCTGTAGAGCTTTACTGACCTGGTGGGGGCAGAAATAAGGCGCGTAAAACGAGAAAGCCCTGGGCATCATCGGGGCGAGGGATGCGGCGAAAGCAGCGCCCCTGCTTCTCTGGGCGGGTGACGTGGGCCACCGCGGGGCAGGCTGCGTGGGGCGCCGAGTCTGGGGCCGGCTTTTAGAGCTCCCTGAGCGACGGCGGGGCGTGGCCTGCGTTGGAGATGTGGAGTCTGGTGTCAGGAGCGTCCACGAGGCGGGTGGGGCGGGGAGCTGCCCCACAGAGGGCTGCCTGGACCAGGTGACGGTGTCGTCTATGGGAGCTGGAAGCTCAGGTTGACGTGTGTGCGGGACGTAGCACGCTCGGCTCCAGGGAGCCCCCATTCCGTGCCCTTGCGGGAGTGGCCACCCCCCGAGCCTCAGGGGGTGCATCTGTGACATGGGGATGAGAGGGAGGAAACGAGGTCCAGCTCCCTCGTGGAGGGGCGGGGGGGGCGGTGGGCCGGAATGGGGAAAGGCAGAGGCTTGCAGTGGGCAGTGGCCGCCCGGAAAGCCATCCCGTCGGGTGGCAGGTGGGGCGGGGTGGGCGCGTGCAGCCCCGGGCCCTGGGCCGCTGCTGAAGGAGGAGACGGAGCCCCAGCCGCCTGGTGCCTGCCCGGCGCCCTCCGTAGGTCCGCTGCCCGCTCTGGGCTGGGCCACATGTGACTCGTGGGTCCTGTCGTCCGTGGGAGCCAGGAGGCCCACCGTCAGGGACTGGAGCAGGGCACGTGCCCCTGCGGGTCGCGGCGAGAAATGCTGCTGTGGGGGGGCTTGTAGGCTGTGGGAGGAGCAGGGTGGGTGGTAATCGGTCAGCAGCTCCCCATGCAGGGTGCGCGCCCGCTGCTCCAGGCTCTGCGGGGCTCAGAGGGCAAGGCTCCGGGCAGGGAGCGGGGAAGCGGGGAGAAGTGAGCCTGGGCAGGCGACCGTGCAGGGGCGTCACGGCCTCAGCCATATCACGGTGGGGATTTCGGGGAACAGAGATAGCACAGTGGGGACCCTTGGTGAGCGCTCGCTGCCTCATGGATGAGGGCGCCAAGGCCCTGGTCAAGTGTAAGACAGCACGGATGCTGCGGGGCGAGGAGATACACGGCGGGACCTTCCTGGTTCTGGAAAGTTCTTCCACCCCACGGCCTCCGTTTCCCCATCTGTAAAGTGGCGGTTGCGGTGAGGCTCAGGAGAGATGCGTGGGGGGCGCCCAGCAGTGGCCAGGCACACTTTGGACCCCCGTCACGGCGTCACAGTTCCCCAGACTCGGAGCCCTTGGGGCTGATCCGCTGTTGAGGCTGGCGGGACCCACCCCCGCTGACCTCAGATTCCATCTGTAAAATGAGACAGTTTTACTACATCGGGGATTTTGACTTTCTAAGGACACCTGGAAACCCTTTCTTAACTAACGTTCCTCTGGGGCAGCCTGATGTGTAAAACCTGCCAGGACCCCAGGCCCCTCCCTGGAACCCCTTTTGAGAAGCCCTGGCCAGGCCAAGCTCCAGGTCCCCATGTCCCGAGGGACCAGCGAGGGGCAGGGAGGCAGGAGGCAGGATGTCCCAGGAGGTCAGCGAGGGCCGGCACGGCGAGCGGGGGCCATCCGCTGATGCCCCTGGGCTCCGAGGGGCTGCATCTGGGCTCCGGCATCTCCCACCAGCAGCCGCTGTGAAGGCTGTACCGGGGCAGGGGCTCCGTGATGGGCCTCTGGGTCTGGAGTTTGGAGCTTGGTTTCCCATCCCACGAGGCATCGTGAAAATGCTCTCAAAACACAGTCATAAAGCCGTGCTCATTCGTCGCACGTTTGAAGGGCAACATGCACCCGCTTAGGGCAGCTGGGGGGCGGGCAGCCAGGAGGCACGACGTCTCCAAGTCTCCGGGTGGTGCTGCCGGAAGCCCTGTGTTGAGAAGGATTCTGAGTTGCCTCTGGTCTCACCAGGACAAAGCACAGCGGGAGACGAGGTCTCTGCGAGGGGCATGCGAGGTGTTCGGGTGTCCCCAACCTAAAGCTCAAACTCGAATAATTGCAGTTCTGGCTTCCAGCCTCTCTGGATGGCAGGGTCTATTTTGATTTTCCAGACTTCTGGCAGAGCCCTCCTCCTGGACTACCTGAGGGTGTTGGGGGGCAGGGGAGCCCCAGGTTTCCTTTGGCTACATGGGGAGCCCAGGGGCTGCGTCCTGTCTGGGGTCACCGGCCACCAGGACAGTCACCCACGTGCCCCCTTGCTGCAGAGAGAAATTGGTTGGCTCTGATGGGATGCTCCAGAAGGGAGAGAGGAGTTCCTGAGGCCTCACTGGGGACGGAAGGAGGGGTACTCTCGGGGTGCGGAGTGGCGGCTGCCTTTGACCCAAATGTAAGATCAGAGCTTGTCTGAAGACTTAAGGGGCCGCTCTCGGGCCTGGCTGCCCCTCGCAATGACCAGAGCCTTAAGGATCCCAAATCCCGGGCTCTGCCCCCGCGCCCTTTAGCGCAGAGTGTCTGGGCGCCCGGGTTCCTCGGGAGCCCCCGCCGGGTGTGGGGCAGGGCCGCCCAGCGTCCCCGTGGCACCCCAAGGGCTGCCTGTGCCCCCAGTACCCCATCAGTGCTTTGGGGTCCAGGAACCGTCCTGCCTCTGATCAGCACCGTTGACCAACCGCCCCAGGTGAGAGCGGTCAGAACCCCCGAGGGGGGCCGAGGTCCTCCCTAGCTTTGTGCAGACCTGGTGTTTCCCGTGAGGCCGGGGAGGTGTTTCCTTGGCTTGTGCAAGGTGGGCTTGGCACCTGTTCCCTGAGCCCCAGCCCTTCTTCCCAGTCCTCAGTGGGGTCTGCTGCTGGGGGCTGGGGGCAGCATCCTGAAGCCCCCCTCCCCACCCTGCCCTGCCCTCGGGAGGTGGCACCACTGGGTGATTTGGGGGCAGGGGAGCCACCTGCTCCGTCTGGGAGCCTAGAGGCAGAGCCAGTGCCACATCTGTCACCCCAGGGTCCCGCCCCAAAGCTCCTGCCCCTGATGGGGTGCCCGGGGATGTGAGCCCCCTCCCTGTGTGCAGGAAGAGGTCGGGGGAGGGCTGGAGGGAGCTCTGGATGAGGATCCGGGTGCAGAGCTTCTGGGGGCTTCACACCCATGCCTCAGTTTCCCCTTCTCCATAGTGGGTGGGGGACAGTAGACCCCTGCCCTCTGAGGGACACGCCCACAGAACAAACAGGCATGTTTTTTGGTGTGAAAACCCACTTGAGGATTTGGCGGGAGAAATGAGTTTCAACATGTACGGGCATTTGCAGGGGAGGGTGGGTGCTGGAAATGAAGGGGGCTTTCTGCTGGCAGGGCCCTCGACTGGTCACGTGGTCACTGCTGCAATCTGGGGCACGGGTGGGCAGGCAGGGAACCGGGCCCGGCCGCGGGCCGGGCCAGCAGACACATTCCGGAGCCTGGGCTGAGAGGTGGGAAGCACCTCCACCCCGGCTGGGCCTGTTCGTGGGAGCGGATGCCCGCGCCCTTGGCCTTGCCCATCGCCCTGTGCGGGGCCTGCGAGGCCTGGCGCTGGGCCGGACACCTTGTGATACAGGGACACAGAGGTGCACCGGCCGCGTCCGCCACCCGGGGACCTGGGCTTTCCGGGGAGGCAGGCCCTCCGCCCGACCACTGTGATGAGTGTGCTGGCTGCTCCTTCGAGGGGCGCACCCCCTGCCCGGGGTCACAACTGCCCCCCGAGTGCCCCGAGCCTATTCTTTTTTCCAGTAACTGCATTTGGAGAACATATCTTCAGATGTCAAGCTGCCAGTCACAGGGAGAGATGCTTTGTTTGAATTGGGTGAAATTTGAACTAGAAGTCATGTTGTTTAATAAAAATGTGTGGTTTTGGTTCACCGCGCCTGCCGTATGGTTCCTGTCTGCTGGAGAGTTTAAAACGTGTGCCGGGAGCCTCTGACGTCCAAAGCGAGGGAGAGGGGGTGGCTGAGAGAGGGGGTGGGCGCTGGGCGGGGAGTGCTGAGGGGTGGGCGGGTGGCGCCCCTCTCCTGCTCTGCCCCCATGACAGCCCCGCTTGCTGTTACGGGCCCAGGGCTGTGGCAGCGCAGGCTACTCACCCTGCACACCCACTCCTCCCAGCGGCAGGGAGGCGGGGGGGCTGCAGGCCGAGCCCCGGGGCTCTGCGGCCGGGCTGTGGTCGGTGACACTGACGGTGAGGGTCCATCTGTGCGCCGGAGACAGTGCCGGACGTCGGGGTGGGAGGGCCACGCTCCACTCCTCCGAGCCCCCTGCGTGGAGACGGGCTGCCGGGGGTAGTTCCGAGTCCTCACTCGTCACGGGGCAGTTTCAAACCTGGGTTGGGAGGCCACGTATTTGGAACTGCGCTTCAGGGATCGGGTAGGAATGGGCCTTTGCTGGACTCCAGGAGTGTCACCCCATCTCTAGGTCGGTTACCCATAGAGCCTTCGGGAAGCCAGCGAGGGCGAGGGTCCTGTCCCCAGAGCCGCGCACACGGCCGGCACCTTGCTTCACAGATCCCGGAGGCCATCCGTGGACCCGCGCTTAGTGACTTCGGGTGACACATCACCCCAGCCCTGCCATGGTCCAGCGATGAGAGGCCACATCTGGCCCCTGCCTGGGGGCCCGTCTCTCTCTCTCCCCGGGGTCTGGCACAGAGAAGGGCCTCCCGCACCTTCACCAAATGACGGGCAGGGAGCATGCGGCTTCCTTGCCTGGGCCTGTGGTTCTGACGTGTGCAGATGGGCACCGTGTTCTTGCTCTCCCCGTGGCCCCGCCCTTCAGGAGTGGTGCGTGCCTTTTGCTGGATCATGGCAGAGCAGAGGCTCAGGAACAGGGGCAGCCTCAGGCTTCTGGCCGGAAAGGGGCCGCGGGACTGGTGGAGGAATCGATGACAATCGGATGAATACACAGTCTGGGTACGATGGGGTCTTATCCGTGGGGCACAGGGCAAGCCCAAGGTGTTAGGAAAGGTGTGGGCACCGCTAGGCAGTGGTTCTGGGCCGTGGGTGCATCCGCCATGTGTGATGCAGTAGCTTGCACTTAGTAGGTGCTCGATGATGGCTATTGAATGAGTGGATGGGTGGCTGGAGAGAAGGATGGATGATCCATGCATGGATGGGTGATCCACGCATGGATGGGTGGGTGGGTGGATGGATGGATGGTCGTCGGATGGTGGATGATGCATTCTTGGATAGACGGATGGGTGGATGGGTGGGTGGATGGATGGATGGATGGATGGGTGGGTGATGGGTGGATGGCTGGGTGGACGGGTGGATGGCTGGGTGGATGGATGGATCGGTAATGAGTGGATGGCTGGGTCACTTGAATGGCTCTTGGAGGTAGCAGCTCCCCCAGAGGAGGAGGACGAGCTCTCAGGCGTCAGGCGGTTCTCCTGGGTCCCCACGTGGGTGCCCTCTGTGCTGCCTGTTCAGGGCTTTCGTCCTTTTCCAGGGAGACATCCAGCAGCTGCTCTTCGTCTCGGACCACCGGGCAGCTTACGATTACTGCGAACACTACAGCCCTGACTGTGACGCTGCGGCCCCCGACAAGCCCCAGTCTCAGGACCCCAATCCAGACGAATATGTGAGTCCTGGTGGGAGCCGCGGGCAGGCCGTCTGGGGGTGGTGGGCGTGGAGGGACACAGAAGCTGTGCGACTCCCGTTTCAAGCAAACCCACTGGGTGAGACTGTAATTGATCCCCGGGGCAAGGTGGACTCCTGACCCACTTTACGAAGGGGTCTGTGCTCCCCAAGCAATTGAGTCAAAAAGGACGTTGGCAATGGATCTTTCACACAAGTTTCTGGGTGAAGAGAGCCATGCGCCCTCTGGATCAACACCTGGGTGGCGTGCTGTGAGCGGAAACGCCACAGCTGCCCTCGGCGGGCTGTCCGGAGCTTGCAAGACAGGAGGGGCTCGGGGCTGTCGGAACAGAATGGCGGTCCCCTGACCCCTAGGGCGGCAGCGACTCGGAAGGGCAGCCTCGGCCCGAGAGTTTCAGGAGCACGTCCAGCGCCTCTGTCCTCTGGCCGTGACCCGTGTGTCTGTGGGTCAGCCTTTCCCATCCACCCGCCCTCACGCCCCAGCAGCACCTCGGCTAATTTGACCCGCAATTCTTTGTACCATTTCCAAATGAAAATCCCCTCCCATCCCCTGCGCAGGTTGGACTCCTGTTTCTTTTACGTAAAATTCAGTCCTGCTCTTTAGTTTTTCTCTGAGCTTGCGTTCTTTCTCGAGCAGTCAGAAGAGAAGGGGGGGGGACCCCGCGAAGCTGTGGAGTCCTGGGCTGGGCGTGTCTTTCACAGCCCGAGAACGGGGTGGGTGGCGCTCCCAGCTGGGTTGCTGCGGCCGAGGCCTCCCGGCCGCGCCTCACCCTCCCCATGCCCGGTACCCAGAGACGGGTCTGAGGGTGAGGCCGTCTCTGTCGCTGTGAAGTCCCTCCCGTGAGGCCTGGGCCTTCGGTGGAGGTCGGGGAGGGCCCTTGCTTTGGCTGGTTGTCCTGGCCCTCGGGTGCCAGAGGGTCAGGACATTTGGACCTTTTCGGGCTCATCTCTCTTCGAAGGCCACCGGGGGGTCCCCGTTTCCTTCCCTGGACTCCTCATGGGGCTCTGGCTCTGCTCCCCCAGGGGATGAAGGGGGAGGACTCCTTTCAGGGCCCACGGGCTTGGTGCCTGGAGCTGGGCACGACTTTTGGGGATCCGATCTTCCCAGCTGAGCCCACGAGGGAGGGAGACGGCAGGCTGGCATCTCGGGGTGGGGGGCCCACGCCCTCCTCACGTGGCCCTATTTGCTCTCAGTACCCGGACGGAGAGGGTGAAGGAGACACCTATTACTACGAGTACCCCTACTACGAGGACACGGACGACGTGGGCAAGGAGCCCACCCCCACCAAGACACCAGTGGAAGCTGCTCGAGAGACCACGGAGGTGGCCGAGGTCTGGCCGCGTGGCTGCTGGTCCCTGGAGGCCGTGGTGGGCGGGGGGGCGGGGGGGGGCCGTGGCGGGCATGGGGGCCGTTTGGA